>NW_019154121.1:21496562-21839155 GCF_002288905.1 Enhydra lutris kenyoni
TTTTTTTTTTTTTTTTTTTTTTTTTTTTTTTTTTTTTTTTGTAAGGAAAGAGAGCTCAAGAGAGAATGGGGGTGGGGGCGTGTGGTTAGAGGGAGAGATCAAATCCTAAGCAGTCTTCAAGCCAAAATCAAGAGTCAGGTGCTTAACCAACAGAGCCACCCAGGCACCCCTTTATGGTCTGTCCTGAAAAATTCTTAATGATCTTGCTGTTGGTTATGTTTTTATGGTAAACTGGAGCCAGTTTATTAATGCACAGTCTTGTGTTTCCTTTCCTTCCTACTCCGCCTTGCTAATCTTTATTCTCTTTCTGCTCTGACATTTTAACACCTGAATAAAGCTAGTAAGTTTTGCCATAGGCTCTGTTTTCTAGGGAACCTGAGCAGGGTAATATTCGAATGAAAAATAAGTATCTTTCCCATCTCAGACCCTTGTCTAGTTTACCCTGTTCTGTACCTTGTTTTTCTTCAGTATGTTTAACAATATAATTGTAGGTAATATTTTAATGCTTATGTGCCAGACTTTAAATCCTTGCAATTAATGTTTACCATGACCCATGAGATAAAACAAACCATGGAGATAGCTCAAAATGAGCATGTACAGATCATTTGCACTTGTTTTATTTTTTGAAGGAATGATTATCACCTTTTTTATAAAGTATTTTATTTATTTATTTGACACAGAGAGAGAGAGAGAGGTAGAGTGAGAGCACACCAGCAGAGGGAGAGGGAGAAGCAGACTCCCCACTGAGCAGGGAGCCTGCAGCCTGATGTGGGGCTCTATCCCAGGACCCTGGGATCATGACCTGAGCTGAAGGTAGCTACTTACTGACTGAGCCACCCAGGCACCCCTATTATCACTTTTGTTAAAATAATACACATTCATTATAAATTAAATACTGGTGAAAAATTCAAAGAAGCAAATATTCACCAAAACCCCACTGCAAATAACCCCTAAACAAACAACATTCCATGCAGGTCTCATGAACCTCTAGTTTTGGCAGCAACTGTGTAGGATACCATAAGTGTAAGTGCCTTTGTTATTTCCATAATTTGCTGGCCTGTAAAACATGTCTCTCCTTCCAACCCCAAAACTGTACCCAGGATCAGCTTGTGTTGAATACACCTGTAATGCAAGTGAAAGTCTCTGGGCCAAAGCAAAAGTTATTCAACCCCAAGATCAACTGTGATTTTTCTAAGGAGAATGAGAACACAAAGTATCATAGAGATAGGAGTTGCGCATCCTAGAGTTTTAGTAACCAAAAGAAGCCATAGGTCACACACAGATGATCAGAGGCATATTTTGGGTTATTCCATTCTAGTTTAGATTTAAATTTTGCTACTGAGTCATGGCTCACAAGTAGTAGAGACACTGATTTATCCGATCATGGATGTATCCAATCATAAGATCATGGACACTGCAAAACCACTCCAGTTAAAGGGCAACAGAATCCTGTTTTGAAGGCAGGGGTGACTCAGATTCTAATGTAGTGAGTGCCAATGATTAAGAGAATCATCTGGAGACCGAATGATGAGTTTTCCTGGCACTGGGGATGAATTACCTGACTTTGAAGATGATTTTCCAGGGTCTGAGGTTGAAGAACAAAATTTATACAATTAAATTTTTTCTTATTCTCTTTTGTTTGTTATCATTCTGTTTAGTTCTTTCTACGGGTGTATACTCATATTAGTATGAATACCAGCTTCTATTCGAATACATTGTTTCCTCTCTCACTTATGTACAAATAGCGACATTCGTGCTTTGTATAATATGATTTGTTCCAATTTTTATAAAAGTTTTTGCTTATATTGTGGCTACCTGTATCGTAATTTGTATACATTCATTTTAGATTGTAGCATGCTTTTGAATCACCAGCACCATATTTCTGTGACTTCTGGACAAATGTGATTTAGCTATAGGATCAAGTTCTAGTAGAATTTCTGAGTCAGAGCATGTGTATTTAAATTTCGATAGACATTTTCAACCTCCCTTTGAAAGAAGTGATGAGAAAATGGAGGATGGAATGGGTTCATTCTTTCCCATATATTTTTAAGGTTTTTATTTTGTTTTTTGAGGGGTTTTTTGTTGTTTTGTTTTGGTTGATTTGGATTGGTGATGTGTTTTTGTTTGTTTGTTTTTTGTGGGGGTTGTTTTGTTTTGTTTTGTTTGCCTAGATTAATAGGCATAAAGTCCCTGCTTTGGGAACCTGGAGTGACAGACATTTCTGAATATCTTTCCAGATAGCAAGCCTATCATAGAGCAGATGGGAATTAATCATATTAATGAACAGTGTTAATCTGTGCTTGATCAGACAGACCAGCGAGACAGCTTTTTAGATAGTGTTGCTGTTTGTGGACTTCCTGGTTGAAGAAAGAGGTCAGCCATTTTTAGCAAGGAAATACTGAGGCAAGTGTCCACAGGTCCATGTAGCCAATAAGAACTGTGAGAAATAAACAATGAGAGAATTAAGAATATTCTGGGGTATTTTCTGAAAGAGGCCTTCACCTCCTTGATGCTTGCTCAGATCTACTTAGCTAGAACCAGTTCGTCTTCAAGTCCTCTAGCACTTAGTTTATGACACTTACATATAGTGACTATCTCTCTAAACCAGACATCCTGGTACGTGTTCTAAGACAGCACTCATAAACTGGTATCGTTAGCCTGAATTCTATTCACAGACTATTTTAAACAGTTTTAATCACTATAGATGATTAAAAGCTGAGAGATTTTACATAAAAAACTTCCAGCATCCAGATCTGGGAACACTAAGGCTAAAATTTTCCAGCACAGCAAGTAGTTAGAAGTGGGTGATTTTTGATCTGCTGTATTCTCTCCTCTCCCCCACCACAGGATCACACATGTATCTACCTACTTGGCTCTTTACACCTCTTGAACATATGCTCTCTAGAGGCAGGATTTTTGTCTGTTTCGTTCAATCCTTTTTCCTCATGACCAGAATGTTGTCCGGCCCATAGCAGGTTAAAGAATACTATTTGATGGAAAGAATGAATTTTGACTCTGGGTCTAACTTTATGAAGGGGGTGGTGGGGAATGAGATGGAATTTTCTGACTTTCAGCTCTTCTAGAGAGGGATAACGTTCCCCTTTACCCTTGAGGCATTGTATATGGCTTAGCATTATAATTTTAATGTATGACTTATTTCCTTTGTTGGACAGTAAACTCATTGGAATCAGAGACCTGCCTTGTAATGTTTTGTATCTTTAATAATACATTCACATAATACATGCTTAAATATTCTTTGAATTATTGACAGAATTTTAAAATTTCTTATGAAAAAGAACTTTGTGAATAAATGCAGGGAGATGGTAATGAATATGTTCTAGTGGGGGATCATGAAATGGCCCACTTGAATTTCCTCTGCAGCTATGTTTTTTCCAGACCCTAAGCCCCAATTATATTCTGTTCACCATCAAGAAGGTTTTGGACAGCCCTACCCCTTATTCTTTAGTAGCAGGATAAATTGCTCTCCCTTCCTCACTTTGTGTATAGTCTTAGTGCTTACCCTCTACTGGAGATCTTGTCTCCTGTCATCAGTCTGTGATTTCCACATGGGTAAGAATTCTAATTGGTTTGTTTTTGTATATCCAAATAGCTAATATTTATAGCGTTTGTGCACCAACTCTGTATAAACACTGTTCTTGGAATTCAGTAAATGTTTGGATTTAGTTGCATTGGTATTAGGAGTTGAATTAAAGCTTTTACACGACTTTATAGAACATTTCTATATTGTCTCATTTGATCTTGAAATCAACTCTGAGAGCTGCAAATGAGAAAATCAAAGCCAGAAAAACTGACTAGTGCAGAGTCACATGGCCAGAATGAGAATCCAGGCTGTACTTTGCAGGTTAGGGACTGAACATTCCCTAAATTATGATGCCTAGATAGAAGGACAGAACTGTGGGAGACTTGTCATTCTTGGCGGAGCAGTCTGGACCTGTGTCTTGAAACAAGAGAAAGGGAAATGTTTCTTGATAACTTATTTTTGGATGAGGGCTCTTTGCCATCCAAGACTTTATCCCCTAGATCTGGACGACAATAACATTCCTTAGGGGGGTGAGAGATGAGTATTCATTAGTTTGCTTGCCTCACCCAGATTCCATTCCTTCCTCCCAGAATTTTCCCTGTTTCCACCCAGCTCTTCAGTAACAATCAATTCCAATCAGTGGCTGTACTCCACTTTTTGGATCAAGGAATACCCCTCCCTTCTCTGTCTTCCTCCTTAGGGCTTTGGATAGGAGCCCTTTAATTGCTGTTGACTAAAGAACTGGAGGCCAGCCCCTGCATACCGGGAATGCCAGTGGCTTTGTTAGCTGCTAGGGGAGCTGCATTAGCACCGCCTGCTAAATCCCAGAGCAGGTGGAGGAAATCTAATTAACACTTAGTAAGCTAAGGCCCCTTGGAGAATTGCTGATAAAGAAAAGGTCAGTGCAAATGAGAAGGAACACTGATAGAGAGACTTCGTTTTCCTAGTGGGAACTTTCTGAAATGCACTGGGACTCAAATGAGATATTTTAATCTTTACCTTACCAGTGGCTTTGGCCCCTGGCAAGTCCCTGTATTTATTTGAGGTTTCATTTTTCTTGTCTCTGTCTACTTCTTTGCTAAACCTTCTTTCCTAAACAAATACTTGTTTTGTAGGAGTGGAAGGGACCTCAGATCATCAAATCCCTACCACCTGGGAAGTTTGTTCCAGCATTCACATATCCACATCTTGTTCTATATCTCTCTCATAGACAGAGTAGACACATAGTAAATATGAAGGGTTTGGCAAATTTCCCAGGAAAATTTGATAATCCTCTTGGTTTATGCTTTTTGGAGAACTTAGCCACAAACAGCAAGCTTGAGGCTAACGCAGTGTTTCCTCTGCACACAGTAGTTGCTCAGCAATATGCTTGGAGGGGGCTTTTCCTGGGCTGTCAAGTGGAGAGCTAGAAGTGGCATTCCAATTAAGAGAAGCAATAGAGAGAAGCACATTATAAACCACCCAAGCATTAAACATTTTACGAAATGCGGTTGAGAGTTATTGCTGGATGTGAAGTCAACAGTAGCGAGATGTGACCAGCATTTTTTTTTTAATGAAATAGTAGCACACATTGTAGCCAGTAAAGACATCTAATGAAAAAATTTTTAAACTAACTTTCTTTCTGAGACAGAGAGCAAGCAAGGATGTGAGCAGGTGGAGAGGGGCAGAGGGAGAGGAGAGAGAATCCCAAGGGCTTGATCCCTTGATGGTGAGATCGTGACCTGAGCTGAAACCAGAAGTCAGATGCTTAACTGACTGAGGCACCTAGGTGCCCCCATCTAATGAAATATTTAAATTTATGAGTACTGTGCTTTGATTTTAAAAGAATTTCTTGTTGGAATGTGGTCACAAGCCATCGATCTAGACAGGTATCTATATTGGTCCTGGGGTAAGGAGTGTCGAGAAGCCATGTGAAAAGACACTAGGAGTGTGAGTTCTGGTCTTTCCCCAAACTGTTTGACTTTGAGCAAATCACCTTTTCTCCTGAATTTCATATTCTTCTTTCTTACTGCCCTTAATATCCTCTGCCTGACTTCACCCCCACATCTGCTTGGCAAGACTTAACTCAAATGTCCCTTCTTTAGCACCTGCCTGATTTTGAAATACAGTGGCTACTTAGAAATACATGTTAAATGTCTGAAAATTTTCCCTCAGTCTCCAGGTACTTTGTCAGGAAGGAGGTCTCCTTTCAAACCTCTATTTATACCTTTTTAAAATATATATTTCTGTTTCTCTTCTACTGGACGACACTGTTTTATTAATCTGCATATTACCAGCACTTAACATATTGCCTGGTATACAATAGGTGCTTCATAAATGTTGGAATGAATAATATTTTTAAAGGGGGTGTGTGATAGATGATTCAATAAAACACTGAGCACCTATATATTGGGCATGTGGTAGGTACTGAGATAGATATAAATATATGCAAAAGAACATTTTCCCTTGAGGAGCTCGGAGATTAAGGAATTGAAGCATAGGCACATAGAGCTGCTGACAAAGCCATTAGTATTAGTGTCTGGCTAGAATGGTCGCTGTGCAGATAATGTATAACTTCCCATTTCTGCATTTGTATACTGGTCACCAAAACCAGACAGGAAGCATGTTTCTCCATTCTGATTTATTTTCTCAGGAAGTAAGTGAGAAACCTTCTTTCCAATTTGGTGATCTAGCAGTTCCAAAGTACATTAATTTGAGGAGGCAAACGGAGCCTCACCCTTTTTGTATCAATTACTGTTAGAGTAGAAGGTTGTTTAAAATCTCCCATTTTGGTAATGGATTTGTCGGTGATAATTTTTGCAATGATAGCGATTCTTGCTTTATATGTTTTGAGGCTATATTTTAGAATTATTTATCTTCTGACCCTTGAACCTCCTGTGTTTGTAAAGTGACCCCTTTGCCTTAATATGTCATACAACTCATACAGCTATAGCACCATACTTTTGAGTAGTATATGTGCCTTGTGTAATTTTGTCCATCCTTTAGCCTTCAACCTATCTGTTTTCTTATATTTTAGGTATATATTTTAAAAATGGTATGTAGCTAGATTGTGTTTTTGTTTAACTTGACAGTCTTTGTCTTTTACCTGAGGAGTTTAGGTAATTGATGTTAATATTATTACAGCGCGATAAGCTTTGTCTTTTAATTGAATTTAATTGATTTACATTTATTGTAATTATGGAACTATTTAGATTTATTTCACATTGTGTTTTCCCCTTTTGGATTGGGTATTTTACTTTTTCTCATTTTATTTTTCCTCCTCTACTAATTTGGAAGTTATATTCTGTTTACTTAGTTAACAGATATTCTATTATGCATGCTTACTAATTTTTTGTCATTTTTAAAAAGGGTTTTATTTTTTTGAGAGAGAGTTCGTGCACATATGTGCATGCAAAAGCAGGGCAGGGAGAGGGAGAAGCAGGCTTCCCACTAAGCAGGGAGCCTGATGCAGGGCTCGATCCTAGGATGCTGAAATCATGACCTGAGCCAAAAACAGATGCTTAACCTACTGAGCCACCCAGACGCCTCTACTTACTAAAATTTTTTAAAAAGATTTTATTCATTTATTAGGGCATGCTCATGAGTGGAGGGAGGGGCAGAGGGAGAGGGAGAAGCAGACTCCAAATTGAGTAGGGAGCCTGATGCAGCCTCAATCCCAGGACCCTGGGATCCTGACCTTAGCTTAAGGTAGACACTTAACTGACTGAGCCACCCAGTTGCCCCACTAAAATTTTTAAATGTGTAATAGAGAATACATTCACATGGTTTTAATATCAAATATTTGAAGAGTATACTGTGAAGAGTATAATTTATATCTTTCTGCCCCATCTGCTCAATTCCAGTCTGTGTCCGTGTGTGTATGTGTGTGTGTGTGTGTATGTATATGTATATGTATGTGTTGGCCTCCATATTTCAACATAGATTATAAATATGGTTACAATATGTATTCTCTTTATTTACAAATGGCAACATGAGGTATAACTGTCTCCATGGTTAGCTTTTTTGAGTTAATAATTTATCTTGATACTCTTTCCATATTGGTACATGATTTCCTTTCCTTTTTTTTTTTTTTTTTTTTTTAAACAGCTAACTGGTATTCCATCAGTAAATGGAACCATAATAGAATGTCTTTGTTGATGGGCATTTATGTTGTTTTCCATCTTATTCTTTTAAACAGATCTGCAAAATGTACTAGGTAATTTTCTAAAAAGAAATTGCTTGGTTAAAGGATAAGTACTATTATAATTTTAATATATTATATGTAATTTTGCCACACTACCCTCCAGAGGGTTTGTAATTATTTCTCCTCCCACCTGCAGTGTATGAAAGTGTCTGTTTTCCTACAGTCTTGCCCACATAGTTATCAAACTTCTGGATTTTTGCCAGTCCAATGAAAATAGTATTTTAGTGTAGTTCTAATTTGTATTTTTTTTTTTTTTTTGTAAACAATCTGTTCATATGCTTTGCTTATTTTTCCACAGGGTTGTTAGTCTTACTGATTTATAGGAACTCTTTAAGAGGTTAGCCTTTTACAATAGAAATTGCAATTTTTAGCACAATATTTATAACTTCCAACCCAGTTTATCATTTGTTTTCTTGCTTTCCTTGCTTTGTGTGCATGTATATGTGTGTGAGCACGTGTGTGTGTGTGTGTGTGTGTGTGTGTGTGTGCATGCACACTGGTGTGCTTATTCATGTTGCCATACAGGATTTGTTCATCTTTGTGTAGCCACTCTAATAATTTTTCTATTTTATGTCTTCTAGACAACATGTAATAGAGTTTCCCACTCAAGTTATAAAAGAAATTGTACTATGCTTTATTCTGTTACTTTTATAGTTTCATTTTATATTATGGCTAAATCTCTGCTGTTTGAAATTTATTCTGATCTATACTTAGACAGATTCAGCTTTGTCACAGTGTCATTTAAAACTCAAATGCCATCTCAAATCTTTTCCCCACAATTTGAGATGCCACTTCTATCATAATCCAAGTATTTTATGCATTAGTACCCGTTTGTGGACTTAAAATATATTAAATTCCAGTAGTTTATCTGCCTATAGCTATGGCAACACACTTGGTTTTAACTAACAAGGTTTCATAGTATGTTTTTGTCATATAATTGCCTAAGTCTCCCCTTATTGCTATTCTTATTTTTCTGTGTGAACCTTACAACTACCTTTCCTATTGGGGAAAAAAAAAGGTTGATATTTTTACTGAGTTCATATTAAATTTATAAATCCACTGAGGGTGAATTGAGCTCTTTTATAGCACATACATTTTAATTTGGCCTAAAGTCATCTTCTTTCTGTATTAGTTTCCTGTGGTTACTGTGTAAAATTACTACAAATCTGTTGGCTTCAGACAACAGAAATTTAATCTCTCACAGTTCTGGAGGCCAGTTCAAAACAAGGTGTCACAGGGCTGTGCTCCCCTCTGTAGACTCTGGAAACAATCTTTTCTGTGCCTCTCCCAGCTTCTAGTTCTCCAGATGCTTCTTGGCTTATAGCTGTATCATTCCAGTCAATGCCTCCATGATCACATTGTCTCCTCCTCTTCTGTATCTTCTTCTTTGTTTGTCTGTTCTCCCTCTATCTCTCCTTCAAAAGAATACATATTATTTCAGTTATTCAGGACACATGCCTCCTCTCAAGATCTTTAACTTAGTCACATCTTTTGCCGTAAAGATAATATTCACAGGTTCAAAGGATTAGAATGTGGACAAAGGTTTTGGAGGAGCCACGATTCAACACTCTTCTTCTGAATTAATAAGAATTCACAGACTCCCATCACTTCTCTTGTGTTATTGTCTAATATTTTCATTCTATCTTGTTTCTTTGTAACCACACAAATTAAGTAATATTCCTGTTTCACACTGGCAATGTGGAGATTTCCCACATATTTATCAATATCTTTGCTCATCTTGGTTTCCTTTTAGTTCAGACATTCCATATAGGAGCGGTTTCCTTCTTCCTCAAGTACATCCTTTAGGATTGCCTGTAGTGACGGTCCTTATGTGGCATTCTCTTTGTTTTCTCTGAAAATGGTTTTGTTTTCCTTTCATTGTTGAAAGAATTTCATTAGCTATAGACTTCTGCATTGACAGTAAATATTTTTAAGATTTTAATATTTAGAGCAGTTTGGGGTACACAACAAAATTGAGAGGAAGGTATAGAGACTTCCCATATAACCCCTACCCCTACCCATGCATATACTCCCCCATTATCATCATCCCCCACCAAAATGGTACATTTGTTAAAATTGCTGAACCTGCATTGACATATCATCATTATGCAAAGCACATAATGTATATTATGTACCCACTCTTGGTGTTGTACATTCTGTGGGTTTGAACATGTGTATAATGACATTTATCCATCATTATGATATAAAACAGTATTTTCACTGCCCTGAAAATTCTCTGTGTCTCATCTGTTCATCTCTTCCCCCGGCTCCCCAACCTCTGGCCACCATTGATCTCTTTATTTTCTCCATAGTTTTGTTTTTTCCAGAATGTCATATAGTTGAAATAACACAGTATGTAGCCTTTTCAGATTGGCTTCTTTCACTTACTAATATGCATTTAAGATCCCTCTATGTCTTTTCATGGTCTGATAGTTCATTTTATTCTTTTATTGAGTTGTATTTGACCTAACAATATTGTATACGTTTAAGATATACAGCAAAGTGATTTGATATGTTTATTTGTAATATGATTGCCATACTAGCATTAGCTAACACTTCTATCATGCCACATATTATTGTTTCTTCTAGTGTTGGAAATAGTTCATGTCTTTTAAGTGCTGAGCAATATTTCACTGTCTGGATGTAACATAGTTCACTATCCATTCACCTGCTGAAGGACATCTTGGTTGCTTCCAGGTTTTGGCAGTAATGAATAAATCTCCTATAAATATCAATGTGGAAATTTTTATGTGGACATAAGTTTTCACCTACTTTGGGTAAATTCCAAGGAGCATGAGAACTGGATTATATACCAAAAGTATGTTTAATTTCATAAGAAGCCACCATACTGTTTTCCAAAGTAGCTTACCATTTTGCATTCCCATGGTCATTGGTACCTTTGCTATCATTTTGCCTCCCATGGTCAATGGTACCATGTACCTTCTGCATTCCCACCATCAGTGAATGAGAATTCCTGTTGGCACCACCTCACCAGCATTTGGTATTGTCAGTGTTCTGGATTTTGGCCATTGTTGTAGGTGTATAGGTTATCTTGTTTTAATTTGCGTTTCCCTGATGACCTGTGGAGCAACTTGTCACATGCTTATTTGCCATTGTGTATCTTCTTTAGTGAGGTATATGTTAATGTCTTTGGCCCATTTTTTAAGTCAGGGTATTTATTCCCTTATTGTTGAGGGGTTTTCTTATTTTTATTTTATTGTTTTTTATTTTAATTCAGTATAGTTAACATACAGTGTTATATTAATTTCAGGTGTACAATGTCATGATTCAACAGTTCTATACATTCCTCGGTGCTCATCATCATAAGTGTACTCTTTAAACCCCATCACTCACTTCACCCATTCCCCCCACCACCAACCTCCTTTTGGGTAATCACCAGTTTTTTCTATAGATAAGTGTCTGCTTCTTGGCTCACCTCGCTGTCTTTTTTTTTTTCCCTCTTTGCTCATTTGTTTTTTTCTTAAATTCCACATGAGTGAAATCATATGGTGTTTGTCTTTCTATGACTGATTTATTTCTCCTAAGATTATATCCTCCATCCATGTTGTTGCAAATGGCAGGATTTCATTCTCTCTCTCTCTCTCTCTCTCTTTTTTTTTAATGGCTGAATAACATTCCATTGTATATATATATATGCCACACCTTCTTTATCCCTTCATCAGTCGATAGACACTTGGGCTGCTTCCATAATTTGACTATTGTAGATAATGCTGCAGTAAACATAGGGGTGAATGTATGCTTTTGAATTAGTGCTTTTTTTGCTCTTTGGGTAATTACCAGTAGTGGGATTACTGGGTCATAGAGTAGTTCTAGTTTCAATTTTTTGAGGAAACTTCGTACTGTTTTCCACAGTAGCTGCACCAGTTTGCATTCCCACCAACAGTGTGCATCAGGGTTCCTTTTTTTCCATATTGTTCCCAACACTTGTTCCGTGTGTTTTTTATTTTAGCCATTCTGACAGGTGTGAAGTGATATCTCACTGTAGTTTTGACTTGCATTCCCTTGCTAATGAGTGATGTTGAACATCTTTTCATCTATTATAGGACATCTGGAAGTCTTCTTTGGAGAAATGTCTGTTCCTATCTTCTGCCCATTTTTTAATTGGATTGCTTGGGGGCTTTTTTGTGTTGAGTTGTAGGAGTTCTTTGTATATTTTGGATACTAACCCTTTATTGGATATGTCATTTGCAAATGTCATCTCTCATTCAGTAGCTTATTTTTAGTTTTGTTGGTTGTTGCCAGATATTGAATCCTTGTCTTTTTTTTTTTTTTTTTTTTTTAGTATTTTAAATATACCGTCTCACTGCCTTCTGGCCTCCATGATTTCTGATTATAAATCAACTATTAATCATATTGAAGATCCTTTATGTATAATGAATCTCTCTTTGTCTTTTGACAGTTTGATCTTGACGTGTCTCAGTGTGGATATTTTTTTTTCCTTTGCCATGCAACTTTATTGATGTAGTCCTAATAGTTTATAGTTCTGTTTTTGTTTTTGTTTTTCTCCTTGCCCTCAGGAGACATATCTAGAAAGGTATTGCTATGACCAGTGTCAGAGAAATTACTGCTCGTGCTCTCTTCTAGGATTTTTATGGTTTCAGGTCTCGCATTTAGGTCCTTAATCTATTTTGAATTTATTTTTGTGGATGCTCTAAGAATGGTCTGGTTTCATTCTTTTGCATGTGGCTGTCCAGTTTTCTCAACACCATTTATTGAAAAGACTGTATTTTTCCCATTGCATATTCTTTCCTCCATTGTTGAAGATTAATTGACCATATGATTGTGGGTTATTGTTGAGTTTTAAGAGTTCCTTTGGGGGCACCTGGGTGGCTCAGTGGGTTAAGCCTCTGCCTTCCACTCGGGTCATGATCTCAGGGTCCTGGGATCGAGCCCCGAATCGGGCTCTCTGCTCATCAGGGAGGCTGCTTCCCCCTCTCTTCTCTGCCTGCCTCTCTGCCTACTTGTGAGCTAGCTCATGCTCATTCTCTCTCTCTCTGTCAAATAAATAAAATCTTTAAAAAAAAAAAAAAAAAGAGTTCCTTTGTATATTTATCAGATGGATGTGTCACAAATATTTTCTCCCAGTTTGTGGCTTGTCTTCTCGTTCTCTTGACAGTTCTTTTTTCTTAGCATATTTAAAATATTCTATGGTCTTCTAGATCGTGCTGTTGAAAAGTCAGCTGATAGTCTAATCGTTATTCTTTTATAGGTTATCCCTCTGCTTCTCTTTTAATTTCTTCATATTTGTCTTCAATGTTCTTAAGTTTCATTACAATATGTTGTTTTATTTCTTTTTATCCTGCTTGACATTTGCTAAACTTCCTGGATATGAAGTTTGGTGTTCTAGCAATGATTCTGGAAAAATTCTCAGCCATTAGCTATTTGAATAATGCTTTCATCCATCCTCTCTAATCTCATTCTTGAACTTTAGTTAAAAGATTAGATATATTTTAGATCCTCTTACTAGACCATCTATGTCTCTTAAACTCTCATATTTTTCAGATCTTTATTTCTTGGTCACCTTCTATGGAATTTTTTGGATTGCTCTTCCAATTCACTAATTATTTTTTTACCTGTGTCTAATCTGCTTAACCTGGTCCATTGACTTTTTCATCTTAATTATAATTTCATTTCTGGAAGTTCTCTTTGGTTTGTTTTCAAATGCACTTTGTTCTTTTTTTATACTCTCTTATTCCTTGCTAATTTTTTCAAGCCTCCTTTTAAAATAATCATAGACATTCCAGTATCTGAAGACTTTGGGGATCTGATTTTTTTTTTTTTAAGATTTTATTTATTTATTTGACAGACAGAGATCACAAGTAGGCAGAGAGGCAGGCAGAGAGAGAGGAGGAAGCAGACTCCCCGCTGAGCAAAGAGCCTGATGCGAGGCTTGATCCCAGGACCCTGGGATCATGAGCTGAGCCGAAGGCAGAGGCTCTAACCCACTGAGCCACCCAGGTGCCCCAAGGATCTGATTTTGCTGTTTTCTGTGGTTATCATTCATGTGGCTTATTTCTGGGTGTGTTTCTTTTTGTTTTGTTTTTAACATCTAATGTTTTTTAGGACTTTACCTGTAGAAATTATAAGAGACCCCAGTTAAGTTTTTATTCCACCAGCAGGGATGAGGAGTTTCTTCTGCCAATAGCCTGAAGACATTACTAACTGGACTACTTTTAGATCTTGGCTTGACGTTGCATGGATTTGGTCACAAACCAGCTTTTAGTTAGAGATTTTAAGGAGAGACATTTTTCCTTTTCTACTGGTTAAAAGAGGACAGTTTCTTTGTGGTCCCTTTCAGTGCTGCAGTTTATTTGTGGTTCATCTCTGCACTGAAAGTATAGTCCATTGGTACCCCAAATTTATAAGGAGTTTCATATGAGATTGTAGGTCCCTGGCTTTACCTTCTTTAACCACATCCAAGTAGTCATTGCAGTGGTCACCGATGTTTGTTACATAGCCAGAGGGAAAAGACTGGCTTAATATTCTCTTTCCAAGATTTCTGCTTTCATGTAATTCCTTTTTATTGTGATAAAGTATACATAACATAAAATTTACCATTTAAACTTGAAGTGCACAATTCAGTGACAGTACATACATTCACATTGTTGTGTAACCATCACCACCAACCATCTATAGAACTTTTTCAACTCAACCTGAAATTCTATACCCATTACACAGTAACTTCCCATTGTCCCCTATTCCAGCCCCTGGAAACCACCATTCTACTTTTGGTCTCCACGATTTTGACTACCCTAGGTACTCCATATAAGTGAAATCATAGAGAATTTGCCCTTTTATGTCTGGCTTAATGACACATAGTATAATGTCTTCAAAGTTCATCCATGTTGTAGCATGTACCAGAACTGCCTTTCTTAATATGACTGAATAATCCACCATATGTATGAATCATATTTTCTTTGTGCTTTCGTTGTTGTGAACACTTGGCTTGTTCCCACCCACTTTCATTTCATTTCATTTTTGTTTTGTGGAGATTCCTTACTTTCTTGAAAGCTCAGCATAATACACTTCAAAAATTACTTTTTAGGAATATTTTATTTAGCTTTTTAAATTGTTTTCTTTGGGAGGGCTCATCTAAATTACCTAGACTGCCTTATTCCTGGAAACCAAAGCCTCATACCTTCTATATGAAAACCAGAAGAAAAGTGCACAGAGAACACATTTTTTTACATTCTTTCTTTTGGACACTAGAAAAGGGAAGATTCTGAGATATGCAATGGATTAATACATAGTTTTATATGTTTTAATTCTTCCCGTGAGTTCTGGTAGGTATTTTTCTTCCTTATTTGTGAGAAAACCTTTAGAATATCATACGAAAACTCATCTCCTTCTTATAGCATTGGCATTCTTAACATGCTATTTGTGCCAATCTCCACCCACCCCAGCATGCCCCAATATCCAATGGTAGCATTTGAAACTTGTACAGATATATCAAAATAATAGACTGCTTGAACTGGAATGGTCTAATTCTGATCCCTCTCTCCACCACTGTGTCTTGAAGATGAGTTGGCCAAAGTGAAGTGACTGCTTCAGGGTCAGAGAAGGAGTCTGTGACAACTGAAGGCAACTTCAGTTGCTTTGCTTCTGTCTTAACTTACCGTGTACTTGTGTCCTTTCTCTCTTTGGGAAGACTTTCTGTGATTTGTTAATGAGTTCTGAGCTTGGTCTTTTGAAAAGTTGCAATGGATGTTGATGAAGATGATGTGACACTGATACATGGGTCAGAGTAGAGGAAGAAATCCTCATCTGATTAACTGCTTGAAGACCAGATAGAGTTGGCCTTCCAAATCTTACTCCACTCCTGTCTCCCCCATTCATAATAAGTCTTTTTAGATAAGAGTGTAGAGCTGGAGGAACTTTTGTGATCGGGTAGTCCAGTCTTAAATTTGCCTGCAGGGACATTTGAGGATCCTCTGGGAGATTTGCTGTTCTTTACAGAGGAGAAACTGAAACCTAAAAGATGCAAACGATTTCCCCAAGGCCATATAAGGTGTTCATAGCAAAGCCAGAGCTGTACCCAGATATCCTAATTCCCATTCTAGTGGAAGGTTTTCATCACACTCATGAATTTAGCTTTACTCCTGGTCTTCAGCTGTGCTCCGCTTTCATGGTCTGTGCTCTAAGATTGTGAAATGTCCTGAGGGTGGTTTGCCTTTGAGAATAAGCCAGAACCTGAAGGGTTAATAGAATTGAACAGTGAAGTGGGAGCCCTTTCTCCTCTCCCCAGCCGGGGAGCTGCTGGGCTGTTTCACTTGCACTGAGTGTGTTCCATTATGGTGTAATGATGTAATTACCCGTAATGCTGCTAGAGTAGTGGTGGAGAGGCAGCATTAAGGAAAAGACTAGCCCAGTTCTCTCCTAAGAGCCATTTCAGCCTACTTCAGTCTATTAGATTGAAGATGCTGGAAGGCGAATGGCTTCAGCAGAGGGAAAGGTCAGATTTAAAAGCTTTTCTGGGCATGGTATTTATTGTTGCTTTTTTGACCTTCAGAAAAGTCCCCTGTGTGTTTGTCCTTGATTTTTGCCTTGCCCATTAATGCTTGAAAGCTGCATTGCTGGCTAGGCCAGGTCTTTGGCATAGATGGTTTCATATGCAGTGTTATTTGAGAAGGCCTAGTCCCCATCCAGATTACCAGGACTGTTGTCTCTCATACCGCCATTATAGTGTCAAAAGGCTTTTTCACTCTTGGATATTTTAGTTGTCAAACATCTCTGTACTAATATATATGTATATGTAAATTACGTTCATATTGTGTGTGTAACATATATGTAAAATACAAAAATACAGGGATGCCTGGGTGGCTCAGTCAGTTAAGCATCTGCCTTCGGCTCAGGTCATGATCCCAGGGTCCTGAGATTGAGCCCTCTGTTGGGTTCCTTGCTCTAAGGGATCCTGCTTCTCCCTCTCCTCCCTGGTCATTCTCCCTCTCACTATCTCTCTCTCTCTCAAATAAATAAAATCTTTTTAAAAAAAATACGTAGGTGTTTTTCTTCTACAGATATGCTTAGATCCAAACAATTTATAAGATAATATTTTAAAATGCAGAAGAATACTTTAAAATACAGAAGAAATAGGACCTAGTGCCTTGGGCAAATCACTTAACCTTTCTGTGCACCTCTTCTGAAACAGAGCTTGTCACCTGATGATTATGAAGAGGTAATCACGGTCTTAGAAACATGACAGATCCTTTCCAAAAGTTTTAGTCTTGATGCAGGGTTGGGGGGAGGGGCATTATTCTTTCAGGAATAGCGTGACCTGCTAGACCCCAGGCACTGAGCTGGTTTATACTATGGGATATACATAGTCAGAAGATGTCAGCTCCTACTGTCAAATTTGTTAATTTGGTGAACAAAAGGAAAACATTGGTTAGAACTGTAGAAAAGTGGTTTTGATAAAGGCTATATAGGAAGGCACAAAACGTTTTGCTTACTTCATTGCTTCTCAGAGTGCATCAGCATCATATTAGAAGTGCAAATTCTCATGCCCCAATCTAGGCCTACTGATTAAATAAAATTCTAGGGGTTGGAGCCTATAATCTGTGTTTTACCAAGCCCTCTAGTGATTCTGATACAGACTGAAGTTTGAGAACCACTGCTTATTTTATGACTTAGTACTAGGAGCCATTTGATAATGTAAAATCTCTTATGTTTATCTGGAGCTGCAATGTCTAATACAGTAGCCCCTAGCCACAGGTGGCTATTTACATTTAAATAAATTAAAATTAAGTAAAATTATAAATCTAGTTTCTTGGCTGACTGGCCACATTACAGGTGCTCAGTAGACACATGTGGCTGTGGCTACCATATTGAACAGTGTAGATATAAGCATTTCTGTCATCACAATAATTAAATAATGCTGAGCTCAGGGCAGTGGTCCTCAAACTTTAGCATGAATCAGATCACTTGGAGGACATAGTAAAACACAGATTGCTGGGGGCGCCTAGCTGCCTCAGTCATTAGAGCCTGCGCCTCTTGATCTCAGGGTTATGAGTTCAAGCCCCGTGTTGGGTGTACAGACTACTTTAAAAAGTTTTTTTTTTCTTTAATTTAAAACAACAACAACAAAACACAAATTGCTGGACTCCATTGCAAGAATTTCTGATCAGTAGGTCTGGAGTTAGCTTAGAGAAATTATCCATATAACAAGTTTCTGAGTCACGCTATTGCTGCTGGTTCAGGGAGCATGCTTTAGAACTGGTGATCTAGAGTCGGGATTCTTGACCTGAAACCTGTAAACCTCCTAAAACTGAAGGCAAAATATTGCATATATCCACATAATAAAAGTTATAGGATATAAGGCTGATAGTTTTAATCTGATTCTCAAGTGGGTCAGCAGATCCATCAATCAGGAAAACTTAGCTGCATTTAACGGAAATCTGAGTAATAGTGACTTAAATGACAAGGACACTGAGTTCATTTAGCAAAGTAAGAGGGAGGAAGTTTCAGGGTTCTTTCATTGGCTTAAGCACGTCACCAAGAAAACCCAGGCACTTTCCCTCCCTTTTAGAGAACTCCTTATGTTTTGGTTTGGTTTGGTTTTTTTTGTTTTGTTTTTGTTTTTGTTTTGGTCAGAACTGAATTACACCTCTGCCCAATCCATGCAAAGGGAAATGGATTTACATAATTGTAATTCAATCCCTGGAGCTGAGGGGTAGGGCTTACCCTCCTCCCCCAACCCTGGAGCCTCTACCAGTTCTCTTAACAAAATATCAGTTCTGTAACAAGGTATAACAAGAGAAATGGCTCTTGAGTTGCTTGGGATCTGTGTCCATCTCTGAGAGTGACCTGGAAAACATCAGGAACATCTGTTCTGCATCTTTTCAGCTCATCATACGCTTTCGGCTTTGCTGGACACAAGTAGGGCCTGGACATGCTCAGCTGTGAAGATTTACTTGGCTCTGTCCTCTCACACCTTAAGATAGGTCTGCGAAGCAGTTCTGCTTATAATGGGGATGAAGTGGAGTGGGATTTAAAAACCTGAGCCAGGCCTCTGGGAATCAACATGAACTCAGCCTGAAAGCTAGCCTTCCTCTGACTTTGGCCCCCAAGTCTAAGAAGAGCTCTTGCCTTGTTCCTTTTAACCAGGTTCCTGCCCTGGCACTTTGATTCTTTAGGGATTCCCGTTATTCTTTTTCTCTCGCTAGTCCTCTGAGGACGCAAGTGCTATTCTGAATTTTGGGACCAAACACTTGGATTCTGCTGCCAAACTGTCTGCATGCCTGGATCCCCGCTTGTCTCCTCCCATCACTATGCTTCATACGCTCTGCTAAGTAAAGGGATCGTGTCTTAAAATTACCATTTGAGTCGTCCATATAGAAATGATAAGCAGAGCACTGGGAATTAATGAGATCATTGAAGGAGACATAAGGGTTGGGGGAAGCTGAGAGCACCCACCCCAGCCTACTGAATGAAATTAAGGGCATGATCATCTGTGTGTGTTTGTTTGTTTTAAAGATTTCATTATTTATTTATTTATTCGTCAGAGAGGCAGAGCACAGCAGGGGGAGTGACAGGCTGGGGGAGAAGCAGGCTTCTCCCCGCTGAGCAGGGAGCCCCATGCCAATGTCTGCAAGGCTCAATCCCTGGGACTCTGGGATCATGACCAGAGCTGAAGGCAGATGCTTCACCAACTGAGCCACCCAGGCGCCCAGATCATCTGTATTTTTATCTTGAAACTCCACAAATTAGTAGACCATCCAGTCACATACAAACCAACGCACATCAGTAGACCTACCAGCGTTCTTTATGGCCCTGGGCATCCAAAAAGGTTCCTGATGAAAGGGATGATGCCAGCTCGGCTGGTAAAACTCTGCCTCTGTGTCCCCTCCCCCCCAGAGCAGTTCTGCTTTAATAAATTTATTTACTTATTTTTGTATGATGTTTCTACACAACATTTTGCTTGTAAAAATAAAGGGTTCCACTTCTTTAAAAAAGCCAGGATGGGAAACGGGTCACATATGGACTAACTGATGTCAAGTTGCCTCCCAACACTGACTTTGAGCTCCAGAGCTGGAGCTAGAAACAGGTATTAAGCTGTAAATATGTGAAGCAGAAGTATTGTACTTGGCTGTTTTAGGAGCAGGAACTCTGACCCCCTTGTTCTCCCATGGTTTTGAGCCTCAGTCGCCTCAGTCAGCAGCTGGATACAGTGCACAATTGTTTAAAGCTTAAGTCCCGCAAGTCTGTTTCCTCTAAAATCTTCTTCCCTAACTTCCCTGTCCCCATACTCCCAGGACAGAAGTGGGCACAAGGGGAGAATGTTTCAGTTCCCCTGCTGCGTTGTGGGTCTCCCTTTCACCCCCTGTCCAGAACATCTAGGGAATTTTTACTTTTCAAAGTTGCTTACCAGAAACAACTCAGAGTGTGGTTTGGGGAGGACGCCCTATTAAACGCGCACCAAAGCGCATCCCTGCAACTTCTTACCATGTGTGAAGAGGGAGCAGGGGAGCTTTAGGAAAATTGCAGTTCAAGCTAAACCAGGAAAGGGAACGAAGAACCACCAAAAAAAAAAAACCGCTGCAGTTTGCGTTAGGGCATTTAAACTCCTGACTCTCGAGAACACACACCAGGATTATGACTGGGTTTCAGTATGGGTTTGTGTATCCTTTCTTAAAGTTTTTATTTGGTATGATAGTATACTAACACGCTGAAGTTGCCTGTTTTTACAATAAAGTATACATTTCAGAAAGGGAAGCTTGGCTGCTGGGGAATAAACAGGCAGCAGAGCAATTCCCAAAGAGGAAATGAATGCAAATCTGAGGGTTTAGGGGGATTATTTTTGGTTATAAATGGAGGGCCTTTGTTAAAAGCTGAAAAAAACATCAGTAAAATCTTATGAGGCCTGGAGAGGGACAGTGACCTGACAGAGTCTCAAAGTTGATGACACAAAGTTAATCCCAGAACCCAGGGCTCCTTAGGTTCTGTCCACAGTCTTGGTCCCTGTCCCGCCTTGGTCACCTCCAGATCCTGATTCCCCGTGGCCCATTTTCTGCAGCTCAAGTCACATTCGTGATCTGTTGCCCTGGCTTCAGGGGAGATGGGCTACAGCTGGTCTGAAATAGGAAGGCTGTAAATTTATTTAAACTTCCAGCATGACCCATTTGCCTCACTTTTTCCACTATGATGGATGAAAATATAGACAAGAAAATGTTTCACAAGATGGACAACTGAAAGAGAATAAGGAAAATGCAGAGTAAGGAAGTGTACAATTTGTTTTTGCTTTTAAGAAGCAGCATATTTACAGAACTTCTTGATTTTTTTTTTTTTTTTTTTTTTTTACCTCTGTCATCTGTGACCCATTCGCCTGTACAGCCAAGAAATTTTGGCTTTTTTTCCCTGGGAAACCAGTGGGTGGGTGAATATGGAGGAGCCAAGAGTTAACAAAATACCAGCAGATGCTGAAGCCGAGTGAGAGGATTCTCTCTGGCCTCACAAGCAGAGGCGTACTCCATTTCCCAGCCTCCCAGCATCCTTTGAAAAAGCCTGCTAAAGCCCCCCTACTTGAGAGGATTTCCCACTTCTTATGAAGGAAATCTTCAGGAACACTTCCTGTCTCTGGGCCATCATGGCTTTGCCTCTCTGAGGATGCCATAAGCACTGTAGGAAATAATAGCATTGTCTTTGAAGTCAAGCTTACTCTTTCAAGTCCAGATCCATCATTGAATCCAAATTTATCATTTATGTTTGGGTGGCTTTTGATGAATTTCTTAAACTTTCTGAACCTGTTTCCTCATCTGTAAAAGAGATAATAGTGCCTATCTCATCAAATTTGTTAGAATTAAGTAAGATAATGTGTATAAAGTGCCTCAAACATTGCCAAACACCTGACTGATAAACACTAAATTACAAGGCTTTTGTAATGCCATGGCTTTAACACACCTTCCTGTTTCCCCTGTGATGAAGTGGGCAATAGTAGCTTTTTCTTTTCTTTTCTTTTCTTTTCTTTTTTTTTGAGACAGTGTGAGCATGGAGGGGTGCAGGGGACAGGCAGAGGGAGAGAGAGAATCCTAAGCAGGCTGCACACCCAACAGGGAGCCCAATGCACGGCTGGATTTCAGGACCCTGAGATCATGACCTGAGCCGAAACCAAGAATCAGACGCTTAACCAACTGAGTCACCCGGGCGCCCCAATAGTCACGTTTTAACTTGATTCTAGTGGCGGTAGGATAGGCAAAGTGAATTAAATGTTTTTCCTTATCAACTTTAAAGAATAATGTACACACCATAAATCTGTTTAAATTCAGTGAGTTAGTCAGTTGCTATGCCCATAAATGACTACTATAGTCAAGACAGAACATTTATTCCCAAAGATTGCTCTTGTCCCTTTGCAGTCTGTCCCTTCCTTTGCCCTTAGCCTCAGGCAAGAATTCATCTGTTGTCAGATGAGTTTGCATTTTATATAAATAGAATTATACAATATGCACACTTTTGGTCTGGTTTCTTTCAGCATAAACGGCTTTCAGATGTGTCCATGTGCAGGGAACCTTTTTATCACCGAGTAGGATTCCAGTGTACGGATATAATACCTACGGGGGGACGTGGGTTTTTTTCCCCAATTTCTGGTTACTTTCTTTCTTTTTTTAAAAAAAGTAATTTGTTTATTTTAGCAGGTAGGGCAGAGGGGAGAGAGAAAATCTTGAGCAAACTCCTCACTGAGCTCAGAGCCAATGTGGGGCTCAGTCTCAGGACCCTGAGATCATGACCTAAGCTGAAATCAGGAATCAGGCACTTAACTGACTAAGCCATCCTCCAGGTGCCCCAGGTTTTTGACAATTTTAAATAAAGCTGATATGAACATTCATTTGCACATGTTTGTGGGGGTGTATGTTTTTTTCATTGCTCTTGTGTAAATACCGAGGAGTTGGTGGCTGGGTCATATGTTAATTGTTAAACTTTTTAAGACACTGTGAACTTCTTTTCCAAACTGGCTGTACCATTTTACATTCCCAGCATCAGTGTATGAGATTTTCACCTGCTCTGCATTCTCATCAACACTTAGTATGGTCAGTCTTTTTCTTTTTTCTTTTTTTCTACTTTTATTTACATTTATCTTATGCAGAATTTACTCCCGGGCCATGAGTTTTTGTTTCTTAAGCTTCTTGTGGGATAGCTTTTTCTTCTGTGCAAACTCCTCTTCTGGTTTAGGGACAGTTCTGCTTCCCAGGAAGGGGCATCTCCGTGTGGCGGGGAGAGTCATGTGTGGGTTAATCTGACCACGAGCACTGTAAGTTCTCCGCCGTGTCTTCGGGGCTTTGTTCACCTGGATGTGCTCCATGACCAGAGTCTACGTCTAAACTCTTAAGTTCAGCATTACTCTCTGCATTTTTAAGCAGGTGCAGTAAAACTTCAGCACTCTTCTTGGGCCACTGGCCCTATGTCCTGCCCCACTGTTTCGCCTGGGCACACCTACCAACTCTACCACTGGGGTGACAGAACGGCGTACGTTGCTTCTGCAAAGCGACATCCTTCACCCGCTTGATGGCCAGATACGCATACCCCTGATGGTGGGGGCAGCTTCATGTGTGTTCTTAAAGTCAGCATGAAGACTTGCATAATTTTGTAGGGTTTTCTGGGTCAAGTGAATAGCAAACCATTTTCAGAGGTCACCTCAGGCTGTTAATAGGAAGAGAGGAGTTGTAAGAATTTTTGAAATGGTCTGGATACCAGCTTTTTTTTTTTTTTTAATTATTTATTTATTTATTTGACAGAGATCACCAGTAGGCAGAGAGGCAGGCAGGGAGAGAGGAGGAAGCAGACTCCCCACTGAGCAGAGAGCCCCATGTGGGGCTCAATCCCAGGACCCTGAGACCATGACCCGAGCTGAAGGCAGAGGCTTTAACCCACTGAGCCACCCAGGCGTCCCTGGATACCAGCTTTTTATAAGGTAGAAATATCTGTAATTTTTCTGCTAGTCTGTAAAAATATGTGTTTTCTTCCAGTCTGGCTTGCCTTTTTATTTTCTTTAATGGTGCCATTTAAGGAGCCAAAGCTTTGAATTTTGATGTTCTACTGATTGTATTTTTCTTTTATGATAATGTTTTTTGTTTTTCTGCCTCACGGTCACAAAGATTTTTCTCTTGTATTTTTCCTAGGAGCTCTTAGTTTTAGCTCTTACTCTTGGATCTATGATCTATTTTAAGTTAATTTTTTTTATATGGTGTGAGGTAAGGGTTAATAGGGAAATTATCTTTTGAGTGTTTTATGTATCAGAAACTTTTTAATTCTCAGTAAATAAGTATTCTCAGGTAGGTAATTATCCCTCACCTTAGTGATTTGGAAAATGAGTCTCAGAAAGATTAAGTAACTTGTTCAAATCATACAACTAAGATTCACGCCCATAATGGCCCAACATCCCATATTCTTTTTACCCTATTACATTGCCATTTTGTTTTCAACATTGAATAAGAATCCATATTTTAAAAGCCCAGCTGTAACCTGTGAAAAAGATATAAAAATATGGGATGGTACTGCCATTGTGAGGACACTTTTATCCCTTAGCACAACCTTATGACATGAACTACAGCAGGGATATTGGAACTAGGGCCTGGGACTCCATGTTAGGCTATTTGTTTAGGTCTGTATTTCAGAAGCTATAAATACAAGTGTATTGATGCTCTCTTGGCAAGAAGCCTTATTCTGAATTCTTCCATTTTATAGCTGGTCCATCAGAAATATGAAGTTAAGTGCCTGACCACACACACAGTTAATACTTAAGAGCACCCAGCTGGATAGCTGAGTCCCACTGTGTTTTGCTTGAGTTTTTATATTTGGAAAACAAATAGTGAGTCAGTCTCCCTCCTCTCCCTCTGTCTTCTTTACTACTCCTTCTGGATTCTCTTAGATACTGTGGTCATACTAGGTCAATATCTATTCCCTAAAACATCCTTTGAGCTATGACAGAATCATGTGAGAGGAGAAATCCCCTACTTTCTGAAACTTAATGCCTCCCTTCCCCTTTGAAAGAAAGGTCTGTTTAAGACTCATCACATTTGTTATCTTAGAAGAGTCTTATTCAGTAGGATCATTTTGTTTCTTTAAAAAAATGTGAGAAAGATTGCAAAGATAACAGCTGTACCTCTCTGTTCTTGCTTTTCAACAACGTAGCTTTGGTAGATTCACTCCTTTTTCTTTGTTTCTGTGAAGCTGTGTGGTATAGGGGGAAGAGCCCTGGGTTTTGGAGTAAGACATTGTAGGTTTGAATCCCAGCTCCAGTATCTATGTAGTCAGCAAATCACTCCATTTCTAAGAGGTTAAACTTCCTTTTCCTTGTCTGTAAAATGGGCATAAAAAGTACCCTATGGGTTTGTTGCAGAGTATCTATACAGCGTCTGGTGAATGTTTATGCTGTATTATCTCTTCCCAGTCTTCTCTTTCATTAGATCTCTTTCCAAAGAATAAAGACTCTTTATGTGCTAGTCATAAAAAGTCCGAAGAAGGCGTGTTCGAGACTTTTATAAAGAATGTTTTTTGAGTACAGAGCCCTATTTAAGGTGCCTTAACAAATATACTGCTCCCTTTGGCCAAGCTGGGCAGTCTTATTTCAAAGTCCAGCCATGGACGGTGAAGCATTGTAGTCATTCTGCCTGCTTTTTTCCCTTGAGGCTGCTAAGTAGATTGTCCTGGGTCTCTAAAAGCAAACTCTGCTATCTATGATGTAATTATTTGCTAGTGAGAAGCTTATCTTCTGGACAGAATTGTAAACTGGGAGAATAATGGAGGAGAAAAGGTAGTCTATCTAGCTGATACAGAGAGAATGAAATATAGGTTGATAGGAGGGAAAAGGGAACTCAGTTTACATATTTGGAAGTTAAACCTCCATCTTCTGAAATACAGCCCTAAAAACATCAATCTCTGTGTCAGTGGTGGGATGAGGACAAGTCAGTGTCTCTGAATAACTTCTGATTACCCACACCTTAGAAGTGCCCACATTTTCCTCTCTTCCATGAGAGGCTCCTTTGCATTTCAGTCTGGGGGGGGCTGGCCCTTTGCCCATTAAGGAGTCCGGTCTTCCTAATCACAATTTCAAACCTGTGCATCTTTGAGATACAATTCAGGGCTATGCTCTCCCAAGAAGTTTCCTTTGGGTACACTGCCAAGTTGTACAGTTGTACAGTTGGCATGGTTCCTTGGCCAACCTAAATCAGGTAGCCTTAAGAATTTAAATCTGTGAATACTTAACAAGTACAAACTGTGTATGTTGGAGAGGGAAGATTGATCACAGAGATAGCTCAGAGGTAGTACCAGTGCCTGGCAACTTACACTTGACTATTGCTTGTACCTCTTGTGTTTCCTTAACTGGATTCCTCTCAGAGGTCTGGTGATTACTTAACTCTAATGTAAATCTCTCCTAATATATTTCATTAGGCTTCATACTGTCTACAGTTTTGGATACAGTTTATTTCACTTAATAATATAAGTTTAAAAATACTTATTATAAGTTTGAAGATAATTTAATGACTTCAGTGTGACTCACTAATTAGACCATTTTGTAGCACCAGAATATTGGAACCTTACTGTTCCTGGATAAAGAAATAGGCATCATTGAATCATAAAAGCCCCTTAGTCATACTTGTCTTATGCAGCGTACCACTTAGACCAAAACAAAGGTGTAACTCTATATAGATTTTGACTCTCCGACAAGTAAGGTGAGAAAATTAGTCCCTTCTTATCTTAAGGTGTGTATTGGATGGCTAAATAACATTTACATTCAGATCTATAAAATAAAGAAGACTGAAGTTTCACCTGTGGGTTGATTCTAAGAATTAAAAACTAATTTATATCCTTTTCAATATTACAATTAGGTAAATATTTACAGCCGAGCAGAGTTGCATAATTTGACCCACAAGAAGAAAATAAAGTTCTATGATACTAAATCTGTGACACTTAAAGGAGACTATTCCAAACATTAAGATCAAATAGATTCTATATTCCACCACTTGCCACATTTTCTTTGCTTCATGTCTATACCTTGTCTATACCTTGGTTTTTGTATTCTTTGGAGTTTTGCCTTGCCTTTTTTTTTTTCCTGACTAAAGAAAGAAGCATCTGCCTTTACCTTATAACTAACTCACTTGGCTTCCTAATCATACTGTTTGTTTTAGGGAAATAACTTCCGTCTTGACCTATTTTTCTCTCAGTCCACAGAATTTGTATTCTAATTTCAAAGCCTACTATCATTTCACTGATGTTTTGAGTTAAATCTCCTTTTTTGCACCCCATGCCATCTCTTTCTTAGAATCCTTTTTAACTTTGTTGTAAAACATCCTTGGTCATTTTTAGAAAGAATGTATAGAAGTTAAACTTTCTAAGTTCTTGCATATCTAAAATATTTCTGCCCAGCTAGTTCTTTAGACAGTTCTTCAATTAATCATTTTGATTTCTGCTCCTTTTCCTCACCTTGCTCTCCTTATTCTCTCATTTTGCTATATCAATTATAATACCTACTAGCCACAAATGAGCTGTTGAGCCCTTGAAATCTGGCTCATCTGAATTAATTTTACACTCGTGCTGTGAGTGTAAAATATACACCAGATTTCAAAGAACAAAAAGACAAGAACTCATTTTTATATTGATTGTATGTTGAAATGATGACACAGGGATATACTATTAAAATTAATTTTATGTTTTTGCTTTTTCAGTGTAAAAAGAAATTTCAGAATTACATATGTAGCTCATATTATATTTCTTTTTTTTTTTAAGATTTTTATCTATTTATCACATAGAGATCACAAGTAGGCAGAGAGGCACGGCGGGGGGCAGGAGGGGGAAGCAGGCTCCCTGCTGAGCAGAGAGCCCAATGCAGAGCTCCATCCCAGGATGCTGGGATCATGACCTGAGCCAAATGCTCTGATTCCCAACATGGCATCTTTCTAGGCCCCTATCAAGGAGCAGCGTTGACTACTACATGCAGTTTCTTCCCACGTTCCTTTACCTGGATTCCTTCACTTGGGTTGGCTGTAGACATATTTACATTGTAGTACATTTACCAGTGTAATTCTGTCTACTTGCCATCATCTTTTGAAAAGTGTTAAAAAATTTCTGGTCTGGGGTACCCGGCTGCCTCAGTCAGTAGCACATACAACTCTTGATCTTGAGGTCATGAATTCCAGCCCCACATTGGGTGTAGAGATTACTTTAAAACATAATAGTAAAATGCATTTTTAAAAATTGTTTTGATGTGTTCCTTTTCTTCCTTTCTTCTTCTCTCCCATCCTAAGGACAGATATTAATTTATTCAGACTTGTACTACTTTGTCATGTCTTTGGGATTTGGGAGAGAGGAGAAGTAAACATATTATTAATATTTCAAATGGGAAACAGAAGATTTTACTGATTCTATCCTATTTTGAACAACACTATGCATAAGTTTATCTGCATCTCTGGATATTAAGGATTTCTGGAAGCAGACCTTCTAATTTAGGTTATATGATTTTTTTATGGCTCTTGATATACATATCAAGAAATTTTTACCCTCAAAAGTATCAACGTATAGTCTCAGTTGGTTATTCAATAAAAGGAGCCGTTATCCAAGAGGTACCTAGATTAAATCTGTATCCTCTTATGTGGACCTTATAGCTTAGCTTTTGTAGAAAGCATGGCCTGTTTTCTGAATCACTTAACTTTTATGAGGCTTCATTTTCTTATTTGTAAAGTAGAGATAATCATGCCCTGCAGTGATGTGTATGAACGCTCACTGCAAGTAATATGTTCATTAATTCATTTCGGCAAGTGTTTGAGAGCTTCCTACTTGGGCTGGGTACACATATGCTACACTAGGAACCATGGGGGATGTCCAAATGATATACACCCTGGCTTCAAAACACATTTCTTATGGAGAGAATAGAGTGGAATACAAGACCCATTCATAAGAAATTATCTCACAAGTCTTTTTGTGATTTGTAAGAAGAGGTACAGGCAAGGTGTTAAAAGGGTTTTTGCATTCCCCTTAAAAATCAAAGGAAACAGCCTAGAGGAGGGGGCTGAAGGTAGTCCTTGCAGGAGGAGTATAAGTTCAATATAGTTGGGGAGTAATATGGAAGTGTGAAAATGAGCTCAAGCAAAGGCACAAGGGGATTTCTGAATAGATCAGTTGATAGTGTTCACTTTAGTGTAGGCAGAAGGCAAGGGAAATTTGTGGGTAGAAATGTTTGTTTTTCTGACTATACTTATTTGCATGTCCCACAGAATGAGATACTCCCTGTGTTTATTTCTGCTGTGCTTTGACTGGGAAGGCAGAGAAATCATTTTACTCTGCTTTGGCTCTGACCAGAATTGAGTAGGCGAAATCCATCTTGTCCATAGGGACAAAAATACAATATATTATTTACACGGGCCTTTTTCTCCCACAGAAACTGGAACTTCTGAGATATTTTAAAACAGTTCTGAGGCTATGACACATTACACTTATCCAATCAAATGGTAACTTGGATCAGAAATTTTAAGGTATGGTCAGATGAAGAAGATTCTTGAAGAGAGGATTAACTGAGACAAAAGAGAAGGTGGCAGTAGAGAGTAGTAAAGGGATTAGATCTTTGGTATCATCATGAAAAGGTAAGGAGTTTCATGAAACAAAGACAAGGATTCTCCTTCCTATCCATCTTTCTGTCCCTCTCCCTTCTGGGAATTCACTGTCTTTTCAACTGTTGTTTGGTACCTTCTTGTTCTCTGACAATCTAGAACCATTTGGTTATTACTGTCCTCCCTCCCTACCCACAAAGCCCAGTTTTTTCACCCTCAGCAATATTCAGGATTCTTTCTTGTTGCCCTTAAAATGAAGTCAAGTTCCTATGCCTAACATTCAGGGCTCCCCTGGCGCATCTAGAAGCTCCAACTTGTATTTACCAACTTACTTTACAATGTGCCCCACTACTCTAACCTTGAGTCTAT
This sequence comes from Enhydra lutris kenyoni, assembly GCF_002288905.1. Classification (NCBI taxonomy): domain Eukaryota; kingdom Metazoa; phylum Chordata; class Mammalia; order Carnivora; family Mustelidae; genus Enhydra; species Enhydra lutris. The sequence continues at coordinate 21,526,210 of NW_019154121.1, forward strand.
GACTTAGCATCTCTCATTCACTTCTTTCAATAGAAGTGGTTAGTTCATTTATTTACTCATCAAACATTTATTGAATGCCTATTATGTATCATTTCTTCAGTAAACTTTTGTTAAGCTACTGCTGTGTTCTAGGCCTTATTTTAGAGCCTGTGAATAGGAATAGGAAAGAGGATAATGTCCTTAAGTGGAAAAAGACCCTGAGATATATTTGGGATATCAGTCTAGCCTACAAAAAATTTAGGTGTGACGAGACTTACCCATGTAGTCTCCTCGAATAACCATTGCCTTCAGCCATGATAAGTTATATCACTGGTACATACTGAGATCAAGACTCTGGTAGCATTTAGATTCAATTCACATATATTGCCAAATGGAAATGAAAGAAGCAGCCATCCTGATCCTGAACTGGAGTCATCAACATCAGAACTACTGATAGTTTCTTAAAAGACATCACTACTCTGATTCATCTTGTCAAAATGATCAACAATTTCACTGTGTTTACACCTAGTAACACTACTGGGGTCTGTGTCCTGGGGCCCTTTTCTTTCAGCAGTGACTCCCAAAGAGCAGATACACAGAAACTGCTATGCACTCACCCACTGTATTGATTCCGTCCACATTCCCCAAATGAGCTCTGTTCTTCCCTGCCTCCATGTCACTGCTCATTGGTTTGGTGGGGAAAGAGAGGATTTAGAGCTAGATCTGGGTTTGAGACCTACATTCCCCTCTTGTGTGCTCTGTAACCATGGGCCAATTTTTTTTTAACTGGTTAAGGGCTTTGAGAGAATAATAATATATGCCTTTCCCAGTGTCATCTGTTATAAGGTATTCGTGAGGATTTATGTGAAAGTACTTAGCATAGTATCTGTCACATGGTAAGTATTCTTTCTTTTCTCCTTTTCCTAGGGATTTTTTACTCCTTCCCCCCATCTGTATTTATTAAAATTCTGTCCCATCCCTTATCGAGCTCTTACATCTCTGTTAAAGCTTTTCTAATATTCTCAGATGCAAGAGATCCAAGCTTCCTGTTTTTGTCTATGCTTTGTTTGTAGGATTTTGGACTTTTGAAGAAGGAGTTCTAAGTTGAGGAGGAATGGCACAGGAATGGGTAGATGTCTGAACAAAATAGCACTGTATTTGGAAGCAGAAAACTAAGGGTCAGGGAGAGATGTTATGCAAATAGTGTAAGTAAGGGTGTCTTGTCACTCAGTGCGAAGTGATTGATTCTCAGCCTGTCTTATTCCAGCGGGCCAAAGATGAAGGTGGTCTTGAGTTCCTAGTAGTAACCACAGAAGAGGGGCCACTCACTCCTCTTTATTCAGTGAGAGCTAGCTACCAATCACCCAAACTTTTAGAATTTGATGTAAGGCCTTGATTAGAACTGGACAGTGTACAGATTTTTCTAGGAAGACCTAGCTTGGTCAGCAAAATAGGAAGCATCCAGAATGACATCAGTCTGGCAAGCTCTGAAGGAATCAACCAGAGATGGCCAACACAACTGCTTGTTCTTTCACTTACCATTTCACACCTGGTGTAGTCAGGAAGCTACATTTAAAAAACAAAACAAAATTAAAACAAAACAAAACAAAACAAAAAACCCGGTAGTCAAAAAAGCACTCATTTGCTGTAATGCCGGAAGGATTCGTTCATTGGAGCTGATTGTTCACATTTGTAGAATTTAGAATTTTGTAGATGGAAGGGGCCTTGGAGTTGAATAGGGTCTTCAGAAGGAAACAAAAGGCTCTTGCTTTCTGCATGAACAGAGTTCATTCACAAGACAGTTTTTCTTGATCTATGAGGAGTGATTTCAGACAATTAGCTAATTGGTTGAGGGAGGTGACCTGTCAGCTTTGCAGAGAGGCTGTCTGCTTTTAGGGATCCACATAGAGAACACATCTTAAGCTTTCCATGACAGCCAAAAGCAACTCCATTAATCCTCCTATGTAATGGCCAGTCATAACCGCAGCTAAGGAGTACATTTCACTTGAGAGTAAAGCCGTGAAAAACCAACCAGCTGGCAACAGCTGATCTCTGCGCCATTTCAGCTCAGTGTTGTTTTAGGCTTTGAAATATTTCTGAACAATCTTCCAGTTTGCTCTATTGTAAGGAGATAAGTGACCCTCCAGAAACAGTGTGCTGTTTATTTTTAAGTGTTATCAGATGCTTAGTTTGTTGAAATGACACTTGCCTATTGTGTAGAAAACAAGGGCAGAACTCATTTGTGGCCGTCTTTAAAGTCCAGATGGGTGCAAAAAAAAAGGAAGGGGAACTGGAAAGTGTCTGTAGGCAAATGTTAAATTTTTCTGGATTTCAAATGTGAAAGAAACTCAGAATGGAAGAATAGGGTCATAGACTGCCCAGAAGGGAATCATGAGATGATCACTGATGTATGTCAGAAAGTTGAATCCCTTTGTCTCTAGTCTGAGCACTAATGAAATTGGTCTCATTTTTTTTTTTGAAACATATTATTAAAATGTATCCAGGATATAAAGTTTTATGATAAGAATGGCTGTGACCATCGTAGGATGAGTAGGCCCTCCAAACAAAACAACCACAGGACTGGTCATTAAGACACCTGAGTTTTAATAGCACACATGCACCCTGGTTAGTGTAGTAGTTAGGGGGTCAGGGTTTTGAATCTGTCATACATGGGCTTGAATTCTGTTTCTGTGACCTACCTACTCTATAACCTTGGTTAAGCACATGGTAAGTATTTATATCAGGAATATTTTCAATTTATTAAACTGACTGAGAATGGTTTTACCACATCACAAGAAGTCTATAATAAGCAGTTGTTGCCTTAAAGACTCAGTGTTGCAATCAAGGATACTTATTCTTTGTATCTTCCCATTCAGCCTTCCATAGAGTGTTGCTTTTTCACGGTAGCAGGAAAATCAAAAGCTTTCCCATGAGCCCCCAACATATTTCTGCTTATGTCTTCTTGTTCAGAACTGTGGCACACAGTCACCTCTGGTTAGAAGAAAGGCTGGAAAAGGAGTCTACTTCTCAAGACTCTGTAATGAAGGCAAATAAGGAAGACAGGGGTTGTGGATGGGGGTTACGTTACCCGGCCAGCACTGCTGTGTCTGGCACAACATTCCCGGCTCATGGTAAGTGCCGCAATGGTGATGATGGTAGCAGATAGCCCACCGCATGCTCTTCTGGAGATTCCAGGGATAGGGCCTGGAACATTGTATATTTTATGAAATACTTACCTGTGTGAGGAGTTTCTTCGTGGTTATGGTTGTTATTGCATATCTGGAAGTTCCTTAATGATTGATTCAGAGAAGATGTCAACCAGGAAGGACAGCATAATCCCAGCCTTCACACTGACCTGGCCCAGCTCCAGAGCCTTTCTAGATCATCTAGAACCACACCAGTTGTTCACCACTCTAAACTCCTAATATCATGTATGACATTGTGTTTATTTGCTGCTTTATATTTTTTTAAATACACATGGCTTCTTAGCTAGATTTGGAGCTCCTTAATTTCAGGGTCTGCCTTGAATGTGCCCTCTGGCATATAGGGAAGAACTCATTTGCTATTCATTTGTCTATAGAACATTTTCTATTTCTCACCATTACCTGGATTTGAGGTAGTGTAGGGTTGGGGAGTGGTTAGAAGATGGTTTTCTATGGGGGAGGAATTTATTTTCTTTTGTTCAGAACTCTATCATTTTTTCCTCCAACATCCCCCCCTTCTTGCTCTTTTCCTCCAAAGAGAGTAGTATGGATTCTCAGGGGATGAAATAAATCATTCCATCATTGATACGCTCCAGTCTCTTCTTAACTAAGTCTAAACTTTGCCTTAGCTCTGAGGGATTTTTGCCCTAGCTTCCAGTAGGGCAAAAATTCCTGTGTCCTTACTGGCTGCCATAAGACTGCAGCCTAAAAGGAAATCCTTCCCATGCAGCTTCTTTGGTGTTTGTTTTACACTCTGCCACTGTTTCTCTATCTTTTTGGAGAGCAGACTTAAGAGGCAAATAGGGTTGGGCAAGGAAATCAAACCCAGTGAAATCTACCATAAGGTGTAAATGATTGTCTGATCTTTTGCTGAGACCAAAGGCCAGTAAGAATGTCTAGGGATCTTGGAACTTGAGGATATTAGATGAACATTTAGCAAAGACTATTTAGTAGTAAAGCTAGTTGGAGAATGCTACTGCCCAGTTCTGGGTTCTTATAACGTTGTTCTCTGCTGGGGCTACAGTCTTCAGAAGTCCATAGTGGAACGTAGATGTCCGATCAAACAAACATAGCCAGATTTCTGAGCACTTGAATCCAGAGGAGTTCTTCTCTTTACTGTGACACTGCAATTTTAGAAATAGAGATGAGAGTAGTCGCTAACATATTTTAGTTTAATTTATATCACTTCCTAAGTCACTAACCCAGTTTGTTTGTTTCGTTTCTAACTGCACGAAACCCAAGAATTTCCAAACATCATGTCATATCCTCTGGCCACTTAATTTTCCCATACTTCTTACTCCCCACTGATGATGGTTGTTGTTTAAATATAGCAAATGAAATGACAGCTGTGGTATCTATACGTCCCAAGTTCTAAAGTGAACTTAATGTGCAGACATCCATAGACAAAACACAAAATCCTAATTACTGTCTTGTAAGATTAAGAAGCATTTTATCAGAGCTTGGGAGATTTGGGGTGCCAGTTACTTATCCTGCTCTCCTGGTGCAGAGAACAGGAAGAAGGAGCCAAATGGAGATGGGTTGTGGCCTCTACTCACAGCTACATCATAGCTCCTCAGGCATAGTCTGCAGATGTACATCTAGGCCAACTGTGTGCAACGAGAGCAATCTAAACCACTTAGGAATCTGTTCAGGAAGCGGAGGATCATAGACCTTAAAAGGATCCCCAGGAAGACCAAAAAGGAACACAGAGGTGCAGGAAGTTGTGGTGTCAGATAATCCAAAGGATTTGGGAGCAGCTTTCAGGAAAGGAGTGCTTGGCCGCCTCAAATGCCGCCCAGAAAGCAGTGAGGTTACGAGCAGCAACAACAAAGGTATCCATAGGGTTTTACAACAAAGGAAGTCTCAGATCATCCTTGTTAAAAAAAAAAAAAAAAAAAGAACAAAAAGTGCTATTTTCCCAGCCCTGGCTCCCTAGACTGTAATCACATAGGACCACCTACGTTTTGTTTTCCAATGTACCTGCACATCTGGGTTTCACTGGGTATAAAAATATGATACTGAACGATCTTTGGCCTCACATTGTTTATTGTAAACCTGGAAGAAGGACTTAGCATATATGTGTTTAAAGGATGATTGGTGATAAGACTTTCTTTTGTAATCGGGGCCCCAAATTTCTGGGTATGAGGACTTGTGAATCAGTCAGTTAGGAGGAGTGTGCTGATGGAATGGCAGGGCGATGAGCTCTTCAAAAGAAGGGCAGGTCCCAGGCAGCCCAGCACTGCTCTCCTCCCTTGTCCTTTGTAGGACTTATCTTTCGTATCAGATATGAGTTTCTTGATCTGTGGTTGTTCAGTGCTGTGGGCTGGGGTGGGGGTTACACCAATGTTGGGGCTCAATGAATGTTTGGCAGAATTAGGCTTCTGGAAGCAGAAGAGGAAAGAAGGCTCTGAAAGCCAACTCTATCTTCACCTTTCTGCTCCGGCCCAAGGAGGGAACTCCATGGGCCTGCTTCTGCCTCTCAGCACCTACCTGCCTCTAAGCATCTTTCTCAAAATCAAGCAACACTCCCTCATAGCTACCTGTTGGTCTCCTAGTGTGGCGTGTTAGTTTCCCTACCATTCAAGCCAAGCTTTGCTCTGTCATTACAGATGGCTTCAAGGACAAATCCGTCTCCTGCATTCCAATGCCAACCTCTGTGCAGGTTTTCCAGCCTTTTAAATATTACTAACTCCTAAATTTTTGAGGTTTATGCCTTGATAATCAAAATTCACTTAAACGTAGAATAGCATTTGTATTCCTGCTCTACTTTCCTCATCATTTGTCTAAGGCAACGGCGCTCTTGCCTTCTGTGCTCTAAGGACTTACGTGAATAGAGGGCCTAGAACTCAGTGTGGACTTGGTGCATGTTAAATTGAAATTTTAATCCCATTAGGTGCCTGATATGCTGTCCTGGGGAATAAAGCCAATGCTAAGGTGATCTCACTAGGTTTGAGGGCAGGGAGAGCTTCAAGCATGGCAGCTTCCTCAGACACTTCTTGAGGAATGAGGGGCCCTCCCACGAGCATCCAGTGGCCCATGTATTTTTAGTCCTTGCTTTTCATGTAAGTTTCCCGTTAACTGCTTGCAGGAAATCTTTTCTTGGACGTCATCTGCCCATTTCCTGAAGTCTTCCTCTCTGCATTGTGTCAGTTTGGGGATGAATCAAGTCAGCAGTTTTGGAGAATGTGTTCTCTTCCCTGCCACAGCCTCCCCCTTTTGTGGAACACCAGAAAGCTGCCTTTCTTGTCCGTTTCTAGGGGTGAAGGGAGGAGGGGCAAACCCTTGGTGTGTGTCAGCCTCTTAGGCTGCCTGACACAAATGTCCTTTTGTGTGTGGAGGGGGCATGTGTGTGTTTTTCCCCTTCCCAATGGACACTTTCATTTATTAGGTCCGGATGGTGTCCTCTGAGCTGCAAACAATGGTGTAGGAGATAAAGAGCTCCCTTAGTGAGGAGGCTATGGAGGCAGCAACTGATTTTTCTTCTCTCTCCCCCACTCCCTTTGTCCATTGTGAGTCTGGTCTAATTTGAGCCAGCCTACGACCTCTGCGATCCCCTTCTAGGGCTGGAGCAGCACGACCACTGTTCCCCTTACCTCAAAAACTTCAAACTTAGAGAAAGGCTTTCTTCGATAAGGATAAGAGACCCTCATGTTTATACAACATTAGTTTTTAAACATGTTATGGCTTTTGAGGAAATGAAATTCTGGCTTTGTTATCCCTTAAGAATGCGGGATTGGGATAAAAAGCTGGGAGTTTACAAGCTGACTGTGCTTTTTAATAACTCTGAGCCCTCAGGCAAGTTAGGAAGCTAATAATAGTCCCCACCTCAGATGGTGGTCCAAAGTTGAAATAAGAAAACATATGTGAAGTGCCTGTCACATAGGAAGCACCCCAAGGTTGACCCCCAAAAGAGAGCATGTACGTAGGGGTGTTAAATGAGATAAAGGAGATGCATATGCTATGCATAAAACGCTAAACATTTTAGTTACTGTTTGGTTTGAGGTCTGAGAGTAAGTATTTTCTCTCCCCTCTAAAGCTCCCCCTTCACCTGGGCTCTCATTCTTCCTTCTTCTCCAGCATCGATCACTATGGGCTCTTCTTTTACCTACGAGCACAGATCTCCTCTGAAAGCAAGCTGCTGACTCTCAAGGCCAGCCCATAGTGCAGTATTCGGCACACAGTCGGGTTCAGCCATTACTTCAATAGATACTCATTGTGAAAAACTCTGGAATAAAGTTCCTCTCCCATTCCCAGGGGTCTGCCTTTAGTCACTCAAACTTTTTTTTTTTTTTTTTGTACTCAGGGGTCAGTGTAAGAAATGGAAACCATTCCAGATACTTTGAGCAGGAAGGAATTTAATAAAAGGAGTCAGATGCTTACCAAATGGTATGAAGAACTAAAGTTGTGTGTTCTGGTCTAGGACTGCATGGATGATACTCCTCCTCGCCCCACTGCCCCAGAGTGATGGTTCTAACACCCCACCCCCATGCAGTGGCTGTGAACTAGCGACTGAGAGGTCGGGCTTGAGATCCACTGCTACAGCTGCCCCATGGCACTCAGGATACTGGAAAATGCCCCTTTCCTGTCCATACCCTTGAAGCCAAGAGAACAGAAAAATGGTCTTCCCTTGGCTTCCATTTTATCAGGCTTATATGAATGCCAGGAACTGGCAGATGAACTGCAGGCAAATCTGGAAAATGTGATTTTTTTTGGTTGTTGTTGTTTTCCAACATTTCCAACTTGAAGGGGAGTGGAGCAGAGGTCGAGTACGCAAGCCTACCCTATATACCACACCTGCTTCATTTCGAGAGTGTTTCATGTAGCAATATGACAGGATGAAAGCTAGATGAGGAAATACAAGTCCCTCTGAATCAACTTGTTACCTTCCAAGTACAGAATCACTTCCACAGAATGTGTTTTGGATCACGTGTCTCTTGGGGAACTCTTCCTTATCTTTCCCTGGCCTTGAAAAGAGTCTGCTCCAGCCATCTCTTCTTGTAACCCATGGGAGGCACTCAACAAATGTTGGAATGAATGCCCTCTGTATTTGTCAGACACTGTTCTAGGCAAAGGGGCACAAAGTCAAAAAAGAAAAACAAGGCTCTGCCTTCAAGGAGTTCTTGGTAGTCTAGTAGGATGATGCAGAGATGGAAATAGTTACAAAATTATATTATAAATGCTAAACTGAAGGTATTCTCAAGAGTAGAGATGAGAGGTGCACAAAACAGATAGATAACTGAGGATAAATACGAAAGAGCTATCTGTATTCAAATAAAGACTTAAATGTAAAGGATTTTTTATTAATATTTAGAGCCTACAACCCTGGCTTTATAAGCTTACGTATTATTTCCTTTTCTCCCAACCAGCAAACCCAGACATAAGACCCCAAAATGTTCTTTATCTTTCCCCAACATTTTCTAATGCAAATTTTCAAACATACAGCAAAGTTGAAAGAATTTTATAGTGTATACCCATATAACCACCATCTTAATTCTGCCATTAATATTTTACTGTATTTGCAGAATCTCATCCTATCCATCTATCCATCCCTTTGTCCATCCATTATCGATCTTATTTTTAAAAGCATTTAAAGTAAATTGCAGACAGTGTATTTCTCCCTAATATTTCAGCATGCATATCATGAACTTACTAACTGGAGTCTAGTGTTTGTTTAATACTTTTCTGTAAGGTAAAACTTAAATGGAGCGAAATGCCAAAGTTGTGAGTGAGGATTCTCTAAGATTGGACAAATGTGTGGACCTGCATAATTCAGGCTCCCATCAAGCTATAAAACATGACCAGCATCCCAGAACGTTTCCTCATGACATTTCCCAGTTTTCAGAGGCAACTATTTCTAATTTTGTCCCAACCATAGATTCTTTTTGCCTGTTTTAGAATTCCATATAAATGGAATCTTACAGTATGTGCTCTTTTGTGTAAGACTTCTTTCACTCAGCATAATTCTTTTGAGATCTGTCCATGTAGGTTGTATTTAAAGCCCATTCTTTTTTATTGCTGAGTAGTAGTGCATTGCATGAATATACCACATTTGTCCATTCTCCTATAGTTGGATACATGGACTGTTTCCAGTTTGGGACTCTGATGAATAAATCCACTCTGAACCTGTAGTGTCTTTTTTAAAAGAATAGACTTTCATTTCTTCAAACTGTTTTAGGTTTACAGAAAAATTGAGAAGATAGTATTGACAGTGTTCATCTACCCCACACCCAGTTTCCCCTATTACTAACATCTTATACTTCCCTTTTTAAGACCTTCTTCGGCTTAGTGTTTTTGGCTGACTGCTTAGTGGATTGCCATGTGGGAAGACTGCAAGTGCAGTGCTGCCAGTAAATCACCTGTAGCGAGAAATCACTCTTACCATCCCATTATTGACCGAGGATGTATTTTATCAATTAAGTTGGAATCATGAATGCCTAGAAGCTGATATGTATATCCACTCCTGACAGTCTTGCTCAAGGAGCGGTTCAGGGGCGGGTCTCTTGAGCTCTTGGGTCTGGAGATCATAGGGATGTGTCTTCATCTGCACTAGCCAGTGCTCACCCCACCACCACACTCTGTCTTCCACTTCCAGGCTTTCTTCTCACCTCCGACAAATCCTCAGCAAAGCTGTTAAGATTTTTTTTTTTCTGAAAGCGGAGTTAATATTTATATTGCATTTGCCAGTTTATAAAGATCTTTAACATCCATTTCTTCTTCATTTCAATCTAGTAAAGTATCTGTTATACTCCTAGAGGAAGTACTAAAGCTCAAAGAGATTAAATTACCTCTCCAGAGTCACACTACTGGTGATTAAGAGGTTAGGGTATAAGCCCAACTCTATCTTTCTCTTAAATCCTGATTTTTTTTCTTTATATCACTTTCTTCTCAGAATCTCAGAATTTGGGACCTTGACATTCTTTTTCAAGGCAAACCATTAGTAGATTATTTAAGACCCTCTGTGATTGAGGCTTGACCTACTTTTTCATTCTCATCTTTTCCTGGGCTCCAGAAATAGTCACTTGTATATTGTTTCCTGAACACTTCATGTATATTGCTGCCGCTGTGTGTTCTGATGATGATGTCTTTCTTCCCCGTTATGTTCAGAATATTTTCTCTTCCTCCCATCCTTCATCTCTTGTTACCAGAATTTGTCTTGGGGAATAGATTTCATCCTTCAAGATTCATCTCAGATATTACTTTCCCACAAAGCATGCCTGATAACTCACTTCCCCGCCACCGTTCCCTCCCTACTATTGCCAGTTCCCAGCAGAAGTTACATGGGTCCCTATATGTTCATATATTAGACTTTGAGTGCCCAGCAGACCTATTCCATATTCAGATACAAAGATGATTAAAACATGATCCCTTGAAGTTGTTTACAGTCTATTAGGGGAATTAGACATGTACAGAAGTGATGATAACATAACAGAGGGATTAGAAATTGACCCAGATATAGATTTATTGAGTTCTCCCTGTTTACCCAGCACAGATGCTCAGTATACATTTGCAAAATTGTACTAAATAGTCACATGCATTTGGGCTAAGTAGGCATGGCTTTGAACATAGGCAAAGATGGTGGCTTACTTGCTGTAGTTAAAGAGCGGAGGATAGATAGATAGATAGATAAATAAATAAATATTCTGTCCAACTTTTCCTTAGTCTCCATCCCACAAGGTCAGAACTGTGTCTTCTTTGGATGTATTTGAGGGTATTAAACTGAGTTCTCAGGTGACTTAAACATTTTCTATAATATCATTTCATCTATTCAACAGAAGTCACTGAGTTCCTAGTTTATGTTGTATCTTCGTCTATGTCTGAGAATACAGGGATGAACAAACTGTTACCCTCAAGAAGTTCAAGCAGCTCATACCAAAACGTACACACCTTCACAGACCAATAATAAATAATCTAAATCTGTTTGGAATAATAACTAATTTATTTTTTAAGTTTTTATTTAAATTCCAGTATAGTTAACATGCAGTGTTATATTAGTTTCAGGTGTACAATATAGTGACTCAACACTTCATACATCACTTGGTGCTCATCACAAGTGAACTCCTTAATCCGCATCCCCTGTTTAATCCATCCCCCTGGCCCCTGCCTACCCCTCCTTCTAGTAGCCATCAATTTATTCTCTATAGTTAAGAGTCTTTTCCTTGGTTTGCCCTTCTCTCTCTCTCTCTTCTGTTTTTATTTTTTCCCTTTGCTCATTTGGTTTGTTGGAATAAGAACTAATATACAATAACAATTTCTCTTCTTATAGGAAAGCCCTACAAAGTACTTTCAGACCATAATTTCAGTTATTTGCTCTTCATTTAGCCATTTTTTTGAGAACCCACAGAAAAAAATTAGTACACACATGATTCAGTAGAATTCACTACTCTGTGAATATATCATTTGTGACCTGTGACCACAATGTATTTTTAGTTTTATAAGGAAAACCAAATAAATATAAAAAACAAAATCCCCCTAAAAGTTTATCAAAATGAACTTAATTTTCACATTTGAATGGTGTTTGTGTATGCTAGTCCTCCTCTGCCATCAAGTTGTGATGATTTTAAATAAGACATTTATGAGGATGCCTGGGTGGCTTAGTTGGTTAAGCATCTGCCTTCAGTTCAGGTTATGATCCAGGGTCATGGGATCGAGCCCCACATCCGGCTCCTTGCCCAGCAGGGAGCATGCTTCTCCCTCCGCCTGCCACTCCCCCTGCTTTTGTTCGCTCTCTTTCTCTTTGACAAATGAACAAATAAAATCTTTAAAAAAAAATAAATATTAGGGGCACCTGGGTGGCTCAGTGGGTTAAAGCTGCTGCCTTCGGCTCAGGTCATGATCTCAGGGTCCTGGGATCGATCCCAGATTCGGGCTCTCTGCTCAGTGGGGAGCCTGCTTCCCTTCCTCTCTCTCTGCCTGCCTCTCTGCCTACTTGTGATCTCTGTCTGTCAAATAAATAAATAAAATTAAAAAAAAAAAAAATATATATATATATATATATATATTCAAGAAGAGAAATTAAAGATATATATATCAATCAAGTAATATACCATGTTATAGAATTGGAAGTCTCATATTGCTGAGATTATGGGGGTAAGTAAATGGAACACATGCTTAACTGCAATCCCAATCAAAATCCCAGGAAGATTATTTTTTGTAGAAATTGATTGGAAAACAAGGGCACCACTGAAATTCAGTGGGAAAGACAGTCTTGTCAATAAGTGGGACTAGAGGGGCGCCTGGGTGGCTCAGTGGGTTAAAACCTCTGCCTTCAGCTCAGGTCATGATCCCAGGGACCTGGGATCAAGCCCCGCATCGGGCTCTCTGCTCGGCAGGGAGCCTGCTTCCGCCTCTCTCTCTGCCTGCCTCTCTGCCTACTTGTGATCTCTGTCTGTCAAATAAATAAATAAAATCTTTAAAAATAAATAAATAAATATGACATTTATCTGAAAATAACACCTTTTCTATCTCACAAAGTTGGAAGCACCTTGCATAAAAAGCAATGAACTTCTTTAGATACTGGTATGGAATAAACTCCAAGGTAGAATTTGAGTGGGAAAAATGATCCTCCTTTACATTATACGCTATGATCATTTGTATGAAAAAGAGGGAAATATATATATTTGCTGTTATATAAATAAAATTTCTCTGAACTGAAACATAAGAAACTTAAAACAACTTATTTCCACAAAGCAGAATGGGATGACTGGATTAGGATGGAAGGAGACTTTTTACTGTTTGCCTTCTGCACCCCTTGATTCCTGAGCCACATGACTACTTCAAAAATAAAGCGTTTAAAATGAACAAAAATGGCTTGGGTGTACTTTACTATGAAAGTTCATAGGAATAGACTATTGTGTAGAAAGGATGAATACCCACCATTCACATCAACATGGATGGAACTGGAGGAGATGATGATAAGTGAAATAAGTCAAGTGGAGAAAGACAGTTATCATATGGTTTCACTCATATGTGGACCACAGGGAATAGCATGGAGGACCACAGGGGAGGGGAGGGAAAACCGAAGTTGGGGAGATCAGAGAGGGAGACAAACCATGAGAAACTATGGGCTCCGGGAAACAAACTGAGGGTTTCACAGGGGGTGGGGGGATGGGGTAGCTGGGTGATCGGTATTAAGGAGGGCACGTGTTGGGATGAGCACTGGGTGTTATACACAACTAATGAATCACTGAACACTACATCAAAAACTAATGATGTACTATATGGTGGCTAACTAAATATAATAAAAAAATGTTTTAAAGGAATAAATTATTGTGAATGTTCTTTAATATTCATAGTATTACTTCATGTTTTCTGGTAAAATCCCCCTCTAAATACAATCTTTATATTTTTGACTACTGATAAAGTAGTGGTTGTCAGGGTGCTCCTAAGTCATGTAAGATTCTTAGAAATCACACACTCTGGGTTGATAGTAGTTTCTGTGGTCAGGAAGAAGGCACATAAGAGCATAGATAGAGTTCTTAGAAACCTAGCCTTAGAAACTTTCAGGGATAAAAGAGCCAGAAGTTCATTGTCTTCGTGTGTTTGCATGCCCTCTGCAACATTCCTGCTTAGTGGTCATTGTCACTGCGTTGTTGCCCAATATAAATTAATAGAGTTAATCGTTAAATGGCTTCGAATGTATGATCTCTGTGCTTCCCTGGAATGATTACTGGACTAAAAGTTGGCTTATTTGACTTCTAGTCTCAGCTCTGTCCCTGATTCACTACGTGGCTTCAGGCAAATCACCTTCTCTCTCTGGGTCTTTGTTTCTCCATTTTTAAAACTAGAGCATCAGATGGTGTCAGGGACAGTGGGCCAGTACATGGCACGGCTGCTGCCTGCGACAGACAGCACTTCACAGTTCTGGTAAGTTCTTCATGAAGTCTCAGGCTCCTTCTCAGGACGCAAAGACTTCCAGACAACCAGAACCAATAAGTGGAACTTGGCAAGTGAGGTGAAAGTCATTCCCTTCCATCTCTAAGGTTCTCAATCAGCAGCATGCTAGTAAATGTTTAACAAGTTCTCAAGGGAAAAGGAGAAGATGCTCTACTTTGTGGCATCTGCCAGTTTCCATGATGTAAATACTCCCACCATGGCTGATTTCACATAACTAAGGTGATGTCAGCTGGGTTGCAAAATTCCTGAAAATTTAGCAATCCATTTTCATGAGCTTTAGAAGTGACTCTCGCACATCACTTAAAATCAATGACTTTGGATTAACTGGTCACAATCTTAAGTGAAAATGACCATTCCCCTAGGGAATTTTATCCAGAGGCATAATTCTGACCTTATTGTCTTTTAGCTCTGGAAATACTTGAGTGTCAGGAGACCTCAGTGAAATTCTCCTACTACTCGGAACCTCAGTTACACTGTCTGTAAAATGAGACTAAGGACTCCTTTCCATAGGATCATAGTCTGTAATGAGAGACTGCATATAAAGTACTTCACACAGTGCCTAGAAAATCATCTGACCTCTCGAATATTCCCCTCCCCATACCAATTGGGAGGCTGTTACGTTAGATTGTGTCCTTATCTTATCCTAACTCAAAAAAGGCAAACCATTGCTTTCCCTCCAGCCCTTCTCTTTTTCTACCCGTTATACTCCCTTCACTTTCCCTTTGCCTCTGTCCTCCACCCCGCTCCACTGTATTTATTCTTCTGTCTGAATGCAGTACAAATATTTAACCTCATAGACTCTTTTTCTTCTCTCTCTCTCTTTTTTTTTTTTAAAGATTTTATCCATTCATTTGACAGACAGAGATCACAAGTAGGCAGAGAGGCAGGCAGAGAGAGGAAGGGAAGCAGGCTCCCCGCTGAGCAGAGAGCCTGATACAGGGCTCTATCCCAGGACCCTGAGATCATGACCTGAGCCGAAGGCAGAGGCTTCAACCCACTGAGCCACCCAGATGCCCCTTCTTCTCTTTTTAAATTCCAAATTCAATTAGCCAGCAAGAATAGTATATTCATTAGTTTGTACATCATTAGTTTTTACATACTAATGAACACCTTACGTATTCTTAACATTTTATTTGTCTTTATCTTCTATCCAGTCCTCTCTTGCTAATCCATGCTGCTGGCAATTATAGGCGCACTTGCGGGTAGAGACCAGCCCTGTGTAAGTCTCTTGCATTATCCTGTATCACTACATCATGAGCAAATGAGAGCTAAGAAGTCACTACTCTTGGGATCAAACTTATATCAAAGCTGTTGCCAAAAGGAGCTTCTCTTACACAAGGCCCAGAGGAGGCTGCTAAAGATCGGTCCAGAGTTTTGTGGGTGTCCACCCGAGTGTGTGCTCATGACCAAAGAGCCGACAGCAGGTGGAAATAATTTCGCAATTTAAGGACATTCCATTTTTTTTCTGCAAGTGGAATACTTGTGAAAAGTTGTCCAAAAACAGAAGTGTAACTAAACCATATATAGAGGTGTCTCCCTCCTCTGGCACTGTGTTTATAAAACAAGAGGTGTTGGAGGAAATGTGACGTCCTCTGTGTTGCAACTACCAGTTAGAGTGTCGGTTCTCCCAACACTAAACACACATACTGTGCCCCAGGTTCTGCTGCGGGCTGGGAGGGGGAAAGATGTGAGACGTGGTTGTGCCTGCAAGGATCTTAAAATCTATAAGCAAGAGAGAAGTCAGCCAAGTGTAATGTAGTGTGGTGAGGGCAGGCAGTCATGGAGGCAGTACTTGTAGTGATTTCCATTAGCCTAGGATTGTGCAAAGGCATCCTGGAAGAAGTGATCTGAGAAAGCTCTTTTCCCTTTCTTTCCTCCTCATAACGCTTAGTACTGTGCTAGGCTCAATAAATCCTCGATACAAGTGTGATGTTGTCTAATCCCGTAGCCTCAGTTACCATTCCTATGTAATGATGGTTTCCAAATCGTTATCTCCAGTCCATGTAGGCATTCAGAGGACCAAATTCTTGGACTGCTTTTGGCCCCACAAGGATGTCTTGAAACCTCTCCATTTCTAGGTCTGTAAAATTGAATTCAGGACCATCTGCCCTGTAACACATTTTCTCATGCTCCAGGAAACCTGCTTCGGTAGATGTCACAGTTTGCTCAAGCCCCAAGCCTCAGAGTCACTCTTCTGGTTTTGACCCCACCCCCCACATTCCAGCAGTCATTAAGAAGTTAATTCTAGTGCTTAACTATCTCTTTCTCATTACCATCCCTCTCTCTCCATTGCCCCACCATGGCCTAAGCCACCATCATGTCTCACTGGGACTGTAATAGCCTCCCAGTGGACCAGCCTGACCCCAGTCTTGCTCTTCTCCAACTTCTCACACAGTAATCAGTGATCTTTCCAGAGCACAAATCCCATGATCACACTCCCCTTTTAAAAACCCTAGTGTCTTCTGTGGTCCTTAGGTTGGAGTCCAAACTCCTTAACTTCTTCCTACTGGCTTCTTCTGACCCCTTTAATAAGGATAAGACCCTCTTACTGTTCATTCCACTAGCACACCGTATTTCCCTATATCAATACTGACAAGCTTCATTATAATTACCTTCTTATTGATATCTCTGATAGATACTAGTCTTTGAGGTCAAGGGCCTTGTCTGTATTGTTCACTGCTGTACCCTTAGCCCCTAGCACAGTGCCTGGTACATGATACAAAACTGAATGTGTGAACAAGTTCATTATTTTACATGAATTTTTAATTATTAGTTATCCTGTAAAATGAATAGAAAGCCTCTAATGCAACTGACTGGTAAGGTTAGTTAGTCATGCAGTGAATTTATTTATAGCAGACCTTCTTTAAATTGTGTATTCAGGTGAAAGATTGCACTTTCTGTCATCATAGCTGATTCTTTCAACTGCCATGGAGATCGGCATCACAAATCCTAAGGGAGAGTTAGAGGGGAAAACACAGAGGGAAAAAAGTCTAAAGAACAGAATCGTTACCACCTTTTTTTCCTTTGAGGGCTGCAATATATATCTTCATGTATATATCATTTTCTTTCCTTTGAATTATTCCGTTAGTCACTTGCCAGAAATGAAAATTATTGGGTAAAAGGGGACAAACATTTTTAAGGCTCTTGAAATACTGCCAGATGGTTTCCCAAACACATCATATCAACAAATAGCTTTGAGCAACAGACAAGGGTGTCTGCTTAATCACACTCTTACCACCACTGGGAAATGTCATTAAAATCTCTTTTGCTAGTTTAATAGCAGGGGGACATGGTCTTCCCCATTCCTTTCATTTAGCGTTCAGTCTTTTCAATGTGATCCTTCGTGCAGCTCCTTCTGAAGGAGCATCCTGCCCCTCAGAGACTTGTTCAGAGGCTGTGGGGCTCACCACCTCAACAGCCTCTGGGGCACAGTATCTCCGTTGTGCCATGAGCCAGGGGAGGGGACAAGGGGGGAGAGAAGCAGCGATGGAGGGAAAACATAACACAAACCACGCCACTGTTAGGGGATGAGGTCGCTGGGATAATGCTGTTAGAAGGCATGAAAAGAACGATTCTCCATTCTTGATTGTTGTGATTTCCAAGGATGAGCCAACCGCTCCCTCACGGGAAGGGATGGGTCTTTACTGCAGCCAGATGCTCCTTTTTCCAGTGCTGCCTTCCATTATTTCTGGTGAGAAGTAGGGGAGGATAGCCTAGCAGCTGAAACAGATGAACTTTTATGCCAGTTTCCTCCCTTTGAGTGATTGCCCTGGACCTGGGGACATTCAGAATTAGTCAGAAACTGTTTAGAAATAAGAACGTGGTTCAAGGTCCATGGTGTCTAAGAGCCAACCTTCTGGAGTCTGTGCACCATTCCTGTCTTTATGCACGGGAGCTGCATGAAGCAAACAGAATTTTCATTCCTTTCCTTCCCCACTGCCACTGCCTTCGTTCAAGACCTCATCCTGTTTTGTCTGAGCCATGGTAATAGCTTCCTATTTCTCTTCATCTAGCCTCTTGTACACTGTTACCAAAGTGATATTTCTACCGTGCACGTTGGATCTTGTCACTCTCCAGTTTCAACTCTCGGCCCTTCCCCCACAGCCTTCAGGATAAAAGCCAATCTCCTTTTCCCAGCTTTCTGAGCATTCAGCAACCATATGCCGAACTGCTTTTTCAGATGTGCTTCCACCTCTCTCCTGACCGTGCTCTGCCTTGTGTGTTCATCAGCTGTAAGGTTTTACCTCGTGTTGCCCTCTTGCCCTGCTTGCCCTTCTGTCTCTATCCTACCTGATTGCCTCCTTCCAAACCCTCACATTTCTCCTCAAAAAGTAAGCCCCATCAGTTCTCACCACTTTGTAGGTTTTTCCTGGGTTTCCCCTCGCAGCTAATCACTCTGTTCATATAACCCTGTAGAAGCACTTACATGCAGATCATGATCTTGGCATTTGTTCCTCCCAAGTCAGGAATTATCACCTTCCTTGTCTGTATTGGTGTTTGTGAATCCCCAGCCCCTGCCACAATATTTTGCATATAATAAGTGCTCAAAAATGTTTCCTTCCTTTCTGCTAGTCTATTGTTAATCTTTCTTTAACCTTCAGAGTGTGTTTTAAAGCTGAAAGAGAATATAATGTAGTTTAATCCACCCCCCAACCCCTTTTAAATGGTTAATTAAAGCAAAGCCCAGGGAGGGAAGGAATTCACTCTGGGACGTACAGCAAGATTTAATGGCAGAACAGGGGAGCTCTAGAAGTTGAGGCTGAGCTCCTTGGCTGAACTGAAAAGAACCTTGAAATAAAGGGTTTTATCAGGGGAAAGGAAATGCGGTTCATTGCTTAGTTTTTTTGCTGAAGGCTTGATATATGTTACCTTATTTTCTACTTTTAGAACTGTATTCCGTTTTTTAAACTGTCGTGAAATGCACATAACAAAATTTACCATCTTGATCATTTTTAAGTGTACATTTCAGTGGCATTTAACTGCATCCACGTTGTCATGTAGCCACAACCACCATCCACCTCCAGAACACTTTTCGTCTTGCACAACAACCTCTGCTCACTTAACAATAACTCCCTATTCCCTCATCCTGCAGCCTCTGGCAACCACCATTCTCCTTTCCTGTGTCTCTGCATTTGACTACACTAGGTACTTCATGCAAGTAGAATCAGACAGGACTTGTCTTTTATGACTGACTTATTTTACTAAGTATAGAGCTCTCTCAAGTTTCATCCATGTGATTGCATGTCAGAGTCTCCCTCCTTTTTAAGGCTGAATACATTCCATTGTATGTATAGACTGCACTTGGTTCCTCCATTCATTGTCAGTGGACACTGACTTGCTTCCACATTTTGTCTCTTGTAAATAATGCTGCTAGTACCTGTTCGAGACCCTGCTTTCAGTTCTTTTTAGTATATACCCAGAAGTGGAATTGCAAGGTCATATAGTAATTCTATTTTTAATTTTGGGGGAAACTGCCACACTGTTTTCTGTAGCAGCTGCACAATTTTACATTCCCAACAGTGCACAAGGGTTCTGATTTCTCCACATCCTCAAAAACACTTGATATTTTCTTTCTTTTTTTTTTTTAATGATAGCGAGCCACCTTACGAGATGGTATCTCATTGTGATTTTTGTTGGCATTTCCCTAATGGCTAGTAATGTTTGGTATTTGTGCAACGTTTATATATCATCTTTAAAAAAAAATTTATTTGTCAGAGAAAGCACACAAGCAGGGGGAGTTGTAAGCAGAGGGAGAAGAGGCTCCCCAGCTGAGCAGGGAGCCCAATGTGGGACTTAGTCCCAGGACCCTGGGATCATGACCTGAACCAAAGTCAGACGCTTAACCGACTGAGCCACCCAGGCATCCCTTTATATCATGTTTGAAAAAATATCTGTTCAACCCCTTGGCCCATTATTAAAATCAGGTTGTTCTGTTACTGTTAAGTTGTAGAAGTTCTTTATATATTCTGGCTCTTAATCCCTTATAAGATAAATGATTTGCAGATATTTTCTCCCCATTCCATGGGTTGTCTTTTCACTCTTTTGTGTCCTATGATTCACAAAAAATACTAAACTTTGATGCAGTCCCAATTTATTTTTTTTGTCTTGTTGCCTGTGCTTTTGGTGGTGTATCAAAGAATCCATTGCCAAATTCTGTATCGTGAAGATTTTCCTCCATGTCTTCTAAGAGTTCTATAGTTTTACGTTTTACATTTAAATCTTTGATCCATTTTAGTTAATTTTTGTGTATGATATAAAGGTCCAGGTTCATTTCTTTACATGTGATTATGCAGTTTTCCCAGCACCATTTGTTGAAAAGATATATGTTGTTTCATTTTATATGCATGATAATCCTGGGATGTGGTATAACTGTTTTATAGATGAAAAAAGAGAAATTAAAATATCCCTGAGGACACCCTAAAAGCAGCCTCCTTTGTAACCTTGGTGTGCCAAAGGCATAAAAGAATAGGAAGAAGTGGGGAAAAAACCAATTATGATATAAGGTGAGAAGAGGGTAATGGAAAGAAAAGGGGGGTTGCTGGGACATGCAGCTAGCCCTGAGCAGAACTATGAAAAGTGTTTAGGGTTCACTTGAGAGACCCTCTCCTGCCCCTTTTCTCTCCTCTGTCCTCCTCTGTCTGTGCTTCTCTGACTCTTTCAAGGTAACTCTGAGTTTGCTGTCTCTTTTGAAATTCTTCTAAGAGGGTCCTTTAAAGTTTTTCCACAGTCCTCAGCATGTTTTCTCAGCCTTATCTGCTGTCAATCCCTTCCTGCCACTGTGACCTTGTCCTTGAACTACTCCAGAAGCAGGCCCTGCCTTGACACACTGTGGTCATTTTATTCGTGCTGCCTTTAGTGCATTACATTATAATTATATTCATAATGGTTACGAATGTGTAATCATTCAGCATATGCAATATAGTCTTGCTTCTAGGGATTTTAAAAGATCATGTGACATAGTCTATGCCTACCAGTGGTCACAGTCTAGTTAGAAGAACTCAATACACTTTTACGTGCACTTTACCCCTGACTATTCTATATAACGTGTAGTCCTTGCAACATTCGTGAATGGCCGGGAAGATATGGGTTTCCTCCATTGTACTTGTAGGCTCCTAAAGGACAGCCAAGTCGGGGGGTTTGGTGAAGTCACCAAGCTAGAAGACTGAGCTGGGACTTGAAGCTGGGTGACTGACTGCAGGCAGAACACTCAACGACTTTAAGCAACTCCGTTCTTGCACCTACAGTATGCAGATAGTAGCATCTACCTCCTAAGTGGTTGAGTGAGCCCTGAACACCAGCCAGCACACACAAATGAAGAATTGAGCACAACAGTGATGCATTATGTCAGTGCTCCAATGCAGCACTGACACAATGTGTCAATGTGACACATTATGACAATGTGACAGTGTGACAATGATTTGTCTTCTATGTGACGTTTTTGTCCCTGTTGTAACACACTGTGTATTACTTTGGAAAAAAAAGTCTTGAAGTACCATCCCCATGCATTTGCCTTAGATTGTTGGGAATATTATTAGCCATCCCTGACCTACATGGGAGTCCCGTGTAAAGCACCTCATGTGATTGCTGTCTGACTCAGGCACACAGTGAATGGTGCCTTCAATTCTCCTTCCCAGCTCTGTGCTTTCACGAGCTGAATGACTTGGGACTCAATACTTCTAAGTCCAGCAGCTAAGGAATTAACCCAGTTAGGAACAGAACACACAATTCTCTCATATTTTTCAGACAGTGAGTTCTTTTCCGTTTCTCTTTCTGCAGGACCTTTTTTGGGGTAGACAGATTTAAGTTGGTAGAATCACTGAGGCAGAGTAGAAGCTAATCTGTACGTCAGTCTTATTTTCATTTATAGAGGCCCCAGGACACTTGTGTGATAAATGGTGCCGTGCAAATTAAGATGCAACTAAGGGTCTCTTCAGTGTTTCTTGAATTAAGTTTATTATGCGTGGTAATTTGCTCCTAGAGGCTTTTGTTGTTATTTGTTGTAGTGACTGCGGCAATAATGAGCCTGCTCCCAGCATAGCTTGGCACGTGCGGCATAGACGGCTTATTTGCATTTGGCAGGACTCCATGGTGTACCCTGAACAAGTGAATCAGCCTTTTGGGGGGATGGGGAAACTGAATCATAGGGAGACTGTGGGTCTTGCTCCTGGTCCCCAGTGATCCAGAGATGGGGGAATACCAGAGAGTTCTGTGCTCTGTTTCTAACTGGGTTATTCCTTAGCCTGTGGAGTATCAAGCCCATGTCACTCAGCCATGAAAGCACAGAGCCGGGAAGGAGAAATGAAGGCACTATTCACTGGGTGCCCGAGTCAGACAGCAATCACAGCAGGTGCTTTACGCAGGACTCACATGTGAAGCAGGAGTGGCTAATAATAGCTCAACAATCCAGGGTTCTGACCCCGTCTCAAGACTATCTGCTTTATTGTAATAAACACTTTATCTGACAGCTACATTGACCCAAACCATTTGAAGAACTTCCAAAAAAAAAAAAAGTTAGAGGGAAAAAACCCACCAGAGTGATCTCAGAGCCAACGTACTAAAGCTTGTACACACCTGATTCTCATAAACAACCTCGTAGGATAAACAGAGCAGGCGATACTTCTTCACGAGTCAGAGAGGTCATGGAACTCGCTGGGGTCACATCATAAATGGCAGACTGAGGCTCAAACCCAGGTTTTCTGATGGATCACCACCCAAGATTCTCTTCAGATTTAACGTGAAATGGTATGTCACCTTGTAATTTCATATCTTCAGCTCTGGTGCCGACCTCTGTTGTTGAAACTTCACATGTCAGACCTGGAAAGTTGCAGAAGTTCTTGGCTGGGAAATGTAATGCGGGTCTGAGGTAAAAGGAGGAAGCCTTGGTTAGCAAGAAGAGTCTGGAAGACAGAGCCCAAAAGCTGCTTTGTAGTTTTGTATTTACAGTTAACTTACTTAGCTGCTTCATGCCCCAATTTCTTCATCTTTAAGATAGGATAATCACAGAAATTATTCATAAGATAGTTGTAGGGATGAAATGACTCAATATATATAAAGTGCTTAGTTCAGTGCCTTGCACATAGTAAATGTATTTAGTTTTTATTATTATGGTAAATACCACACAGCTTGTAGAAACCACAAATAATAATCATAATCTCCCTCTTGCTTTCTTCATAGTTTCTTGTTGAAGAATTACAGGGAAATAATCGGTCTGTTCTTCAACTTCCTCCTCCTCCCCCTGCTCCTCATCTTCCTCCTCCTCCTCTTCCCCTTATTCTTCCACAGGTCAGCCTGGCTCAGGGCTTAGGGTAAACACCAAGGACATTCATCTGGTTATGGCATTCATTTGGTTCAGGGCATCTTATATAATGTTCTGCCCTGTGACATAGGCATGGAAAAAGAATTGTTTCCAGGCCTAGAATTGGGAGCAAGGTTGATATTCTTAGTCATCTGCAGCAAGGCACAAAGCTGATTTTTACCCATAGATCCAACACTGGACAGCATTGTTTACTAGGTAAAAGCATGTCAGTAGGACCCTCCTGTACCTTTTCCCTTGTGTCTGCCACCCCATCTCAGGACCCTCAGGTATCTGGCGTCCCCATGACCTGGCCTTGACTGAACTCCTAGCAGGTACATCATTCAGGGCGCACTGTCCCCATCTGCTGTCTCCTCTTCCTGACTTCAGTTGCCTTACGCTTTCTAGGTGTCTGGTTACTCTGGTAAACTAATTGTGTCTTAGGTACTTGTGGAAAGAATTCATGAATAAACAAATATATTGAGGCAATATAATAAGCAGTACCAAGTCGTAACATCCTCCACCTGGCCCAGGGCCTGCCACAGGCAGCGGCTCAATGAAAATTTGTTGAATAAGTTATAAATGACTTTGGGTGTAAGGTACATTTACTGTCCTAACCATGTGTTTGAAGCCTCGATCAGATACTGCTTCCTTTGTAAAGCTGTTCTCATATCAAATACAAATTCTCCCACTTCTGTACTCTAATGAAAATTTATGAGAAAGTTTATATATATAACGTTTATATTACGTTCTTTATTTAGGGAAAGAAAAAACCCCAGCCTTTCACTTCTAATTCTCGTAAGAACCATGTCAGGATTATCATACTCATTTTGTGTTTGAACAAGTAGAGGCTTAGGCGGTAAGAAAGATCCCAAGTTTACACTGTTTATAAACAGCAAAGCTGACCCCAAAACTTACTTTCAGCTAATTAATTATTTCTGTTGGAATATATTATGCAGGTGAGTGTGTATCTTATTTAGTTGGGTGCATGTTTTCACCACGAGAGTGGAAGCCCCCTTTAATCTAAGGACTGTCTCTGTCTCATGTGTTTGCCTGTGCTCCCCAGGGCTTCACACATAAATGTTTGAAGGTAAATTGCCTATTTTAACAGGGTTCTTCAATGCTGCAATCAAAGGGATGACCAATGACAGAATTTTGTACAGAACCAGTGCAGAGAGAAAAAAAAGTTTCAGGGAGAAGACAGACCTTTTCCCTTGTATAGAGCTCCCTAATGGCCCTTCTTAACTTTTTAAGTTGGGCTGTAGAGCATACCACTGTGGGTCCTCTTTCTGATGGTTTCTGATCCGTGCCTGTGGATTGTACCACTAATAGGGCCTTAACCCGCTCTCATATGTGAAGTCACAGCTCTGACACATGGCATGGACTCAGGACAGCAGTGATGGTCCAGCACCACCATTCCCGGGCCAAGGTCCTCCAGGGCTAACTGAGATTCATCACTATTAATATCTGAGTTTCTATTAATACCCTCTTTTCACTGTGAGCTAATTTAAATCTTCTGTTCTCTCAGCTATTCTTAGCTAAATGTTCTTGGGCCCAGGCCTGATTCCCAGTTACAGATCATAACTCTCCATTTTGGTTTTTCGTGTTTGCAGAAATAATAGGAATTCTACTCCTGTTGATTCTCAGAGGGGAGGTGGGGCTATGTTGGAATTTGGGGTAGGACAATTCTTTGTTAATGCAGAACCCTCCGTGCATTGTTTGAGTTAGTATCCTGTCCCCTGTTCTATTATGCCTATGGTGGTCCCCAGGCAGTATGACAGTTTACCCCTCACCAAGCACACACACATTTCCAAACCCTTGGAGAGGGGGCAGTTCTCCCACTGGTTGAAGGCGACCATAAGCTGATGTCTGTTTCTGCCACCTCGATTCCTTTTGACTCCAGTCCCTCTCCAGGGCAGAACTCGGAATGGGGATGCACCCCTTCACATTTTGAGAAAAGGTTTTCAGCTTCTCCAGAGCTTCTCTCTTTGGGGGAGGCAGATTAAGGCTCTGAAATAGGATCTCCTCAGGGATTGGGCTGCTGAGACCAACTGAATGTCACTGTTACTCGGTCAAGACAGGTTTTAACCACACATTGGGACGAGGTGGTAGCAGTAGGTAGGGAATGGAGAGTGACTGTTAATGAGTAAATGAATGTGGGGTTTCTTTTGTGTAGAAGAGAATTAGGGTGCAGTAGGTGCTGGCGATGGTTGCCCAACCTTCTAAATATAGTAAAAGCCTCTGAATTGTGTGCTTTACAGAGTGAATTTTATAGTATGTGAATCACATCTTAATTTTTTAAAAATGCATGAGTCTGCCCTTCTTAGTATTTTCCCACCTATCACCCAGTTTCTCAAGCTTGAAACTTAAAAAATCTTACAGTCACTTTGGACACTTGCCTTTCCCTTAGTTTCCATTCCTAATGGGTCCTAAGTCATTCTCAATTCCTTTTGCATTCTCTACCCCTCTTAATAACGACCACACTCAACTTCTCTTTCCTTGTGTGTACTTCTGTGACCATCTCAGTTTCTTTTCTTGTCTCTAGACTCTGACCACCCTTATCATCCTTCCAAGATACTTCTAATCATGTCTTCTGCAGCATTTTACTGTGAAATATAACATACATAGAAAATACAGTACAATAAAGGAAAGACTCATATTGCTACTTCTCAGGTCAAAAAAATTGACAGCACCTCCTAATCATATTCTTCTTACTTCACCCCTCCCTCCCTGCCGAATTATGACAACTTTTGTGCTTCTATTGATAGCTTTACCATGAGTTTGTGTATCCCTTAGCAGTAGTGTTAGTTTTGTCCATTTTCGAACTTTATATAATTGAAGTTACGTGTTCAGTCTTGCTTTCTTCTCTCAACTTTAACATTCTTTCATGTCATTGTATGTAGCTCAGTTATATATTTTTTAAAGTATTTATTTATTTGTTTGTTTGTTTATGTTAGAATGCATAAGCAGGAGCAGAGAGTAGAGGGAAAGGGAAAGAATCTCAAGCAGGCACCCTGCTGAACATGGAACCAACACGGGGCTCCATCTTGTGACCCCGTGATCAGGACCTGAGCTGAAACTAAGAGTAACTGAGTCACCCAGGCACCCCACAGTTAATGTTTTGGTTTTTTTTTTTAACTTAGATCTGATCCTCTTTCTTCCAGTCACCTAGATAGTAGGTCTGTGCTACATGGTGTGGCAGCTTTCGAGGCTTTCCGTGATCTGATCTTAATCTGCCTCCCTAGCCTCATTTATGACTTCTCTCCCTACATTTTTTTCCTTGAATCACACAAAGAACTTGTCATTCCCAGAAGATGCCATGTAGTTCTGTGCCTCCGCGTGCTTAAAATCTGGAATTTCTTCCTACCCTCTCCGCCGGCACAGTCTGTGACTCCCTTCTCAAAATAAGATAAATTGGCCTCTTTCCTGCGTTGCATAATTCTTTATGCCCTCCTCCCCTTTTAACACAAGATGCCTGAGTTAGAGTAACAAATAATGGTTATTGAGCATATAGAGTGAGCTGGGTGCTGAGATTGGATTGGTACTAAGTAGAAGCTCAGTAAATGTTACCTGCTTCGCCACTTTGTATGGTGGATGCTCCATCCTGTAATTGAATTCTTGGAATGTGACAGCATTCTTCTTTATATCCGCAATATAGGATATTGTAAACCACTTTCTCTATTCAGGTGAATCCTTTTGAAACCTTTGCTAATGGTCAAATTTCTGGCTGATGTGAGCAATCACTCGGGTATTTGGAGATTCCAAGAGGATTTTGTGCCTAAAGAAGATGATTGTCCTCTATTTATAGTTTGTTTAATGTTTCATTTCAGAACTTTGAAAATGAATTTTTATTGTACGTTTAAACATTAGGTACTTACAAACCTCTTTCTCTTAATATAACCGCAGTTATAAGCTTAATTTGGCTGTTTCTCTTGAATACTTCACAACATATACAAATATAGTGATCACAGATCTTATGTGTATATTTATGCTTAATCTTATCTTAAAACATCAACGCCTTGAGTTTAATTAATTTCATTATTTTTGTACTTATTTGCATGCTCTCCTCTGCCATCGCTATGCTTATTTTGACATCTTCCCAAGATTTAAATTATAATTTTTTACTTCCCCAGGAAAATAATCTTTCCCAGAGAAATAACAAGAAAATAACCTACTAAAATGAAAAGTGAAAACACCTTTTGAGATTGGCCAAGTCCTGGTTTCCGGTGACAGACTAATTTATCTTTGGTTGGGGCAAATGGCTTGGTCACTGTGTCAGTGTTGTAAACCTGCCTCTGGTTATGAGGCTGAACTTCCTTTTTCTAGATGAACCTCAGTGACATTAATGCAACTGTAGCTAATGACTTTCATATATGTTTTACTTTCTTATATTTTCATATCTTACCTTGAAATGAGGAATTTTTTAGTCTCTTGCTTGGCCAGAGTTCTAAAATACTATTTAGTGATGATGATGTTGTGACCTGAATGTTAGCGTTATTCAGAACTTACTTATGCCTCAATAGTATGTCGTTATAATTAGTGATGTATCTAGGGCAGTGGTTTTCAAAGTGTGGTTCTAGGAGTAGTAGCAGCATAAGCTTCTTCTGGAGAGTTTTTAAAAATGCAAATTCTGGGGCGCCTGGGTGGCTCAGTGGGTTAAGCCTCTGCCTTCGGCTCAGGTCATGGTCTCAGGGTCCTGGGATCGAGCCCCACGTCGGGCTCTCTGCTCAGCGGAGAGCCTGCTTCCCTTCCTCTCTCTCTCTGCCTGCCTCTCTGCCTACTTGTGATCTCTGTCTGTCAAATAACTAAATAAAATCTTAAAAAAAAAAAAAAATGCAAATTCTCAGACCCCTGACTCCAGATCTTCTAAGTCAGAAACTCCAGGAATAGGGCCCTAACATGTCCCGTAGGTAATGCTGATGCATGTTTTGTTTTTCCTGATGGATGTTAAAGTTTGGGAAGCACTGCTAGAAGTTGAGAGAATATGAGTTCATGGAGGCAGCTGTCTTTGGAAATATACTATTGCACACTCATTCTACCTGGCCAGTGTGCCTGACAACCAGTGCTTTTTAACTGTTAATCTCCTTGCCTTTTTGTTTGCTATCTCTGTGACCACCAGTGCCGATCAGTGCTTCCTGTTGTTTGTATAATTTCTACTTTTTCTTGTACTTCTTACTAACTTGTAGTTTCCTATGTTGATCCTTTCTCTCCTTACACAGATAGAAACAAATATGCACCCATACTTTATGTCACATATATTGCTTAACAGAAGAGAGATGTCCAGTATCTCGACTCCCTTCTTATGAAACTCAGTGAAAATACCAAATAAACCCAATTATAGTTGCCTGTTTTTTATAGAAAAAACCCTTTGTACGTTTATTCCTTTGAATATCATAAACTCCTGTTTTCACAGGCTCAACTTTTAGACTTAAACGTTTACAACTTGAGGGGCACCTGGGTGGCTCAGTGGATTGAGCCTCTGCCTTCGGCTCAGGTCATGATCTCAGGGGCCTGGGATGGAGCCCCGCATCGGGCTTTTTGCTTAGTGGGGAGCCTGCTTCCCCCTCTCTCTCTGCCTGCTTCTCTGCCTACTTGTGATCTCTCTCCCTCTGACAAATAAAAAAAAAAAAAATCTTAAAAAACAAGAGTTTACAACTTGGATATTAGGAATCACTTTATATCTAATCCTTCTGATTTTCAGCAGTCCTTAACATTTTTTTCTCTGTACATATTTTAAAAAGATTTATTTATTTTAGAGAGAAAGAGAGACAAAATGAATGGGGGCGAGGGGCCAAGAGAGAATCCCAAGCAGACTCTGTGCTGAATGTGGAGCCCGACATGGGGCTCAATCCCACAACCTAGAGATCATGACCAGAGCCGAAATCAAGAGTCAGACGCTCCACTGACTGAGCCACCCAGGCATCCCTCTCTGCACATTTTAAAGCAGCCCTTGCTTTTATTATTCAATAAACAGCACATACAGACCTAATTCTTTTTTTATTCCACAATATGGAATCAACTCCCCTCCAAAGTGTTGTGATGGCTTTGGCAGAGAGTACTACTCAGGACCCACACTGAGGGCTGCAGGTGCCCACGGGAGACTGTGGTGTTCACAGCACTAATGGCCTGAGCCACTCCCAGTGACTGAGTTGGCAAGTTAATTTTTTTCAAAGTTAAGAGTTTATATATGGGTGCTATAGCTAACTTTCCTTAGAGTGTGTAGTTGTATTAGCCCTCTTTTACATAGATATCAGGCCGTATTTTTAGTTACCTACTATGGTCTCCTTGCACTGAATTATGCCCAAATACGGGGGTGATTAGAGGCACTTGTTCAAAACAATGAGAAGACAAAGTTTTTATTTGTACATAACGCTTTTTAAAAAACATATGTATCTTGCCTTTTTGTTTCCTCTCTATAACCGCGTGAGATAGGTAGAATTTGCTTCCTTTTACAGATAAGGAAACTAAGGCTCGCAGAGGTTAATTGACTCATTAGGGTCACACAGCTAGTAAGTGATATCTGGGATTTGAACCACAGCTTCAAATTCTAAATCCTGCTTATTTTCCATCGTACCACGCATTACCACGCATCTTTTCTGTCTTTTGTTTTCAGGAATCTTACAGAACACTGGTACATCTGAAATAACATAAATAACATTCAAAATGAAACTTGGAGCCATAAATGAAGAATGCTTACACATGAAATCTCTACTGATAATCCTTTTAGAGAAATTTCCTATTCTATTTTTGCTCTACATTGATTGCTTTAGAAAGCATATAGGTTTGGATTTGGATGGGATTGATTAAGGCAGATTAATAAATCATATTCTGGTTTCTCAAAAGCTCTTTTCAGTTTAGGATACAGTCTAGTAAAGTGCAAGGCTCTAACAAAAATAAAGTACCAAGTGTGTAAGTGTAAGTCAGGCATGGTGACGAGGTATATATTTAATGTAAGAGGTATGTGTTCTAGGTATTAAACTGCTGGAATCGATTCTTTATTTTTGACTGCTGCAGTGTGACATTTTTTAATCAGATAAGGGTTAAGGTCAGAAATGGTTTGTTTCAGTTAGAGAGTTTTATTTAGAAATTCACCGAGGGTTGAGCCTGGGAGATACTTGACTTTTCCTTGAGGAAGCCATTGCTCCCCAGTTGGGATCTGTAAACTTTTCCTCTGAAGTCATGGAAGAAATTAGGACCTTGGGAAAGTTTCTAGAATCCCAAAGGGCACCATGTCACCGAGTCAGGGTGCATCAAGATGGAAAAATTATCTAAAAACTGAGTCCCTACTCTGGTTTTTATTCATCTTTATTGTTCACTCAAACAAAGGTGGAGAGGGCGCCTAGAAATAAAAGGATTAGGTGAGTTTCACCTAATTAAGATGGAAGGTCCTGGTGCTTCTATTTCCTGAAGTGGTCAGTATCTAACTCCACAGAGACAACTCTTCATCAGCTAAGTGGCCGCCATTGGACTATACAGTTATCAGGCACGCTTTGGGGGCCCCAGAGGCCTAGTGTCCCACTTCCCCTTCTCTGTTAGATCCTCTGTTCCACATTCAGGATTCATTCCTATCTTCAAACCCGGTCTCTAATCTGGGATCATTCTAAAGTAAATATAAATCATTATATACCACTGCTAGGGAAATTTTGGGAATTTAAAAGATAAGTTGTGTACATATGTCAAATCACTACAAAGTACACTTTGAATATCTTGCAATTTTTGTGTCATTTATACCTCAATAAAGCTGAAAAAATAGAATTCCCCAAATTTAAAAAAAAAATGTATATAAGACTCACTTTAGAATAAAAAATCTTGGATCCTATCTTTAAAAAAAATTACTGGTATAATAATCCATGGCATGGCAAAAGGAGACTTGGATTCTTGTTCCAGCTCTGTATGGAACTTCCATGTATGAGGTTAGTAGGTCATTACTGTTTTCTGGATGAATGTTCCTTGCAAAATGATGATGCAAAATGATGGTGATAATCCCTTTCTTGCCTTTTCATAAAACAATTTCAAAAATACAAAAAAAGAGTTTTATACTCTAATATCCTATCGGTACTGGGTCTTCAGCCAGCATTCTGTTTAGCTGTTGCTTTGTGAAGGGGAAGGTGGGCATGGCCCCTGCCCTTCTAGAGAGTCCCCTCCCCAAATACATTTGAACAGAATCTTGAAGGATTAGTAGTATTTGACAGAGAACATCTCAAAGGTACCTACTACAGGACTTCTGGATTGAAGCACATAATTATTCCTGGAGTCTGAGATGTTTATGTGAGTAAGAATAAGAATAGAGGGAATGGTGTAGAAGGCGATTACAGGAAGCAGCTTGGGACCAAATGAAAGAGAGTCCAGACA
The DNA here is from genome assembly GCF_002288905.1 of Enhydra lutris kenyoni. Lineage (NCBI taxonomy): Eukaryota > Metazoa > Chordata > Mammalia > Carnivora > Mustelidae > Enhydra > Enhydra lutris. Next base: position 21,557,929 of record NW_019154121.1, read on the forward strand.
TGATTTTGAACTTCATACTGCAAGCCAGTGCTTCCCAAAATATTTCAGATCATATTTTAGATCTTTGTATGTATGCATGTGTGTGTGTATATATATATATATATATATATATATATATATATATATATACACAGAGATATATTCAAACACACACATATATTTCATTGTCACACTTTTGGTGGCCAGAAGTGACTGGTCCCAAGGTGACTTCAGCTTTCCTTAGGGCTGAAATAATCAAATCCATTCAGTAATTTGGCACACTCTCACTGGTTGAAAGTGCTGCTAGGCAATGAAGATCCTAATTAACAGGCTAGGAAAATTCTCTCTTCTTCCACCTCTCCAAAGTCCCAGATTATGAAGGGACTTCAGCTCTTTTGATTCATGCACTGGGTTTGGATCTCTGTAGAAATAGGGTACATCAAAAATGGATCAGCCCATCACTACCAATATTATAGACTTTAAAAGATAATAAATCAGTAGTTTCCAGGGTCTGGGAAGTAGGGAGAATAGATAGTGATTGTTAAGAGATACAGAATTTCTTCTGGGAGTGATGAAAATGTCCTGGAATTAGATAGTAGTGATGGTTGTATAACCTTGTGAATATACTAAAAAATATTGAACTGTATGCTTAAAAGGGTGATTTTATGGCATGTGAATTGTATCAATTTTTTAAAAAGGGTAAAATAAGAATATTATGAACAACGTTATCTGAGTAAATTTGATCATTTGTATGCAATTAACAAATTCCATGAGAGATAAAACTGACACAGAGGAAAGTAAAAATCAAAATAGCCCTTATATCTTTTAAATAACTTAAATTCTAATTAAAAACTTCCCCCAAAGAAAACTCCAAGCCTCTTGGCTTCTCTGGTAAATTCTATAAACATTTAAGGGAGAAATGATACCATGCCATTTTTCTCCAAATTGATCTCTGGGTTTAATGCAAAGCCCAGTCAAATTCCCCACACTATGGGGTGTTTTTTGTTTGTTTGTTTTTGTAGAAATTGACAAACTGTTTCTAAAAATTGTATGGAAATGCAAAGTAACTAGAATAGCCAAAACAATTTTGAAAAAGAGTGAAGTTGGAGAACTCACATTTCCTGATTTCAAAACTAACTGTAAACTAGTAATGGAGATAGTATTGTGTTGGGATAAGTGTATGTGTGTGCATGTGCATATATATCTATATCTATATCTATATCTATATCTATATCTATAGAGAGAGAAATTGAGCATAACAGAGAATCCAGAAATAGACAAATGACCTACAGATATTTGGTCATTGGTTTGCAACAAAAAGGCCAAGGCAATTTCCTATGGAAAAGATTTTTCTTATTTTTAGGACACTGCTGGAACAGCTGGATATGAAAAACATGAGCCATGATCTTCACCACACAGCTGGCACCAAGATGATGGATCAGAGACCTAAACATAAAAACTGAAACTAAAAACCTTCTAAGAGAAAATCTTTTTGACCTTGGGGAGTAGACAGGATTTTTTTTAGATAAGAAATAGAGGACAGAAAAAAAGGCTGAGCTTGATTTCTTCAAAATTAAAGATACTTGCTCTTAAGAGATACCATTTGAAAAATGCAAAGCAAGCCACAGACTGGGAGAAATATTCTTAGTACATATATCTGACGAAGGACTGTACCCAGAAATATATAAAGAAGTCCTGCTCTTCAGTAATAAAGCAAAAACAAAAAATTAACCAAAAAAACCCCTCAACTTAAAAATGGGCAAAAGATTCGAACAGACACAAAAGATCACAAAAGAAGATCAATGACCAATAAGCACATGGAAAGTTGCTCAACATCATTAGTCATCAGGGAAATGTAAATTAAAAACATAGTGAGATACCACTGCACACCCACTAGTTTAGCTATCGTGGCTGTGGTTTTGGAGAAACTGAAATTCTCATAAATTGCTGGTGGGAACACAAAAATTGACAGCCACTTAGGAAAAGAGTATGGCACTTTTCTTAGAATAGCAGATATTCACTTACCATGTGACCCAGCCATTTCACTTCTAGGTGTTTAACCGAAATTAAAACATGTTTGGAAAAAGACTATGTATGTGAATATTCATAGCTGTTTTACTCATAATAGCCCTGAACTGGAAACAGCCTAATTAAATGTCCATAAATAGGTGAATGGATAAAAAAATTATGGTACCTTTGTAAAACGGCGTACTATCAGTAATTTAAAAACTGACGCATGCAGCAGTACAGCTGAATCATAAAACTTTATATTGTAAGAATCCAGCCACAAAAGAATATATGCCATGTGATTTCATTTCTGTGATACTCTTGAAAAGACCAGTCTAATTATACTGATAGAAAGTAGATCCATAGTTGCCTGGGGCCAGGATGGGGAGGAGAGATTAACCTAGAAATGGCACAAGGGGACCCTGTAGGGTGTTGGAACTATTCTGTCTTGATTGTGGTAGTGGTTATATGGTATGTATATTTGTCAAAGCTCATACACCTGAACTCTTAAAATGAGTGAATTTTATTGTATATAAATTATACCTCTGTAATGCTGATTTCTTCAAAAGCAAGGGGGAAAAAACGCATTAGCCCAGAGATCATTACATTAATGCTTTATAAAGACTTACAAATTAAATGAAACCTTCAGGGCACCTGGGTGGCTTAGTTAAGCATCTGATTCTTGGTTTCAGCTCAGGTCATGATCTCATGGGTCATAAGATCGAGCCCTGTGTCAGACTCTGCAATCAGCGGGAATCTGCTTGAAGGGTCTTTCCTTCTGCCCACCCCTTCACTCGTATGTGTGCTCACTCACTCTCTCAAAATAAATCTTAAAAAAAAAAAAAAAAGGAACCCTTTAAAATAGATCGTATGGAGCCCATGGAATAGTGTCTGTATGGGAATGTGTTTCAGATACATATATTTCAAGCAGCAGGATTGATGTAAATTAGGGCTCCCAAGAGGCAGGCAGGGTATTTATTTGATCACCTGAGTTAACCTCCACAATTAGGTTCAGTTTCTTCTTCCGACCTTTGAATTAATTCCCTGCATTTATAATGGGTGGTGTGAGTAGGGAAGAGAAAGCCAGCTTCCGGAAGAACCCCATGTTCTTCCTGTACCTTAGAAAAACTTTTCACGATATTCACTCATGACCAGCAAATTCCAGAAAGCACTAGATCCTTTGCTCTAGTTCATGTATATCTACAGTCTGAGAATCTTCAGGAGAGTATGTCTAGTACAGTGGGGCAGGAAGATCTGCCTGACGTTGCCAACCCTTTGTTTTTTTCCTGTGGCTCAAAATGTCAAAGCTATGAACCATAGCAGTAGTGTTCTCCCCCAGGCCTGGGTTCACAGGCCCAGTTAATGGACCAGAGCTGAAAGTACAGCCCAGATCTCCATAATCCACTTATTCTTCCAGTGCAGCTCACTAAATTCTAACCCTATTTTATCAACCATTGTTAATAATGTAGTTCTCTGTTTTTCCAAATGGGATTCTTGGACACTCTGTAGTATCCCTGGATCCCACTCCAGACCAAGTGACTCTCAGTCTCTGTTGGGCCTAGGACCTGGGCATATCTGCATTAGAATGTGTGTCTCAGATATTCTGATACACACTCAGAGTTTGAATACTGCTGTTGAAGCAAGGTACTCACACAGTCAGGTATGTGTTTAAGAAATTATGAAACCAGGTCTTTAGGGAAGCCACAGCCCAGCAGTCTTCTATTCTCCCATTACTTGAAGTGGGGTATTCTAATGAGAGAAGCCTTTGTCCTAGAGGAAAGCAAACAGTTTAACTATATTGATGGGAATTGTTTGTCTATCTTTCCTCCAACTTTGCCCTGGTTTTTTTTTTTTTTTTTTTCTGGTAACCTTTACTTAATTCAGAGCTTTAAATACAACTTGGATCAGAGCATTCAAGGACATGAAAGGGAGGTTCCTCAATGAAATGACCTTTGTTTCTCCAAAACACAAGAGGTTGGCAACAGCTCATTTGTTGTTTGGTCAATGGAAGAGTTAATTCCACTAATGGATTCCCTGAGTCCTCTGCAGAAAAATTGACCTGGTCTTTGGGGAATCAATCTCATAGAATTTAGTCAATGTAATCACTCATACAAGGCTCTTTGGTTTCCCAGATGTGACACTTTTTCTCTCACACATGTCAAATTCATTTTACTCCTTTGTTTTTGATGCATTCAAGGCAAAGAATGGGCAGAGTGCACTGTGATAGGCTTGTCAGAGAGATGTGGCTGTGGTTCTCACCATAAGCCATAACACAGTCCCAACTACTTGCTCAGGTGGAAAATCTTGGGAGTCTGTCCTTACTCTTCCTTCTCCCATATCCCTCATTTCTCCCATATCCTCCTATATCCCCCATATTGGTAAGCAGGTCATTTGAGCCTCTCAGATATATCTTGGATATATATGTCCTTTGCCACTGGTCCAAATTGCTATTATTTCTTGAGCACCTCTCTGTCTGGCCTCCATGCTCATGCTCTTTGCCCTCTTCACTCCATTTGCCACAAGCTAGAATGATCTTTAGGAAATATAAATATGGAAAAAAAATGTAAAACCATTCAGTGGTCTCATTTTCTATTTTTTAAAAAAATACCTAAGTATGTAGATGAAAATTTGAAAGTTCCCTTATTCGTTTCTCTTATATACCCACCCTTCTCCACAAGGAACCACTGGTACCATTTTGGAATGCTTTTCTAAGCATTTGCAAAACACTGGAGTGTGTGTGTGTGTGTGTGTGTGTGTGTGCATATATGTATACTGTGTGTACACATATGTGTGTGGTGATGCACATACATATGTGTCCATAAATAGGATCATAGTACCTTGTTCTTGAGCTTGTTTCTTCAGTTGCTGATATATCGATATGTATATATTTCTCTCTGATTTGTTGGGATCTTGTTCTATTTAAGATAAAATTTAAACTTCGTTAAATGACCTACAAGGCACCATCATCATCTGTCACTGCCTTTCCCTCTTGCTACCTTCCACTCTGCTCACTATGCTTCAGCCATGAACTCCTTATCAGGTCCTCCCATGAGCCAAGCTTTATTTCTCCTCAGGGCCTTTGGCTGCTCACCTGGGGACATGACAGTGGTTTGCTCATGGTGGACTAAGTCCTTGAAAACATGTACATTTATCCAATTCCCTTATGCACTGAATTTATTAAGTATTCATACTTTTAAAAAATGTAGACACCGTAATCAATAAAATAATTGAGTTAATGAATTTAGTTTTTATTTATTAGCTAATAAATACTATAAGTCATTTTGCTCTGTGGGGGGATTCTCAAATTTTAAATTTTATATTAATACTTGATATTAAGAATGATTGAGCTGCACACCAAAACTAATCCAACACTGAATGTCAACTACAACTTTAAAACAAGTAATTGGGGGCGCCTGGGTGGCTCAGTGGGTTAAAGCCTCTGCCTTCGGCTCGAGTCATGATCCCAGGGTCCTGGAATCGAGGCCCGTGTCGGGCTCTCTGCTCAGCGGGGGGCCTGCTTCCCCCCCCTCTCTCCGCCTGCCTCTCTGCCTACTTGTGATCTCTGTCTGTCAAATAAATAAATAAAATCTTTAAAAAAATAATAATAAAAAAATAAAACAAGTAATTGACCTACAGGAAAAACAACAACATAAAATTCAGCATGTGAAGCTCTTAAAATCATCTCAGACCACTTTTCCAGCCTTCCTTTCAGTGATTTCCTTTCCACACAGTTTTTCATCCTCCTTCCTTCAGCTTTACCAAACTTAGCTTTATTATTTGAACACACCAAGCTTTCCCATATATAGTCATTCCTCCTAATCACAGATGTCAGATTCTGCATTTGGAAATTTACCTACTTGCTAAAATTGATTTATGGAAAACCCCCTCCCAGAGCAGAACGCACAGTGCTTTCTCACATGGCCAGTCACAGACACGCACATGCGTGGCACGGTGAAAAAGTTCAGTCCCTCACACACACACTCCCAGCGAAGGTAGCACAAAATGATGCCCTGTCTTCTTGCTTCAGCTCTCCTGCTGTAAACAAATGTTCTTTTCTCTATCTGTTTAATGCCATGTTTGTCACATTTTTGTGCTTTTTATTGGTGGTTTTGCTGTTTAAAAAGGCCCCGAAGCAGAGTACTAGAGTGCTTTCCAAAGCTCAGGAAAATCATGCTGTGCCTTACTTCTCGGAGAAAACAGACACATTTATAAGTTTCATTCAGACTTGAATTACACTCCTGTTGTCTGAATTCAAGGTTAATGAGTCAACAAGATTTATTAAATAAAGAGTCTTTAAACACAAACATGAATGAAATAAGATTATGTATCGATTAACAAAAATACTGTGACCGTAGAATTGCAGGAACCCGCACTGTTTCTTCAAATAGCAAAACTCCTCTCATCCTCTAAGACCCAACCCAAGTGCTTGCTTGTGCCTGCTTTCTCAGACTTGTCCCAGGAACAGTGGTTCTCTGTTCACAACCATTAGTAGAGCAGTGACCTCAGAGGGCTGAGTTACCTGTGTCCTTACCATAGATTCTGAGGTCCTAAAGGACCTGGTACTGATCGGTTGGATAAATGTCAGTTGAACAATTGGAAGGAGGTGAAGGAACCAAAAAGGAATGGGAAAGGAATGGGAAGTAAAGGACACTGAAAGTGGATTGAATAATGAATATGATAAGAACCTGTGGACAGGAACCCTGAGTTACTCTTGTGGTAGCAAACAATTCTGGGTCTCAGGATAGGACACGTGTTTAAGACCTGTGTTGACTAGTGACCTCAAGATGCCTTTAATGAGAAAAGAGTTTAAGTCGCCTAAACCAAAAGGGAAAACTTGGCTCCGGGATCAGCCTGGGTTAGGACTCACATTGCGTCAGGATCCATCTTTCTAACTCAACACTGTCTGGGTTAGCTGTCCTCAGACTCCAGCTGGTGGTCACTACAACTTCAGGCTCGTTTCATTATAACTTTCTGTCCAGTGAAAGAGAGAGCCCACTTTGAGTAAGACAAACTAAAGTCCTGAGTGGATCTTAATGACTGAGCAAGCTGGCTTCGATTATGTGCCCATTGTCAAACCAGGCATTAACTGGCCTAGTCTGGGATCCCATGATTTCTACCCCCGGAAGCCTAGGGTTGGAGTCGGTTTCACATAAAAGATCACATAGAAGTGATCTTTTGTGTTTATGGTTTCTGTGTGCCATCTCACCCAGGATAGAGACGGTTAGAATCCTGGAAGTGTTATATTAGCAGGTCATCTGACTAAAAGGTTTTGTTTGTTTTTTTACCAAAGAGGAACAAAGAGATTTTTTTTATATATATTTTCATTGAATAGTTCTAAAGTACATAATGTGTACCAAGTACTTTGCTAAATGCTGGTGGTACAAAAGCTCCCTGACCTCACAATGTAACAGTCTTGTAGTGAGATAAGGTTTATTCTCTCCCCTAGGAACAAAGAAGTTTCATTGGAATCAGAGGAAAACTTTATTACTCAGATGAATGAGTCAAGAGCATGGGATTATGCTGCCCTTTCCTAGGGTATTTGGATTTGAGAAGTGGAAATAATTCTGGACTAGGAGCTCACACCTGCATTCTAATCCCTGGATTGCTATTACCAGCTGTGAACTTGACCATTCACGGACGCTCTGGCCAGTGCGTCTCAAAGTGTAGTCAGCATGTATTTGTATTAATTTCTCAGGTTCTTTCTGGACCCTAGCTCTGACCTGCAAGAAGATCTGGAGTTGAGATCTCTGCCAGTTGTTTAGCCTCGATGAAACTCGTTTTTCTCATCTGTAAAAATGGGATCATAGGGGCGCTGCATGGCTCAGTCATTAGGTGGCTGCCTTTGGCTCAGGTCATGATCCCAGGGTCCTGGGATGGAGTTCTGCCTTGAGCCCCCTGCTTGGGCAAGACTGTTTCTCCCTCTCCCTCTGCCGGTTACTCCCCCTGATGTGTTTTCTCTCTCTCTCTCTCTCTCTCTCTGTCAAATAAATAAATAAAATATTTTTTTAAATGGATCATATTTGCCTTGTAGCATTGGTTTGGATTAAAATGTGATAATGGAAAGAAAGCACATGACACGTAGCAGGAGCTCAGCAAGCGCCATTTTTTTTTCCTCCCTCAGGGTATAAAGTCACTGTGGTCCAGAGTAGTTGAAGAATTCCTTGAATGAGAATAGCAAGAAGCCCTTCCTCACTCAGGAAGTGTTCCGCCAGGAATATGTGACTGTTACGTGGTCAGCTGGACTCTCTTATTGTTTGTTCTTAACTGTTATGGGACATAAGATTGGCCTAGTGTACTTCATGCTGCAGTATTTTGGGTTATGGCTGTGCCTCACGTACTCACAAGTCAAGTCAAATTCTTCCCTGGCTTTGTGATTGTTGGAACTGGAGTTTCACTAAGAGAAAGGGGAATGTGAGCATGTTTCACTAAGAGAAAAGGGAATGGGAGTTTCACTAAGAGAAAGGGAAATGTGTAGGCATTTGAGACACTGATGAATTTTTTTTTTTTTTACCTATAAAGCAAAGAACTTTGGATGCAGATATTGTGTTTGTAATACCCCTGACTAATAAGGTTAGTCTGTTGATACCATCCAGTAACCTCAGATTCTGAGGTTATAACTAACTATAATCTTCACTTGACAGGATTCTCCTGGTTTATTGGCAGTTTTTGGCTTTGCCCTCATCTGAAAGAGGGAAGTTCAAAGGACACACCCATTTCTAGGAGTTACACAAAACCCTCTTCCAAGAAATGTCTTGACCTTTCTACAATTTTAACCACAAGGCATGTGAGATTTGGTATCTAGAAAGATGATATGAGGCTCTAAGTCCTTAGTCATCAAAGAAAAGTTCTGTTATCTTTGGTATAATACCTAAGGCAGGGCACAAGATTCTGGAGTTTTAGAAATATTTTCAACTGTTCAGGCTGAAAGTACAAGGGGGTTCTAATTAATAGTAGGTTATGAAGAAGCACACATCCCTCTATTTTAAGAATCTGAATTATCTGATCGAATGACGTGTTACCGTATTAGATTTTCTTGGTTTAAAATACATAAGACTCTCAAAATTGGAAGAGGCCATTGCCCCTTGTCTGTCTACTGATCTGCTCCTTGAACGCCCTTCCAGTCTCCCTCCCCACCCCTAGCTAAGTCAAAGGTCAGCAAACAGATCTTGCCCAATACCTCTCTTTTTCTACATAGTTTTAAACACAGCCATTCTCATGTGCTTATAAATTATCTATGGCTTCTTTCCTGCCATTATGGATTTGAGTAGTTGTGACAGAGTGTATAGCCTGAAAAGCCTAAAATATTTGCTCTCTGCACTTTACAGAACAAGTTTGCTGACCCATGGCCTGGGCCATCTCCTCACTAGTGTCTCCAATGCTGAGTAGTTCTCCAGTTTCCAAGGGCCCTGCTGCGGACCACTCTTTCAGAAAATTCTTTCTTACTTACATGGAGCCAAAATCTGCTTTTCTGTAGTATGCGCCTGCTGGCACTAGTTCAATTTTAGTATGTGGGATCACCCAAAATAAAGCAAATTGCTCTTCCATGTGTCAGCCCCTTACATCTTAGAATGCTACAATCATGACTCCCGGCAGAACCTCACTGAATCCTAGTACCATAGGATTTCAAGTCCCCTCATCCCCGCCAGAACTGAACACAACATCTGGTGCATTATGACCAGTGTAAAGCTAAACTGAGCCCCCCAGGGTTTTCCAGGTGCCAAGAGCAATAGGAAGATGTTATGCCTCATTCTACACGCTACTTTGGAATCTAATGTAAAGAACAGAGACAGGTTCCCGGAGAACATGCACTCTGCTCAGCCACAGGGAGTGATGCAATTTCCAGGTCCTGTGTACCCACGGTCCATGTCTGTGGTCGGGATGGTTGTGAAATGGTTTGGGGTTTTTTTTGCCAGGATTTGGGTACAAAAGGAAAACAGTCATTTCTGTTTCATCAGAGAAGGTGGTGGTGGTCTCTTCATCACAGACACAAATGGAAGGTTCTTTCTTGAGAGTAGGCCTGTCTACCATATACTTCTTTAAGCTCTGTTGTTGAATAAAGTGATTTATATTGTCTTTTCCTTGCTGTCTCTTGGCCATCTTCTCTCACGATTAGAGATCACTGCAACAGCTTTCTAAATAATTTTAGCGGCCTCTTCTTTTTCCTTTCTCTGGTTTGTTGTCATCATTCTGCCAGATAACGGCAGGGCAAAAACCGTCCTGTCTCTGCTGATCTGTACTCTTCAGTGGCTCCCCATTACCAATAAAAGAAAAGCAAAATTTCTTAGGGTGGTGTTCAAGGCTTTCCAGAATGACCGAGCTCTTCCTTTTCTCCTTTTGCATGTTTAAAAGAGATTATTCCATAATCTGTGAACTTATCTTACATTTTCCAATCCCCAGGCCTTGGTCATAGTGTATACTCTATATGAAATGTTGATTTCTCCTCCCTTCACAAACCATATATCAAAAACAGTATCTTCATTTTTCATATTCATTCATATTTCTCATTCTCTCTCCCTGCCCCCCTTCCAGTTTGATTTCCCTGCTTCAGTGGCCTAACAATATATTATGTCTCTTTTTATGCTACTTATAAAAATTTGCTTTTTTTTTTTTTTTAATTAAGTAGGCTCCACACCCAATGTAGACTTTGAACTCTGAGATCCGGTGTTGCTTACTCTATCAGTGGAGCGAGACAGATGCCCGCAAAATTTGCCTTTTATTTTAGGGACATGTGTTCATGTCTTTTGTTCCTGCAACATTGCAAACTCATTAATTACTTGAAAGGAGTGGTTAGATCTTGCCTCTTCTCTCTATCCGTCAAAACACTGAGCAGAATTTGTGCTTGTTTTCCTGAATACTGTAAAAGGAGCTTGTTGATTTGGCATAAGCAGTGAAGTAGCAGGAAGAACTGAGTGGAAGTAGATGATTTTGAGCCTGAGACACTGGAAGAATAATCATACCTTTGACCAAAAGAGGCAGAACATAGAGGAATCACTGATGTGTGATACAGGGCATAAAGAAGGAAAAAAAATTGCTGGCTTCTTAATGAAGACCAAGTAGAAAGAACAGTGAGTGGGAAATGTGGGGATCTTCTATAGTGAGAACTCTCTTGCCCATTTCATGATCTTGGAGTCTCCTTGGACTGCTTTAGACTCAAGAGCTATGTACTTGCCCCTATCATGGCAAGATTTTTTTAACTTACTTTTTTAAGTATTTTTAAATTTTTTTAAAAACTTTTTAAAACTTATTTTTTAATAGATTTTTATTTTTTTTTAAGATTTTATTTATTCATTTGACAGACATAGATCGCAAGTAGGCAGAGAGGCAGGCAGAGAGAGGGGGGAAGCAGGCTCCCCGCTGAGCAGAGAGCTCTATGCGGGGCTCGATCCCAGGACCCTGAGATCACTACCTGAGCCCAAGGCAGAGGCTTAACCCACTGAGCCACCCAAGTGCCCCTAAATAGATTTTTAAACTTACTTATTACCCTATGTACTAATATTAGTTTTATATTTTCCCTATTTTGTATATGTGGTTATTGAGGCTTAGGAAAGTTTAAAAAAAAAATTGTGCTAGTGTATAGAGCGAGAACTAGTACTGTAGTTTGGGTCTTTTCCCTCTGATCTGAGGCTTTTCTCTTCCCACTCTGCAGGATCTCCCTCATTCTGCTCTCCTCATTTCTCTGTATTTGTGACACTTTCTTTGAGTTTTCATTGATTTAAATTAATAGTGTTTCTTCTGCCTGGCTGGGTTACACCAGGAATTAGGCAGAATGGGATATCCTTTAAATCTTCATATTGTCTACTTGACATTTTTAAGTGACTTACTATAGTTTATTATTGAAAATGGGAAAAACAGTTTCATGATGAGATGTTTAAGCCTAAATATGTATACTTGTGTTTTAATGAAATTTAGCTATTTTGTGTAACTCTATAAATAAGAGTACTCATGCACCGAAGGAAGGCCTTGTGTGAGGATCTGGGGAAGAGAAAGACCAGATCCTCTCTTCTGAAAGAGCTCTAGATGTTGGAACCTTGGGAGAAGGATGATCAAAAATGGTAACATTTTTGGTAGCACTGAAATATAAGCAAAACTTTCGAGAATTTAGAAAAGAAGGAAGATTAGGAGGCTTTTCAGATCAGAGGAAATTGGGAGGGTGGAGGTAGAAAAGTATGTTTAGGAAACAGTGAACATTCAACTTGGTTTGAGCAGTTACAGTGTGTGCGTAGATATATAAATGTATGTGTGTATATAACGAAGTAGAAATAAAGCAGTAGACATGAGATGGAAAAGTAGGTTGGAGCTAAATTGTAAAGGCCCCAAAACTAAGCCACAGAACCCAAGAGTGCATCAACAGATGGCATGGATAAACACAATGTGACATATACACACGACAGGATATTATTCAGCCTTAAAAGGGGAGGAAGTTCTGACACATGCTACAACATGGATTAACATTCAAGACTTCATGCTAAGTGAAATAAGCCAGCCACAAAGGGCAAATATTATACGATTCCACCTATATGAGTAGTTAAATTCATAGAGACAGAGAGTTTAGTGGTGGTTTTTAGGAACTTGATAGAGTCGGGAATAGGGAGTTAGTGTTTAATGGACCCAGAATTTCAGTTGGGGAAGATGAAAGAGTTCTGGGGAAGGATGAGGTTGATGGCTCTCCAACACTGTGAATGTACTTGATGCCACACTTGGAGTAGTTAAAATGGTAAATTTTATGTTCAGCATATTTTATTACATTGAAAATAAATTTTAAATTTTTTAATTAAAAAAGCCCGTAAGCTGCAAGTTGGTGCAGCCACTTTGGAGAACAGTGTGAAGATTCCTTAAGAAATTAAAAATAGATCTTCCCTATGACCCTGCAATTGCACTACTAGATATTTACCCCAAAGACACAGATGTAGTGAAAAGAAGGGCCATCTGTACCCCAATGTTTATAGTATCAATGGCCACGGTCGCCAAACTGTGGAAAGAACCAAGATGCCCTTCAATGGACGAATGGATAAGGAAGATGTGGTCCATATACACTATGGAGTATTATGCCTCCATCAGAAAGGATGAATACCCAACTTTTGTAGCAACATGGACGGGACTGGAAGAGATTATTCTGAGTGAAATAAGTCAAGTAGAGAGAGTCAATTATCATATGGTTTCACTTATTTGTGGAGCATAACAAATAACATGGAGGACATAGGGAGATGGAGAGGAGAAGGGAGTTGAGGGAAATTGGAAGGGGAGGTGAACCATGAGCGACTATGGACTCTGAAAAACAATCGAGGGTTTTGAAGGGGCGGGGGGGTGGTGGGAGGTTGGGAAGCCAGGTGGTGGGTATTAAGGAGGGCATGTATTGCATGGAGCACTGGGTGTGGTGCAAAAACAATGAGTTCTGGTATGCTGAAAAGAAATTTAAAAAAAAAAAAAGCATAAGCTATAGAAATTGGACTTTGCTGTGCAGATGATGGAGAGTCATCAAAATTTTGGAGAGTGGAAGCAGTAACATGACCAGAATTTTGCTCTGATTGAACTGGAAGATTAAACAGAATGCATTGGTAAGTATTTAATTAGGACAACTGGTTAGGAAACTGTGACAAGAACCCAGACTGTACACATTAAGAACTTAAAATAGAAAAGCAAGCATGATATGGTACCTGTAGTTTGGTGGATATATGTACATAATTACTAGGAGTAGAATTCTGGGGTCCTGGGGTGTATGTTCAGCTTTAGTAGAACTGCCATAGTTTCCCAACGTGTTTCTACCAATTTACACTCTTGCCAAGAGGGTATGAGAGTTTCTATTTCTCCATATTCTTCCCAGTGCTTATGATTATCAGTCCTTGTTGTTATAACCATTCTGGTAGTTGTGTCCTGGTGTTAATTTGCATTTTCTGAATTACTAATGAAATCAAGATCTTTTTATATGCTTATTGCCTTTTGGAAGTCTTGTGTATAGTGGCTATTCAGATCGTTTGCCAATTTTTTTATCAAGTGGTCTTTCTCTTGCTAATATATAGGAGGTTGGAGATTTTATATATATATATGTATATATATATATACATATATATATATATATTTTTTTTCCCCCTGAGTATAAGCTCTTCATTGGGTATATGTACTGTAAGTATCTTCCCTTACTTGGCATTTCATCCCCTTGGTGGGACCAGACACTACATTTAATGTAGTACCATTGATTAATTTTTCTCTTGTATTAGTAACTTTTGAGTACTCAAGAAAACTTTGCCTACCCCAAACTCATGAAGACATTTTCCTCTAAATGCTTTATTCCTGTATCTTTCACACTTGGATTTTTAATGATCTGAAATTAGTTTTCACTTATGGCATGAAATAAGAATAAGGAATCTTTCCCTAGGGTGCCTGGGTGGCTCAGTTGGTTAAGCGATGGCCTTGGGCTCAGGTCATGATCCTAGGATCCTGGAATCGAGCCCCACATCAGGCTCCCTGCTCAGTGGGGAGCCTGCTTCTCCCTCTCCCTCTGCTGCTCTGCCTGTTTGTGCTATCTTGCTCTCTCTGTCAAATAAATAAATAAAATCTTAAAGAAAAAAGAATATTTCCCTGTAGCTATCAAATGACCTGTCAGCATTTTTTTTTAAAAATTATTCTTTTCTCTATAGCAGTATCACCTTTTTTCATAAATCTAGTGATGGAGTATGTATGGGTCTGTTTCTGGATTCTTCTGTTGCATTTGCCTATTAGGCTCTCTTTTAGGCTCTCTTTAGTCTTCTAAATAGGCTTCCTCTCAGTGGTTACCTTTGTTATACTCACCTAGCCCTGGAAATGGAAACTAGCATGTATTCATTATTTACTGCAGCATAACAAATGGTTTAAAACTTATTGGCTTAAAGCAACAATAAATATTTAATATTTTGTATGGTTTCTCTGGGTCAGGAATTCTGGAGACTTTGACTTTTGGTGGATTTGGCTCAAGATCTGTCATGAAATTGCAATCAGAAAGTTGCCTACAGCTGCAGGCATCTGAAGACTTGACTGGAGCTAAAGTATGTGCTTCTAAGAAGGTCCCATTCACGTGGCTGGCAGGAGGCCAAAGTTCCTCACCAAGGACCCTCCTCCTCAGTACTGCTTGAGTTTCCTTACAACATGACAGCTGATTCAAAGGAGAACAGGAAAGAAGCTGCCGTGTCTTTAACTACTTAGCCTTCAAAGTTAACACACTGTCATTTATGTAATATCCTGTTGGTCATCCTTCCTTATTCAGCATGGGAGGGGGACCACATAAGGCTGTACTAGGAAGTGAGACTCACTGGGGTCTATCTTGGAGACTGGCTATTACACAGAAAAGCAAGAGAAGATAGCTGGCATCTTGTGTATATTTTTATTGTCTACCTGGGAACTTTTATTCTCTAAGGCCAAAAATCTTGCCTTGTTTTTACAGTACAAGAATCCCTAGAGCTGGTATGTAGTTGGGAAGGTTGAGAAATACCAGTGACTCTTTGTCTGCTCCATTTTGTGTCCTGCTGCTCAGAAGGCTGAACTCTGAAGTTCATTCATATTTTCACACTGTGATTTCCTAAGGTCCTCTCCCCATCCCAAAGTGGTAAAGACTGAGGACAGCTGGATCTGGTCATAGTTATCAGACAGCTATTAACCACCTTTCTCTCCATGATGTTTATTTTTCTTCTCTGAGAAACAGTCATTTCCTCCTTATGATTTGTTCAAATACATTTCCTATCTATGAACATTCTTTTTTTTTTTTTAAGATTTTATTTATTTTAGAGAGTGAACACAAGTGGAAAGAGCAGAGGGAGAGGGAGAGAGAATCTCAAGCAGACTTTGCACTGAGTGCAGAGCCTGACCCGGGGATCAGTCCCATGGTCCTGAGATCATGACCTGAGCTGAAACCAAGAGTGGGACCCTTAAACAACTGACTGCACCACCCAGGCAAACCCTTCCCCTCACAATCTATGAACATTCTAATTCTCTTATGGAGCAGTTTCCTCTTAAACTTTATTTTGAGTTGACCTTAGTTTCATAGGTAGTTGTAAAAATAATACAGACAGCCTATATACCTTCTATAGTGTCCCCGCAGTGGTAACATCTTCTAAAACTATATTACAACAAGAATGCTGGTATTGATATGATCAAGATCCAGAACACTTTCATCACCGTATGAATCTCTCATACAGCCCTTTTATAGCCATAGTCACATCTGTCCCACTCTAAGTCCCTCCTTAACTACTGACAACCATTAATATGTCTGTTCCTAAATTCTGCCATTTCAAGAATGGTAGGTTAGTGCAGTTGTGCAGTATGTAGTCTTTTGGGGATTGGCTTTGTTGTCCTAGCATAACTCTCTCAAGATGCATTCAAGATTTTGCGTGTGTCAGTACTTTGTTTTTTGTTTTTTTTTTTTTAAATTGCTGAGTAGTATTCTATGATAGAGATATATCACAGTTTACTTATCCATTCACCCACTGAAGAACACTCATATTGTTCCAATTTGGAGCTATTATAAATAAAAGGTAAACATTCCTGTACAAGTCTTTGTATGAAAGAAATCTTTATTTATCTGGAATAAATACCAGGAGAGCAATTGCTGAGGTATATAGTAGTTGCATGTTTTTTAAGAAATGGCCAAAGTTGGGGTACCTGGGTGGCTCAGTCAGTTAAACATCGACTCTTGATTTCAGCTCAGGTCATGATCTCAAGGTCATGAGATCGAGCAGTGGGTCAAGAGAGCCCCCCCCCAAAAAAAACCAAAATGAACAACAAAAATAACAAAAAAGGCCGAATTGTTTTCCAGGGTGGCTATATCATTTTAGATTATTACCAACAATGTTTGAGTGACCCATTTTCTCTGCCTCATCACCAGCATTTTGTGTTGTTACAACGTTTTATTTTAACCATTCTGATAAGTCTGTGATAATACCTCAGTGTGTTTTAGTTTGTGTTTCCAGAATGGCTAAAGCTATTGAGCATCTTCGGGTGTGCTTATTTGTCATCTGTATATTCTCTTCAGTGAAATGTCTTTTCATGTCTTTTGCCCTTATCTTAATTGGATTGCTTCCCTCTTTTAACTGTTGAGTGTTGAGAGTTCTTTATATGTTCTAAACACTATTCTTTGTTGAATATGTGGTTTGCAAATACTTTCTCCCACTCTACAGCTTGTCTTTTTACCTTTTTAAAATTTTTATTATTTAAGTATACTTGATATATAATGTTATTAGTTTGAGGAGGACAACATAGTGATTTGACAGTTCTATACATTCTGCAGTGTTCATCATGATAGTGTTACCATCTGTCATTATACAACATTATTACAGTATTATTGACTATATTCCCTATGCTATATTTTCATCTCTGTGACTTATTTTATGACTGGGAGTTTATACCTCTTTATTCCCTTCAGCTATTTCATGCATTCTCCCCAATCCCCTCCCCTCTAGCAACTACCAGTTTTTTCTCTACATTTATGAGTCTGTTTCTGGTTTGTTGTTGTTGTTTGCTTGTTTTGATTTTTAGATTCCACCAGTAAGTGAAATCATATGGTGTTTGTCTTTCTCTGACTAACTTATTTCACTTAGCATGATACTATCTAGGTCCATACATGTTGTCACAAATGGCAAGATCTCACTCTTTTAATGCGTAAGTGACATCCATGGGCGGGGGGAGGTGTCTGTGGGTGTGTATACCACATCTTCTTTATTCATTCATCTGTGGATAGACATTTGAATTGTTTCCATATCTTGGCTATTGTAAATCATGCTGAAATGACTATAGAAGTGCATATATCTTTTAAAATAAGTGTTTTTAGGGATTTGGGGGGGGTATAAATACCCAGGAGTGGAATTACCAGATCATATGGTATTTCTGTTTTTAAGTTTTTGAGTAATTGCCATACTGTTTTCCACAGTGATTGCACCAATTTACATCTTCACCAACCTTTGTGCACAAGGATTCATTTGCATTTCACCAACCCTTGTGTGCAAGTGTTCCTTTTTCTCTGCATCCTCACCAACACTTGTTATTTCTTTTTAATAATAACCATTCTGACTGGTGTGAGGTGATAGCTCATTGTGGTTTTGATTTGCATTTTCCTGATGATTAGTGATATTGAGCATCTTTTCATTTGTCTGTTAGCTGTTTGTATGTCTTCTTTGGGATGTGTACTCAAGCCCTCTGCCCATTCTATAATTCAGTTTTTTATTTTTTGCCATTGAGTTGTGTAAGTTCTTTATATACTTTTTATATAACCCTTTATCAGATAAATCATTTGCAAATATCTTCTCCCACCCAGTAGGTTGCTTTTTTGTTTTGTTGGTGGTTTTCTTAACTATGCAAAAGCTTTTTATTTTGGTATAGTCCCACTTGTTTATTTTTGCTTTTGTTTCCCTTGTCTGAGGAAAAATATCCATAAATATATTGCTGAAGCTGATGTTCAAAAGACTACTGCCTATGTTTTCATTTAGGAGTTTTATGGTTTCAGGTCTCATATTTAGGTCTTTAACCCATTTTGAGTTAATTTTTGTGTGTGGTTTAAGAAATTTCATTCTTTTGCAGGTAGCTGTCCAGTTCTCCCAACACCATTGATGAGAATGTCTTTTCTCCATTGTATAATCTTGCTCACTTTGTCATAGATTAATTGACCTTATAAGCATGAGTATTTTGGGGGGGGGTCCCTATCCTATTTGATTGATCTTTGTGTTTATTTTTGTGCCAGTACCATACTGTTTTGATTAATATAGCTTTGTAGTATATCTTGATATCTGAGATTGTGATGCCTCCAACTTTGTTCTTTCTCAGCATTACTTTGACTATTCAGGGTCTTTTGTGGTAACATCCAAATTTTAGTATTATTTGTTCTAATTTTGTGAAAAATCCTTTTGGTATTTGGTAGGGACTGCATTGAATCTGTCATTTGCTTTGTGTAGTATGAACATTTTAACACTAATAATTTTTCCAGTTCATGAATATGATATAGCTTTCCATTTGTTTGTATCATCTTCAATTTCTTCCATTACCTTCTAATAGTTTTCAGAGTATAGGTCATTTGTCTCCTTGGTTAAATTTATTCCTATCTATTTTTTTTTTTGGTGCAATTGTAAATGGGGTTGTTTCTTAGTTTCTCTTTCTGCTACTTCATTATTCGTGCATAGAAACACAACAGATTTCTGTATATTAAATTTGCATCCTGCAACTTTACTAAATTCATTTATCAGTTCTAATAATATTTTGGTAAATTCTTTAGGGTTTTCTATGTGTAGTATCATGTCATCTGCAAATAGTGCAACTTTTACTTCTTCCTTACCAGTTTGGATGCCTTTTATTTTTCTTCCTGCTTGCGGCTAACTAGGACTTCCAGTGCTATATTAAATAAAAGTGACAAGAGTGGATATCTGTGTCTTTTTCCTAATCTTAAAGGAAAAGCATTTACTTTTTCACCATTGAGTGTGATGCTAGATGTGGGTTTTTCATCTATGGCTTTTATTATGTGGCCATATGTTCCCTCTAAACCAACTTTGTTGAGAGTTTTTGTCATGAATGGGTATTGAATTTTATTAGGTGCCTTTTCTGCATCTATTGAGATGATTATATGGTTTTTATCCTTCATTTTGTTAATGTGATATATCACATTGGTTGATTTGTGGATATTGAACCATCCTTGCATCCCTGGAATAAATCCCAGTTGATTGTGGTGAATGATCTTTTTTTTTTTTCTCACTGCCTTTGATCAGATCTTTATTCAAAATTTGCTGTCCAAAATGATTTGACTTTTATGGAATAAACAAATTTAACTTTTTATGCAGCAAGCTTCTTTTCTTCTATGGTAGGTTTCTTTTCTGCAGGTTTCTTCTTCACTGCTGGTTTCTTGGTAGCAGCGGGCTTTTTTCCCAAGGGTTTCTTCTGCTTCTTAGCGCCAACAGCCTTCTTTCCTTTCTTCCCTACCACAGTCTTCTTGCCTGGAACCCCCTTCTCCTATGCTTTAGCTTCTAATTTGCCTTATCCATCCAGAGTCTGTGATTCTTGGCCTGGCAAAGAATGGTGTTCTGGCACATGGACTTTGCATATAGGTGTAGCTTCAACACGATTCTCAGGTTTTTCGGTGGTTTCTTCTTCAGGACTCTGTGATGAATCTTCTTGCACAGTGCTCGGAGGGCTTTTTGGACCTCTGGGTTTTTCAAGATTCTGCAAAGGTCTGTATTAAGCATCCTGTGCATTGGAAGGTTGTAGTTACTTTTGAGGGGAGGCAGGCTTATGCCAAGTGACATACTTGCAGATCATCTAACTTGCAGAAATGTGACACATGCCCATCAGGAGCAAGTTAAAAAATTTTCAGTTTGTTACATTAAGTAAAGTAATTCCAGGAATGTTTCCGAAGGCCTTGATGACTCCATTGTCCTCATTATAGATGGTGTAGAGTCCCCTGTGCTGAATACAATGATTGTTTCTTATTTTGCCTTTGCCAGCTCTCATTCACTGAGAGGCATAGACCTTTTTGATGCAATTCCAAGCTTTAATTTTCTTATGAAGTAAAACAGCTTCCTAGGTCTTCTTGCAGTCTTTAACTTTATCTTCAGCTACCAAGAGAAGTTCAGGAACTTCGGCAATATGATGACTTTTAGACATGACCAGTGCTGGTAAAGCAGAGGCAGCCCAGGCAGAGCCAATGGCATATCACTTCTGTGTTGTGTTCGCTCTGGAGTACCAATAGCACCAGGTTTGCGTTAGTCCATACATGTGACACATATTTCCGAAAGCACTCTGGCCAGAATGGTAAGTGTCACCACCTCGAACTCTTGGAATTTGAACCACAGCTCTACCAGTACCCTAAGATTCAGCACTGGTTTGAATTCACTTACAGCATATGGCTATTTTTGTTTCTATACAAGTTGTTGTGAACAAAGTTCACAATATGAGGTCAAATGGGAGATTTGAACACAGCAGGCAAAGTTAAAATTTTTGCCTGATGACTCCCCCTTTTCACAGTGCACTGATGTCAGTGGAGGAGCACACACTGTTGCAGGGAGAGGTGAGGGCCATGCTCCTCTCAACGCTGTGGCTCCTATAGGAAAAGCATGAATGATCCTTTTAATGCATTGTTGAATTGGGTGTGTTGATATTTTGTTGAGGATTTTTGGATTTATGTTCATCTGTGATATTGGCTTATAGTTTGGTTTTATTTTATAGTATCTTTTTCTGGTTTTAGTATCAGGGTAATGCTGGTCTTATAGAATGAATTTGGAAGCTTTCCTATCTCTTCTGTTTTTTGGAATAGTTTGAGACAAATAAGTATTTATTCTTCTTTAATATTTGGTAGAATTCATATCTGAAGCCATTTTGGCTTGGATTATTAATTTGTTGGAAGTCGTCTTTTTATTATTACCAGTTCACTTTTGTTACAAATAATTGAGCTATTCTAATTTTCTGTTTCTTCTTAATTTAGTTTTGGAGATTGTGTGTTTCTAGGAATTTATTTCTTGTAGGTCACAGGTTATCAGTTTGTTGGCATGTAATTTTATATAGTATCTTATAATCTTTATGGTACTGTCTGGTACTGGTTGTAATTTCTCCTCCTTCGTTTCTGGTTTTATTTGAGTCCTCTCTTTTTCTTTTTCTTGATGAGTCTAACTAAAAGTTTAGCAGTTTCCTTTATCTTTTCAAAGAACCAATTCTTGATTTCATTGATATTTCCTACTTTTTTTTAGTCTTGACTTCAGTTATCTCTGCTGTGATCTTTATTATTTCCTTCCATTTACTAACCTTGGGCTTTGTTTGTTCTTCTTTTTCTAGTTCCTTTAAATGTAAAGTTAGATCATTTACTTAAGATTTTTCTTGTTTCTTGAAGTAGACCTGTATCACTATAAGCTTCCCTCTTAGGACTGCTTTCATCATATCCCAAAGATCTTGGACCATTGTGTTTTCATTTTTGTTTGTCTCTGTGTGTTTTTTTATTTCATTTTTTTATCTCTTTGTTAACCCATTGGTTATATAGTAGCATGTTGTTTAGCCTCCATATGTTTGTGGTTTTTCTAGTTTTGGGGGGTTTTTGTGTGTTTTTTAACAGATTAATATTTTATTTATTTATTTAGATTTTATTTGTTTATTTATTTGACAGAGAGAGAGAGAGAGAGAGCACAAGTAGGCAGAGGGTGAGGGAGAAGCAGGCTCCCTAAGCAGGGAGCCTGATGTGGGGCTTGATCCCAGGACCCTGGGGTCATGACCTGAGCTGAAGAAAGATGATTAACTGACTGAGCCACCCAGGTGCCCCTCTAGTTTTTTTGTTTTTTGTTTTTAAGTAGATTCCACTCCCAGCATGGAGCCCAGTTCAGGCCCCAAACTCAACACCCTGATATTAAGACCTGAACTGAAATAAAGAGACACTTCATGAACGAGCCACCCAAGCGCCCCTATTTTGTTTTGTATTGTAGTTGATGTCTAGTTTCCTGCTGTTGTGGTCAGAAAAGATACTTGATATGATTTCAATTTTCTAAAATTTACTG
This sequence comes from Enhydra lutris kenyoni, assembly GCF_002288905.1. Lineage (NCBI taxonomy): Eukaryota > Metazoa > Chordata > Mammalia > Carnivora > Mustelidae > Enhydra > Enhydra lutris. The sequence goes on from NW_019154121.1 coordinate 21,580,395, forward strand.
AGACTTTTTTTGTTGCCTGTCATGCAATTTTTCCTCAAGAATGTTCCATGGGCACTTGAAAAGAATGTGCATTCTGGTTTTTTTGTTTTTTGTTTTTTGTTTTTTGTTTTTGATAGCATATTCTGCTATCTTTTAAGTCCTTCCGGGCTAATGTGTCATTCAAAGGCATTGTTTCTGTATTGATTTTCTCTCTACATGATCTATTTATTGATGAAGTCAGATGTTAAAGTCCCCTACCATTATTGTGTTATTGTCAGTTTCTCTCTTTATGTCTGTTACGGGTTGCTTTATGTGTTTAGGTGCTCCTCTATTGGGTGCATAGATATTTTCAATTGTTATATCTTCTTTTTGGATTGATCTCTTTATCATTATGTAATGCTCTTCTTTGTCCCTTATTACAGTCTTTATTTTAAAGTCTTTTACATGTGATACAAGTAATGACATCCTGGCTTTTTTTCACTTCCATTTGCATGGAGTATCTTTCTTCATCCCTTCACTGTCAGCCTATATGTGTCTTTTGTCCTCTTAACAAAGGCTTTTGCAGAGCAAAAGTGTTACATTTCATTGAAGTCTAATTTATAAGCTTGTCCTTTTATGGATTATGCTTTTGGTGTCAAGTCTAAGAACTCTTGCTTAGCTCTAGATCTGATTGATTTCCTTCACAGTTTTTTTTTTTCCCTAAATGTTTTATAGTTTTACATTTAAGTCCATGATTCATTTTGAGTTAGTTCTTGTATAAGAGGTGAGATTTAAATTGAGGCCCATTCACTTTTTATGGATTCCCAATTGCTTCAGCATTATTTATTGAAAAGACTGTCTTTCCTCCACTGAATTTCTTTTTCATCTTCATCAGCAATCAGTTGGGCATATTTGTGTGGGGCTGTTTCTGGGTTCTTTTCCTTTGTTCTATGTGTGTGCTTCTGCCAGCACCACATAGTCTTGAGAACTGAAGGTGTATAATAATTCTTGGAATCTAGTGAATTAACAACCCCCCTTTATCTTCCTTTTCAAAATTGTTTTAGCTGTTGCATTTTCTTTGCCTTCCTATACACATTTTAGAATAATTTTGTCTACATCTATAAAAAACTCTTGCTGGGATTTTGATAGAAATTGTGTCAAATCTGAGCATCAGTTTGGTGAGATGTACTATGTTGAGTCTTCTAATCCATGAATATGGTACACTTCTCCATTTGTTTTGTTTTTTTCCTTCATCAGCATTGTATAGCCATCAGCATACATGCCCTGTACATATTTTGTTACATTTGTACCTATTTCATTTTTTAAAAACTATGAATGGCATTTTATTTTTATTTATATTTACTTAAACTATGAATGGCATTTTATTTTTATTTTTATTTTTATTCACTGTTGGTATATATTAGCAAATTGATTTTTATATATTCATCTTGTATCGTGTGACCTTGATGGGCTCACTTATTAGTTCCAGGAGTTTTTTGAGTACTTTTTTCTAAATTCCTTGGGATTTTCTACATGGAAAATTATGTCATTGCAAAGAAGGACAATTTTTTTCTTCCTTTATCATCTGTATGCCTTTTATATCTGTTTCTTTATTGCCCTGACTAGAATTTTCAGCAATGTGTTGAATAAGAGTGTTGTGAGTGAGCAGACATCGCTGCCTTACTCCTGATTTTAGGGGAAAAGCATTAGATCTTTCAATATAAAGTATAATTTTGGTGTTGATCTTTTGTTGATGCTTTTTATCAAACTAGGGAAACTCGCCCCTCTTCCTATTTTTTTTTGAGTTTTTATTATAAATAGTTGTCAAATTCTGTCAAATGCTTTTTACCCATATCAATTGATATGACCATGTCGTTTTTCTTTAGCCTGTTAACTTGGTGGATTACACTGATTGATTTTTGAATATTGAATTAGTTTTACATCCTTGGGACAAGCCCCACTTGGTTATCTATATAATTCTTTTTATATCTTGCAGAATTCTCTTTGTCTTTTATATTCAAGTCCATTATCCATTTTAGCTTAATTTTTGTAAGAGATTTTGTATAGATAAAAGAACAGTCCTGAAAAAGCTTTCTTCTTAATACCATATTCAGGACTCATGTTCTCATGTTCTTCTTTCCTTATGTGTCTGTCATCCAACCGTAGATTTTTCATTTCTGTATCATGGACACTTTAAAGCTGAAGGTCCCAGATTTCCTTATAAATATTTATTAATGGCCAGTGTTCCTAACAGAATGAAGGGAACAAGATGCTAAAGAACTCACATCATAAAGAATCCACAGTATACCTTTATCTTTCTTAATCTCTTTGCTGTAATTCTCTTGCTGTCCTCCTTTCCTACTTCCTTCTGTGAACATTTATATATTTAAACTGCACTTATTAGTTTGAATAAGTTAATATATTTATAGAGTGAAGAAAGTCAGCAGATCTTTGCTGAGTTCTCATATATGCCAAGCATTTTGCCAAGTAACTTTTGACTAAATAGGACCCTAGCATCAAGATGTTCACAGCTTAAAGGAGAGGAAGGTATATAAACAGTTGAAATGCCAAAGAAAGCACAAGTTATTAAGGGAATATAAGACAGGAGCACCAGCTCTACCTAGGGAAGTTAGTAAAGGCCTTCCAGCAGTAGTGAGACAAGCTGGCCCTGAGAGTACATAGGAATTTTCTAGATAGGCAGTGAGGAGAAAGTCATTCTAGGAAGATGCAGTAGGTTGTGCAAAGACATCAAGTCAAGCAATTATGTGGCATATTTGGAGAAGAATATGTAATTTGTTAATAACCTATAGTGAGTTCTATGAGATCAGGAATTTTTGTTGTATCCTCAGCACCTAGAATAATCCCTATATCATTGTAAGCACTAAACAAATACCTGTTCAATGGATGAATGGAAAGGAGGAAGGAAAGAGGCGTAAATGAGGCCAGAGAGATAAGAAAATTTCAGCAATAAAGACCCTTTCTTAGTAACATTTAACAAATGTCTACCATAAAAATTCATGGAAGAATAGGAGATGTTGTTCATAATTTACTTGGAAAGAAACAACAAATACCAAAATATCTGTAATATGTTGCAAAAAAATGATGGGTCATAAAAAGTACATAAAAAGTGTATGAAGGTTCAGAGGAAGTAGAAGTCTGTTTCAGCTGAGAGGATCAGAGAAGTTGTCATTGCAGCTAGACTTTTCAGAGTTGGTTATACTCGGTTCTTGGTTGTTTGATTTTTTTTTTTTTTTTTTAATGTGCATTGACTTGGAGAGAAAGTGGTGTGGCAGAAGAGGGATGTGAATTGGGGACTAGACCAGACAGCCTTGCCTGCACTGTCATAAATTTATCAGCACTTGATGGGCCATCATTTATCTGCCTGCACCACTTCCTTGGAAGCAGAACCTGACAGGCTCCGATGTTATCTGTAGCAGACACCTTTTTCTTGTTTCAGAGGGTGTGTTGGTGTGTATTTATGCTTGCACCTTTACACCAGCGATTTGGAGATAGCTCTTTCTGCAGAGACAAGCACTGAAGGGGACACATGAACTGAAGGGGACACATGACACAAGCTAAACTATTGACAGTACATTTTAAAAATGCTCCTTGCTACGCACACACTTGTATATGCAGGCACCTGCTGCATGCACACACACACACACACAAGCATACACAGAATTCTGTAGGCAGTGGCCTGGGCAAGATTTTAGGTCACTAAATAAATAGTGCTTATTTTTTTATTTCCCTCAGCTCTATCCTGTCTATACCTTTTCTTCATTTCAGTCTAAGGCTTATTAGGCACCAGTTATATCCCTATAACCTAGTAGATGCTGTAAGGAGTTCATGTAAGAAAAATGATTAGTCAGTTAATTAATCCAATACATATTCATTGATAGCCAGCTGTATGTCAGGCACTATTCTAAACACTGAAGGTGCAGCATGGAATAAAAAGAACCAATCCTTGCCCCAGTGTTTGCATTTTGGGAGGTAGAGACAGAAACTTAAAAAAAAAAATGTATTTTAGGTGGTATGAGAAGTAGTAAGACCACTATTGCAGAGTAAGGGAGAAAGAGAGTGTTAGGGTTGGGTGATCAGGAATGCCCCCCCCACATACACCCAGTAATAGAACATTTGAATAGAGACTTGAATGGAAGATGTCCGGGGGAGGAGTATTCCAGGCAGAGGGAACACCTAGAGCAAAGACCCGGAGGCAGAAGTATGGGGCCAATGTGGTGAGAGCAGAATGGCCAAGGTAGAGAGTAGCAGGAGATAGTGTAAGAGATGTAGGATGGGAGAAAGATGACCATTAAGTCAGACTCACTGGCCATTTTGCAGATTTTGGTTTTTACTCTGGGATGAAAGCTTTTGGGAATTTTGTGCAGAGAAGTGACATGATTTGATTTATATCAACTTCCATGTTGAGCCTCAGTTGCAGGATGAAAGGGTGGGAAAAGGAAGACCACAAAATGGTGAGCTAGACCAAGTGAGTGACAGTGGAGGTGCAAAGTGACCAAATTGTACTTGTATTTTGAGCTGTTCGAACCCATAGGATTTATTGTTGGATTAGAAGTGGAATGTGAAAGTAGTCAATGATGACTTGAAGATTTTTGGTCTGAGCACCTGGAAGGAGGAAGCTGCTGTGAACTGAAACAGGGAAGATTGCAGGAAGAATGGGCTTGGAAGATATGAAGAGTTTGGAGCACATTGGGTTTAAGATGCCTATTAGTGAAGAGTTAGATAGAAGACTCTGGAGTTCAATAGATGGGTCTTGGCGAGAGGAATAAATTTGGGAGTTGCAGCAAGTAGATGGTTAAGCTGTGATGTAGAGAGAGAAGAGAAAGAGTCTGAGAATTGAGTGTGGGAGCATTCCAACATTTAGAGGTCAAGGAGATGAGAAGGAACCAGCACTGGAGCCTGAAAAAGAGAGATCAGGGAGAATAGGGGATTTGAGGGTGAGTTCTGAGGCCAGGGGAAAAAGGTGCTTCAAAGAGGACAGAACAACCAGTATCAGGTGTTGCTGAGAGAGCAAGTAAAACCCAAAAGTGGCCTTAGACACCTTGATGTCTTTGAGACCTTTCTTGAGTTCTGTCAATGATAGGGGTGGGGCAGCCTGATTAGATAGCTTTCCAAAAAAGAATGGGAAGGGAGAAAACAAAAGACCCAGTAGTATAGAAAACTTTTTGAAGTTTTAGTGTAAAGTGAAGCAGAAAACTGGGCCAGAATTGGAGGGGAATGTGGGATCAAGTCAAGCTTTAAATTTTTTTTCCCAGGATGAGGAATGTTGGTGTCCTGATGGGAATGATCCTAGCAGGAAGGGAAAATGCAGTGATTCCAGAGAATGGGAGAATGATCCAGTGGTGTCCCCTTGTAGGTGAGAAGGGGTGCACAAATGGAAGGAGGTTGGCTTTAGATCAGATGAACTGTGCATGCTCCCCAGTAACAGGCTACTTTGCTGGAGAGGCAGGCTGGTGGGTAAATTTGGTGCTGGAGCATGTGTAAATTCCCTTAATTGCTTATATTTTCTATGAAACAAAAAGAGTGAACATGCTGGAGATTTAAAGGAGAGAAGTTCAGAGACTGTTGCCAAAGAGCAAGAGAAAATCATAGACTAGGCAACTGGGTAGGATTTGGGGGTGACTTGGAGGCCCCCTTGCAATACAGTAATCCAGTCCTTGGCATTTGTCGTGAGTCAGGGTTGTGTAGCAAGGGCTCTGGCTCTGCCAGGTGGCCGTGGCAGGTAGTGGTGATGTTGATTCTCACTCTACACAGAAGCCAGCTCCAAAGTAGAAAGTGACTTAACCTGCAGATCACACCGCAAGTCAGTGGTTAAACGTAGACTCGCCCCAAAGTGCCATTACATATAACATCTTTTTACCACTTTGTAATGGTGTCTGCTCACAGATGGCGCAGGCTTGTTAAAGAGATGGAATGTAGAAGACAGCGTAATATGTAATCAAGTGTTAAATTCTATCGTGTGGCGTGATACAAGGAGTTTATTCAGTAGTATGTGTTGAGGGCTTCATCCGTGCAAGGCCCGATCGTAAGTACTCGGGCCATCGCAGTGAGCAAGAGAGCGAAAACAGTCCTGAAGTTCTGTGCTTCTGAGAAGTTGTAGAAGGCTTTCTGTGTGACTCTTCCAAGGCGTCATCATTTGGTAAAAAGCACAATGTACTAACAGTCTGGGAACTTGTTTTTCTGCTCCTTCCTGCATGTGACATTTCTTCAACTCACCATGCCTTTGTGGGGTCCCTGTCCATATACCGAGATGCTTTAGTTTTTGCAAGTTCCACCTGAATAAAAGTACTAGGGGTTTGAGTCTGTATTCTAACTGGGAGTAATTGCTCGGAAATGTTTTAGTCTCCATCTAACTTCTTGATCTAAAAAAATGGGAATGCCACCTCTCATTTCATAGTGATAAGACCCTGTTTCCATAGTAAAATGTTGTACTAACATGCATTCTAAAATCATCCTCCAATTTTTAAACTCTGGGGAAGTATGAAAGAGAGGTGGGGCCATGTCCAGCCTGCAGGTGCAACAGTCCCCGCCCTTAACCTAGTGCCCTCTGAACACCTGTGAAAGGCTTTGAAATTACTAATAACTTTTTCCCCTCTTCCTCCTCCTTCCTATTCAGGCCTGGAAGAAACGCTGGTTTATCCTGCGGAGTGGTCGGATGAGCGGTGACCCAGATGTTCTGGAATACTACAAGAATGATCACTCTAAGAAGCCCTTGAGGATCATCAACCTGAACTTCTGTGAGCAGGTGGATGCGGGCCTGACCTTCAACAAGAAGGAGCTGCAGGATAGTTTTGTGTTTGACATCAAGACCAGCGAGCGCACCTTTTATCTGGTAGCCGAGACAGAGGAGGACATGAATAAGTGGGTCCAGAGCATCTGCCAGATCTGTGGCTTTAATCAGGCTGAGGAGAGCACAGGTAGGAGGACTAACACGAACCTTTCTCCCAGGGAACAAGGTGCTTCCTGCAGAGGGTTTAGCTGTTGGGGCTACGGTGAAGGCCTTCAGATTCCCTAAGCAAGGACAGCAGCTCTCCTCTCTGCAGAGGAGTAAATGGCAAAGAGTTAAGAGTGTGAAGGGTTTGGCCGAAAACCAGAGGGACCTAATTACATTCAGATGGGAACCGGAAATGTGTTGAGGTGATGATGAAGTTAAGGTACTTTGGGGTGTTTCTTCAGGTCCCTCAGCACCACCTCCTTTGTCAGCCCTGCACCTTTCCCCCTTCCCTCTGCTTCCTAGTGCTCTGTGCTCTTACCTGACACTCAGTCCGTCAGGCAGCTCACGCTGGGATTCCTGCTCTGGTCCAACTCTGTCTGCTCTAGCCCATCCACTTCAGACCGTCCTGCGCAGTTACACTTGCCACGTTGTTTTGTCTGTTGGTTTGGGGTCCTCTGTGATTCTTGTTGATGCATAATCCAGTGTTCTTTTATATTCACATGGGAGGGGACAGGTAAAAGGTGGAAATACTGAGATATGTTTGGGTTTTGTTGACTTTCACAAAAGAGTAGCCCAACTTTGTATTGTTTAAGATTTATTTATTTGAGAGAGAGCGTGCGGGGAGTGTAAGTGGAGAGAGGAGCAGAGGAAGAGGGAGAGAGAGCCCCAAGCAGATCCCCCCTCCAAGCACAGAACCCAACATGGGGCTTTGGGGCTCAACATGGGGCTTGACTTGGGGCTGATGCAGGGTTCATCGCAGGGCTTGATCCCATGACCCCAGGATCATGGCCCAAGCCAAAACCAGGAGTCCCACATTTGACTGACTGAGCCACCCAGGCACTCTGGGTAGCCCAACTTTTTAAACTGAGTTTTTAAGTTGCAGAAATGCTCTTTGATATTTGTTTGGGCTCATCCCCAACCTGGGGATGACTGAGAAACAGATTTTTCTAAGGCAGGTGGAGAACCTCAATCAGTAGTTCTTAAAGTGGGTCACACGACAGAATTAAAGAGGACAATTTTTAAAATGTTGATGTGAAGGATTTGTGCCAGATCAGTTCGCTAGGAATCTCGGGGTGGGACGTAGGCATGAGCGTCTTTTCACAGCTTCATCCTGAGTGACAAGGGTGTGAGGAACCCTTGCTTATTCCTTACGGCTGGGCGATAGTACATCTATAGAATTTTCTTTGTCCATTCGTGCATTAGTGGACCCAGGTTGCTGGCACATCTTGGCTACTATAAGTAATGCTGGAAAGGACATGGAGCTGTAGCTATCTCTCCAAGGTAATGATTGCAGTTCCTACAGATCTATACCCGAAGAAGAGTTGCTGGATCATATGGTAGTTCCATTTTTAATTTTTTGAGGACTCTCTATACCATTTTCCATACTGACTATACCAGTTTACGTTCCTGCGAGCAGTGCACAAGGGTTCCCTTTTCTCTGCCTGCTTGCTAGCCCTTACCTCTTATCTTTTTAGTAATAGCCAAGAGGTGTGAGGTCATTGCTCATTGTGGTTTTGATTCCATTTACATTTCCCTCACGGTTAATGATGTTGTGCACCTTTTCAGGTAACTTGTTCATATGAATATCTTCCCTGGAAAAAAGGTCTATTCAGATCCTATGACCATTTTTTAATTGGGTTATTCTTGTTTTTGCTACTGAGTGGTGGGAATTCCGTACATATTTTGGATATTAACTCCTCATCAGATATGTGGTTTGAAACTACATATTTTCTTCCCATTTCTTTGGTTGCCTTTTCATCTTGTTACTTTTGCTGTGCAGAAGTTTTTAGATTAATGTAGTTCCATTTGTTTGTTTTTGCTTTTCTTGTGTGTGCTTTTGGTGTTATATCCAAAAAACTCATTGCCAAGACCAATGTCAAGGAATCTTTTTTCTATGTTGTCTTTTAGGGTTTTGATGGTTTCAGGTGTTACCTTTAAATCTTTAATCCAGTTCGCATTAGTTTTTGTGAGTGGTATAAGAATGGGGTCCAGTTTCCTTTTTTTTTTTTTTTTTTACATGTTAATACCCAGGTTTCCCAGCACCATTTTTTGAAGACACTATCTACTATCTTTTCCCCACTGAGTACTCTTAGCTCCCTTGTCAAATATTAGTTGACCATACATGTGGGGGGCTGTTGTATTCCATTGATTTTTATCTGTCTGTTTATGAAAACATAGTCAAGGGGAGCCTGGGTGGCTCAGTGGGTTAAGCCTCTGCCTTCGGCTCAGGTCATGATCTCAGGGTCCTGGGATCGAGCACCACATCGGGTTCTCTGCTCGCAGTGAACCTGCTTCCCCCTCTCTCTGCCTGCCTCTCTGCCTACTTGTGATCTCTCTCTCTCTCTCTGTCAAGTAAACAAATAAAATCTTTAAAAAAAAAAAAAAGAAAAAGAAAACATAGTCAAAAAAAAAAAAGGTCATACCATACTGTTTTGATTACTGCAGCTTTGTAATATAGTTTGAAATCAAGATGTGTGATGCTTCCAGATTTGTTCTTCTTTCTCAGGATTGCTTTGGCTATTTGGAATCTTTTGTAGTTCCATATGAATTTTAGGATTGTTTTTTCTATTATTGTAAAAAATGCCATTAGAATCTTGATTGAGATTTCCGGGAATCTATAAGTGGCTTTGGGTAGTGTGGACATTTTAACAATGTTAATTCTTCCAATCCATAAACATGATATATCTTTCTATTTATTTGTGTCAAAGTTCTTAATTTTTGAATGGGCTGCGTTTTCACTTTGCGCCAGGCTCTTTAAATTATGTAGTCTGTTAGGCCTGGGCTAGATTTCCTGTCCTAGGAATTCTGTGATTTTCTTCTTCCTTGCAGAAGGATTAGGAGTCCCCATTTTACCCTTAAAATCTTTGGTATAATCTTTGTTTCCTGTATGGAATTTCCTGTTTTCCCCAAATCTTTGTCATTTATAGGCTTCATGGGTTTTTTTTGTTTTTCTCTTTATTTTGTTCCTGATGAAGGAATAAAAAGCTCATTGCATGCAAAAAAGAAAAAAAAAAAAAACAAACAAAGAGAGGAAGAATAAAAAAGGAATCAAAAGAACAAGGTGGGGAAAACAAGACTACTCCCCCCAACCCAGTCTCAAATCTTTCATAAATGTGAGAGGTCCAGGGCACGTGGGTGAGCTCAGTGGGTTAAAGCCTCTGCCTTCAGCTCAGGTCATGATCTCAGGGTCCTGGGATCGAGCCCCACATCGGGCTCTCTGCTCCATGGGGAGCCTGCTTCCTCCTCTCTCTCTCTGCCTGCCTCTCTGCCTACTTGTGATCTCTGTCTGTCAAATAAATAAATAAAATCTTTTTAAAAAAATGTGGGAGGTCCAAAATATACCTCAACTTTTTAGAAAACAGGTATGCTTGGGTGGTGGTGTGGGGAGGAAGTAATCAGAAAGCAAACTGCTTTTAAGTTTTATTTTAATTCCAGTATAGTTAACATACAGTGTTATATAAATTTCAGGTGTAAATATAGTGATCCAGCAATTCTATATATTACTCAGTGCTCGTCGTAAGTGCACTCCTGAATCCCCATCACCGGTTTCACCCATCTGCCACTCACTTGGGCTCTAGTAACCATCAGTTGGTTCTCTATAGTTAAGAGTGTTTCTTGATTTGTCTCTTTTTTTCCCTTGCTTATATGTTTCTTAAATTCTGTATATGAGTGAAAGCATATGGTATTTGTCTTTCTCTGAGTTGTTTCGCTTAGCATTATACCCTCTAGATCCATCCATGTTGTTACAAATGACAAGATCTCATTCCATTATAATATATATGAATATATTTATATTTATTTTTATATATGGAATTATATAGTCTGTATATATATAATGGAATATACATATTCATCTATATATATATATATATATATATATATATATATATATATGCACACACACACACATACATAAACACACACACACATACACATCATTCATCTATTGATGGACCCTTGGGCTCCTTCCATAAGTTGGGTATTGTAAATAATGCTGCTATAAACACAGGAGTGCATGTGTCTCTTTGTATTAGGGTTTTTGTATTTTGGCGGTAAATACCCAGTAGTGTGATTACTGGATCCTAGGGTAGTTCTATTTTTAACTTTTTGAGGAAACTTCATGCCATTTTCCACCATGGATGCACCAGTTTGCATTCCCACCAAAAGTGCATGAGCATTCCTTTTTCTCCATGTCCTCACCAACACTTGTTGTTTCTTGTGTTTTTTATTTTACCCATCCGACAGGTGCAAAGTGATAGCTCATTGTAGTTTTGATTTGCATTTCTCTGACGATGAGTGACGTTGAGCATCTTTTCATGTTGGCCATCTGGATAAATTCTTTGGAGAAATATCTGTTCATGTCTTCTGCCCATTCTTTTACTGGATTATTTGTTTTGGAGTGTTGAGTTGTATCAGTTGTTTATGTATTTTGGATACTAGCCCTTTATCAGATATGCCATTTGCAAATATCTTCTCCTGATTAGTAGTCTGCCTTTAGTTTAGTTTTTTTTTTAATTGTGTCCTTTGCTGTGCAGAAGCATTTTATTTTGATGATGTCCCAATAGTTTATTTTTACTTTTGTTTCCCTTGGCCTTTAGAGACATATCTAGAAAAAAGTTGCTATAGCCAATGTCAGAGAAATTACTGCCTGTGTTCTGTTCTAGGACTTTTAGGGTTTCAGGTCTCACATTTAGGTCTGCAATTCATTTTGAGTTTATTTTTGTGGATGATGCAAGAAAGTGGTCCGGTTTTACTCTTTTTGCATGTAACTGTCCAGTTTTCCCCAATACCATTTGTTGAAGAGATTGTGTTTTTCCCATTACATATTCTTTCTTCCTTTTTCAAAGGTTAATTGACCATATAATTGGGGGTTTATTTCTGGGTTTTCTGTTCTGTTCCATTGATCAATATGAGCAAATTGCTTTTTTTACTTTTTAAAAAAATTTTTTTATTATGTTAGCCACTATACATCAATAGTTTTTGATGTAGTGTTCCGTGATTCACTGTGTGTAACACTCAGTGCTCCATGCAATACGTGCTCTCCTTAATACCCACCACCAGCAAATTGCTTTTAATTAAATTATTTCCTTGTGGGATTAGAGGTGTTCCAACTGAGAGAAATATCCTTGAGATGTAACAAAAATTACTCTTGGTGCAAATATATTTTTAATCACATATTTAAAAAGTAATTAATGTCTGAATCCTTAATTTTACTGTATAGGATTTAAGTACAGTTCAAATACAAAGAGTGGAACCACACTATCTGGGCTTGCTTGCTTTGGTAGGAAGAGGCATTCACCCATTCATACATTGTTTTCTCAGTTATTCATCCAGCAAAACTTTATGGAACATCTGTTTTGTGACAGTTCTTGTCGCAAACCCTGAGTCTACAAAGATGACCAGTAGGTTCCAGTGCTCAGAGATCATAGTCTAGTGGAAGGGACAGACCGCTAACAGGGAGTGCTGGGATAGAGGCATCACCATAGCCGGACCCCAGCCCGCGCCCCACCAACTCACTGAGGGAGGGAAGGTTTTAAGGGCACGTGACAAAAGAGTCAGTATTTTTTCACCAGCTTTGTCTTTTAAAAAAATATATTGCCTTAAACCTTTGACTTCTTTTTTTAAAGGGGATTATTTTATTAGATGCCAGGTGTAAAAAATATATTGCCTTAAACCTTTGACTTCTTTTTTTAAGGGGATTATTTTATTAGATGCCAGGTGGTCTCATTACCAGAGCAAAGATGTTAGTTGTCTGTGACAGAAGGTTAGGATTCTTTGTGAGAGCTTTCTGAGGGAGACAGTAGGCTTTTCTTCCCTCTCATAGGAGAATCTGGTGTGTTAAAAGATTCAGCCACATATAATGGGTTATGTTTTAATTTAGAGACTTTCTTAAAAATGGATTATATCTATAAAACCCTCAGATGAGGAATTTAAACTTAATCACCCAAATCAGTGGGGTTTTTTGAGCTGAGAGTCAGGATTAGAGGCAAAGCAGGAAGGAAATTAACACCTGACTACCTACTTTCGCTTATTTCATTTCATCACTTTTATCAACTATGCTCCCATTTTTTTCAAGTAAGGAGACTGAGTGTTTCTCCTTCCCTGCCTAGCACTCCAGGATGACAGCTCCTCTCTGTCCTCATGCCTGCTTCGGCAGGTTCACATGGGCTCCCCACCATCCTCTGTCCCTGAGCCTTCCTGAAAACAACACTGCTCTCCTTGTGCTGTGGCTTCCTGAGAACAAGCCAGTCTCTCGGGTGTCTGTGTCAGCGGCCACCTTATGTGGAAAGCACCCTGTATTGATGCCTAACCCTCAGTGGTCACAAAAGAAAGCAGTAGGAGCTATATATTCAGCATCTACTCTGTGTGAAGTAGGAGCTCTGCATAAATTTTCACTAAAAATTCATAGGAATCCACTGCAGTAGGAGCAGTTTTGACTCAAAATACATAGCTTGAAAATGACAGAACCAGGAGCCTCCTCTAACCCAGGTCTGACTTTGTATTATAATACATGCTTTGTCTCTGACCTCTGGGGAATGCAAACATGTGCCAGCACCAAGCCCAGGCAATTTTGCCCCCTTGGTCCCTACAGTGTTGCACTGGAAGTGCTCTCTCATCCCCTCCACAGGGGGTCTTACAGCTGTTCAGGCTTACCTTCTTATCAACCCAGATGGCTCCAATTCTTCGGCTGACAAATTCCAAGAATTTGGTAGCTTCTAGGGCTCTAAACCAGTCATCACACACCCCTGGCGATCTTGTAGGCTGGAGGTGAAGGAGGCCTGAGTTCGAATCACAACTCTGGGATTATAGGAACAGGTCCCGTGATTAAAGTCCCAGTGTCCTTTTGTTGACTAGAGCTAAAATTATCTTCTCGCCCAGTGACTCTGCTTCTCTCTGGATTCACCAAGACAGACCTCAGACCCCTGGCAGCCCCTCGATAGTCCCCAGAGGAGTACTTGCATTGTATTCTGTGTAGAGCTGTCCCCTGTAGCTGTGCAGGGCAGTATCCCCACTCGCTCCTTGGTCCTGGAGAAATTTCTTCCTGGGGAAGCCTCCTTCAAGCACACACACCCTCTTTCTTTCTCTATGTAAGAGTTGTGATGGGACCCATTAAAAAAAAAAAAGAAGCCTTCTGTTCTTCACTTTCATCTGGAAGAGATTGTACGGCAGATGGAGACTTTCTTTTAAAGCCTTCTTGCCACCCCCAGCTTCTGTCTGCTGCCACCCTCTGATTCCTCACATGTTCCAGCCAAAAATGTCTAGGCTCCAGAACAGACCAGGAGTGAAACTGAGTCTGACTATTGGCATAAGGGTGGAGGAAACAACCTCTTGACAGAGAACTCTTTCCTAAGGGAAACTAGGGACGATGCTCAGGAAGGAAAAGCAATTCCAAGAATATCAAGATTTCATATCACATGTGTGGAGTTACGTGTGTGTTTGTGTGGGAGGGGGAGGGGCGGTGTGCACGCAAGCACACAAGCAAAAATCAGAGCCCCATCTTCCTCTGGGAATCAAAATAGCCTTCAGTCCCCAGAGTAAGGGAGCAGAAAGCATCTCTGAGCTGTGTTTATGAGCAGGCGGGTCCAAGTCCTCACGTTTGTGGCCCCGTGGTAGGCAGCTGTCCCTGACCAGATGCACCACACACAAAAAAGAACCAGCTCTCAGCACAGAGCTTTGATGAATTATTCATGGACTCAGGAGTCATCCACTGTTTGGAAGCCCTCACCCCTTTGAATCCTCTGAGCTGAGGACTCCTCCTTCCCTTTGTCCCCTCCCTCCTGTATGTATTCAGTAACTGCTGCTCTCACAGGGACTCTGAAAGGCACGCTGGCTCTACTTGAGTCCCAGGCCTGCGATTTCATTGCTCTGTGGTACTCAATAAGTATCTTTACCTCTTTGAGGTTTTATCATCTTTAAAGTTGAGATGATGCTCCCTGTCGTTGTTGGGAGGAAGGTAAGAAACGGATGGAGGTGCACTACGTGAGCGCTAACTGCTTGGTTCACTGTTTTCCCTGTAGTGATTGTGGTGGCGATGGTTTTTATATCTCTAGGTCAAGATGAACAGGATATGATTTAAGTGTCTGGTGTTTTCAGAGGAACTTACAGATGACAAAACACTTAATGTGGTCTCCTTTGAGTGTAAAGGAACAAAATAAGATAGATAGGGCTGCAACGTTATTCCTCTTGCTCAGGTAAGGATGCTAAGGGGTAAACAGTGCAGAAAGCAGTGTTGCCGGGGCTCCAATCCAAGGCTCTAACTCCATCCGTGGGCCGTGCACTCTAACTCCTCATGAGTCCCAGCCCTGTGTCACAGACCTGTTTACCACAGTGGCTTGTAGGTCACAAAATAGCCAGCTAGAGGGAAAAGCAGGAAGTTTCTAAGACACCAGAACAGACCATTTAGAAAGCAAAGTGCTGTCTATACATTAATATTAACCCTTGAGGTTAAATTACCAAGGTAGCATGCTCCATGTTATTTTTTTTTAAAGATTTTATTTATTCATTTGACAGAGAGAGAGAGATCACAAGCAGACAGGGAGGCAGGCAGAGAGAGACTGAGAAGCAGGCCCCCCGATGAGCAGAGAGCCTGACTTGGGGCTCGGTCCTAGGACCCTGAGATCATGACCTGAGCCGAAAGCAGGGGCTTAACCCACTGAGCCACCCAGGTGCCCCTGTTATTTTTTTTATTTAATTTTATTTTAATTCAGATAGAGTTAACATACAGTGTTAAATTAGTTTCAGGTGTACAATATAGTGATTTGACACTTCCATACAACACCCAGTGCTCATCACAGCAGGTACCCTCCTTATTCTCCATCACCTGTTTCACCCATCCCCCCTACCCATGGTTTACCCCTCTGGTAACCATCAGTTTGTTCTCTCTTTTTTTTTTTTTTTTTAAAGATTTTATTGATTTGACAGAGAGATCACAAGTAGGCAGAGAGGCAGGCAGAGAGGGGGGGAAGCAGGCTCCCCGCTGTGTAGAGAACCCGACTCGGGGCTTGATCCCAAGACCCTGAGATCATGATCCTAGCCAAAGGCAGAGGCTTAGCCCACTGAGCTACCCAGGCTCCCCCATCAGTTTGTTCTTTATGGTTAAGAGTCTGTCTTTTGATTTCTCTCTGTTCTCTTTTTCCCTTGTTCGTTTGTGATATTTCTTAAATCCCACATATGAATGAATTCATATGGTATTTGTCTGACTTACTCTGCTTAGTGTTATGCTCTCTAGCTCCATCCATGTCGTTGAAAATGGCAAGATTTCATTCTTTTTTGTGGCTGAATAATATTTCATTTTACACACACACACACCCCACATCATCTTTATCCATCATCAGTCGATGCACCCTTGGGTTGCTTCCATAATCTGGCTATTATAAATAATGCTGCTATAAACATGGGGGTGCGTGTATCTCTTTGAATTACTGTTTTTGTATTTGGGGGGTTAAATACGCAGTAGTGCAATTACTGGAGCATACGGTGGTTCTATTTTTAATTTCTGAGGAGCCTCCATACTGTTTTCCACAGTGGCTGCACCAGTTTGCGTTCCCTCCCACAGCATAAGAGGGTTCCTTTTTCTCCATGTCTTTGCCAACACTTGTCGTTCAGCATGATCCATCTTAGAGTAGCCAACAAACTGCTATAGAGCTCAGGGACTATAGTTAGTAATTCTTGAAGATCTTGAAGTGAAGCCAAAGCCTCCTCCGTTCCCTTGGTATTATTTTAGTGTCTTCCCTCTCCTGAGCTCCTTGGCGGGAGTCTCCTAGTAGTCGCATGTCTAACTCTGTAGAATGAGGACTTCCCAGAGTTCCAGCCAACTGTTCTTTATCTCTTCCCCACCTTCTCTCTATGACAGTTTTGGGTGAGGCTGCCCACCTTTATTTTGTAAATACTGAAACTTCACGTAATCCATGAGTTCCCCCAATAACCCAACAGCAGAATTGTTTTAAGTCCTGGGTCGCCTCTGGGATCAAATGATACCCAAAAGAATGCTTTTGGGAAATCTTCAGTCCCTAGTGGTAGAATGTCATCAGGGTTGGGAGGATGGTGTCTTCAAACAGCTCCTTCCTCTCTAGAAGGGAATGGTGCCTTAAAGGTCAGGACCAGACCCCTTCTTCTGGAAATCTGACAGCAGGGAGGGCTGTGGTGGAGACACATAGTCCACCCAGATGTCTTCTGGTGACCTTGGTCCTTTCCCCCAGACACAGTAAGTGGGAGAGCCAGGAGTGGAGGAGGGTGGGAAGGAAACAGGCCTTTCTCAGAGACCTCACCCTTTCTCTCTTCTCATCTGTGGGAGGACTGTCTCCTCCCTTGTTCCCTCCCCTACCTTTTGCTCTCAGTTTTTTTTTTTAAACTGAGCTCAGATCACTCATCTCCTCTGGGGCATCCTTATTGGAAGCTTAGAGCAAATGTGGGAGGTAAAATGCAGCTTCTCCCTACGCTGACACAAGTCCCTTGAGGAGCAAAGAACAGAGTGTAGACTGACCCGGGCCCCAGCCCAGAGGCGGAGGCTACTGTCTGAATCACCCACCCTTTTTTTCCACTGAGACAATGAGGAAAATAAACATCCAGACCAGTTTCCAGCCAGATCTGAAATCCTCATGCCTTTTTTAAAAGAAAAATGTTATTCTAAATCACCCAGAAATATCAGGCCTTCCTCCTCAATCTTTTGTTTGTTTGTTGTCTTTTGTCTACAGCTGGGTCTGTTCACCCCGAGAGTAGGCTTTGAGTTGGGACATGAACTCCATAAATTCCCCCACAGACACCCCTGAAGGCTCCAGCCTTCGCCTACAGGGAAGCCCAAACCCCTCTAGAGGAGGAGAGGGCGACAGGGAAAAACCTGACCCTCTTGTCCTCCTTCTAAGCCTTGATCCCTCTTCCTGCTTTCCCTTTTATATCAGACACTACCACCCCCCTCCACCAACTCAGGCTGCCACCCTGGATTCAGTCCAGTGTTACCTGCCAAAACCCACAGACTGCTAGAGGGGAGAGCGTCTCATCCCGACTCTTCAACCCCAGAGCCTTGCCAGCTCACAAACATCTCTTGAGATGCCCCCCTCTTAGTTCGTTGAGAGCTTCTGATGATCTCCTGAGAAGGCAGGTGGTAAAGAATTGATGAGTGGGTCCCAGACCGGATCCCACAGCCCAGCCTAACTAATTTTTCGCTAGAGGTAGAATTAGGACTTTGACTTTAGGGGTAAGGTCACCTTGGACCTCAGGAAATCTTGATTCTTTTTTTTTTTTTTTTTTTTTTTTTTGACAGAGAGGGAGATCGATCACAGGTAGGCAAAGCAGCAGGCAGAGAGAGAGGGGGGAAGCAGGCTCCCCGCTGAGCAGAGAGCCCGATACAGGGCTCTATCCCAGGACCCTGAGATCAGGACCTGAGCCGAAGGCAGAGGCTTAACCCACTGAGCCACCCAGGTGCCCCGGGAAATCTTGATTCTGATTAAACATCCTCTTACGTACAGCTCTGGGTAGGATTCCCAGCTTAACAAAATCAGTAGGTATGGTCATCTCTCTCTAGGATCTGAACTAGGAATCAAAGTCCTGGTTTTAAATTTCAGCTTTGGTACTGATTCAGTGTGTTGATCTCTATTTTTTCAACTATACACTAAGGCTTGAGGACCAACATGGTAATTTTCAACCTTTTTTTCTTTGCATGGCTCGTTAACTATATTCTATGTAGAACGTAACATATGAGACAGGTGAGAGGGAACCCACCTGGAAGAGTGTAGGGGAGAGAGAGGTGCTGCCAGCTGGAGCCTGACCCGGAGGGCCTGCCCTCTCCCGCAATAACCAGGGAAGGCTGAGCACGGGAGGAAAATATTAATCTGCAGAGTTTTCAAAAGAGGGAATGCAGATCAGTGCTGCGCTGTGGAAACCATTCTCCTACAACAACAAACGGGAAAAACGTGAGGAAGATGTAGTCAGTTTCATAAAACTAAATGCAGTCGGATTTTAAAACTTCCCTTCATTCTGAGATTCTCTTTGCATGGGTGCACACTTCTGTTAAAGTATTCGTGTGTGTGTGTGTGTGTGTGTGTGTGTGTGTGTGTGAGAGAGAGAGAGAGAGAGAGAGAGAGAGAAAGAAATGACTATCATGGCAAATAATGGTTTTTCCATATCCGACATAATTAAAAAGTGTTAGCCCTATGTGTTGGTTTTTAAAAATACACAAAGAGGCACTGCTTTCACTCATTCGTAAAACAGAAGAGTTTTCTGTGATCTAGAGGTGATGCTGGTGTCAGGACCACATGATCCTCAGCCTCTGTGTTCATACTCATGGCCTTTGAACTCTTGCTTCAAGTTCAGGCTCACACAGCCCCCCAGCATAAAGTCGGAGCTCTGAGATTCGTGTCCCTTTCGCTCAGTTCTCACCCTAATGTTGTGTGTAAGCTAGGGTTAACCCTGGGACTTTGCCTGATTTTCCAGCTCTTAAGTTACTTGCCTGTTAACCTGCCTATAGTCTCTAATTCCACCTAGGACTGGATCCCATCCTGTTTTACTTACCTCCTCTGAGAGACCACAGCCTTACCCAAACCCTTAACCCAGTGGCTGGAGCCTCACTGCCCAGAGACAGATTGCTGGGTTACCAGTGGTCCGCCTGCCTGAATTTCAGAGGAAGATCTGCTTCTGCTTTCCTGGCCCTGCTTCCTCCTCCATACGGACTCGACTGTCTACATTTCTAGGCGATGCCCAGCTTCTCTTTCTGTTCTCTCAGTCAGCCAGGTCCTACTCTAGGGACTGGTGCCAGGGAGAATCATGAGCCATGGATAATGAGTTCTCTGTGGACTCTTGAGCCTTGCCATGTTCTTTATGTTCTTTCCTCCAAACTACTTTTGGACCTCTTCCCAGTGACTGTCTGCCTCCTCTGTGTCTAGTCCGTCTCAGGCCCCCCAGTTTTCACCAGAACTCACCTGCTTTTAACTGAACCATGCCTGACTCTATGCCAAGATATGTTTAGCAGATCGAAAAAAACTCTGAGGTTAACCCCAAGTATGGAAAAAAAAAATTTTTTTTTTTTAATTTCTGAATTTAACTTCAGTATCACGCCCCCATCTGGCCAGTGATAGAGACTGAAGTTTTAATGAACTTCAGATAAAACAAGTCAATACAGGATTTTCTCAGTTAATTAACATTTCTCTCTCTCCCCCTCTCTCTCTTTTTACATAAATAGAATTATACATACCAGGATTCCCTTACGCCTTTATTGAGATGTAATAGGCAAACTGTCTATATTTGAAGCATACCTAGTGGTCACTTGCTGTTGGCATACATTGTGAAGTGATCACCACGGTCAGGTTGCTTAACACAGCCTTCACCTCAGAAGTCAGGTTTCTTTTGCCTTCTCCAGGGGCTGCTCTTCAAGTTCCCAGAGGCTTGAGGAGCTGGAATCTGGTTCTTTGAGGCCAGAACACAAAGTTTGGGAACGGTGGGGAGGGGATGTGTGAGAGACTTCAGGATGAGAAGCGACTCTTTCATCTTTCTGACGCCACATTCTGGAGACACATGTGTAGACACATCAAATGATTTAGTTGCTGGGTTTGGTTATGACTTTGTAAATAGTTACACACAATTACGTTTGAAAAATTCCAACTCATTTGTAGATACTGTTATTTTGAGAAATTCACTGTTGAGGAGGAGAAAAAGGAAGCTTCAGAAACATTCTAATCATATTTACAGGACACAGAATAAAATTCCCTTTATGGAAACCGTGCTGTAAAGTACAACGGTCAACAAAAATCAGGGAAAAAAAAAAAAAAGATGAATGATGTACTAACCAGGCTGAAGAGACAGGGTGTGCCAATGACCTAAACTTCATTTTATGTATCTATCATTTGTTTATTGTTTGCTTTTGTTCCCCACCTCCTTACCCCTTTTGTGGATGAAGTCAGTGAACAAAATTCTTCAAGGCTGGTGAATCATATTAGCCAAAACACTCGGCCAAGACAGAGAAGGGAATAGATTACATAGAATGAGAAAATTCTAGAATATGAGGTCTTGAAATGCCCTGAGAGAAGGTTAGTTCCAGACTTCTCAAATAACGGCATATCCAGAGGTCCGGGGAGGGGAGCTAATTTGCTCAAGATTGTACAGCTAACCGACAAGGCTAGAATTGGCACCTGGGTTTCTTGGCTTCCTGCTAGTGTTCCAGATGATGTTGATGGTGATACCATCTTGAATTTACACAAGGCCATATGATTTATAAAGTGCTTTTATATATACACTGGTTTAGAAGGCCGGTTTAGTACAAAGAGCATAGGTCTTGACATCATATAATTACACGAACCCACCACATTGATGATGAGTTCAATCTTAACATGGGTGAGTTAATTTACTTTTCCAAGCCTCAATTTCTGCATCAGTAAAATAGAAATGAGACGTTCTTCACAAGATCATTATGAAGATTAGATAAGGGCCCACTTCAGTTATATAGCATAGTGTTTGGTACATGACAAGTGCACATTGAATATTACTTAGATGTGTGCCCCGTAAATTGTCACTGCCTTCCCAGTGATCTCATGCAACCTTTTGAGTAGATGGACCATGCGAATCTTCTACCCCCCAAACTGAAACCTCCAAAGTAACCCCATCTTGATTTTACCCAAACTAAAGAACTTTTTTTTTTTTTTTTCTGCATGTGGTTAGTATGTTTATGAAGTAAACCTTGCTGACTTCCTTGGTTTGAGATACGTTATACTTAATTTATTGAGGTGCTCAAAAACAAAGGTGTCTTTTTAAATGTATTACATTGCTAATTGTAAAAGCTAATGTTTACATAGAGCTTACTGTGTCCAAGGCAGTATTCTACGCATTTTGCCCATCGTCACTCCTATGATCCTAAGAGGTAAATCCCTATGATTCTTCCCATTTTACAGAGGAGGAAACCAGGGCACAGAGAAGTTAACTAACTTACTAGTAAGTAAAGGAGCTGAGATTCTGACCCAGACAGTCTGGTCCCAGCATCCATGCTCTTGACTACTAAACCATATCCTGAAAGTCTAGATGGAGTTCTTGCCTCAGGTCCTCACGGTCTCCATACTAGGTCTTTAGCCCAAAGACCTGGGAAAGACTTGCCTCTGCCTTTGCTCGAGGCAATGACCGTCTTTAGCTCTGCCATTTGTGGGTACTCTCCTTAGACTCCTTTGAGAGGCCATCACACAGAGTTCTTGCTGCTTTTAATTTAAACATAAGCCAGATTTTCTTCACTGACCTAAGCCATCACTTCAGTTTTGTCTGAATCTAGGACAGATGTTCTTCCGCCCACTAGAGTCCACATAATTATAAACAGAGCTGAGAGGCCAGCTGTGGGGCTTGGCCATTAGTGAGTACATTTTCCCCTCGAATTCATCAGAGCAGTGGCCCCCTGGACAGAGGCACCACAGACATATTTCTCAGATGACTGGTGATCTGAGTGTGAAAAGGCTTTGGACAGAGGGACCAGAGACCTGGGTTCTAATTCTGGGTCTGTGGTTTTGCTTGCAGTATGAACCTGGGCCAACCATTTGTTCATCAAGCAGTTTTAGACCCCGAGAGTGTGAGCTCAGGTTCTCTGAGAAGCAGCTTCGAGCTAAGATCTGCAAGAGATTTATTGGGTGGGATGCTTGTGAGGGATCATGGGAAGGAGCCAGAGAGGGGGCAAAGCCTGCAGTGGGGTGCAGGGCTGACACCTGTGACAGAAAGAAGGCAGGGAGGAGGATTAGACCGCAGTGCAGTTCAAGGACAGTTTCCACCAGATAAGTGAAGGTTCTCGAGCCAAGGTCTGCCATGAAGGGAGCCCCACATCTCAAAGAACAGGCCTGTATTAGTTAGTACTCCTGCCATTCCTTCGACACTGCATGAGAGCAGCCGTGGGGAGTGGAGGGATGCAGAAGGCCACCAGCTGGGGCTGTCAGTGGTGCTGCTCACATGAAGAGATGGAGAGGCAGAGTTTTATAGCTAACTCACCGAACCATCAGCGGCGAACAGAACAGGTGAGGTTCACATTCTTCAAGGAGCTGACAGTCAAGTGGGAAGAGACAGAGGAAAAACAAAATGTTTAAGTGGTAGCAATAATCACTTTGATAAAGAGAAGACAAAGTAACGTAACAGGGAGTGACTAGAAATCCGGTTAGGTCAGTGATCAAGAAAGGCCTCTCTGGGCCTTGGTCTCCTTATTAGTCATATTAAAATGGTTTTCTATTTTCTTTTTCATTCCACTGGATATTTGTGTAGCACTTATAATTTATAAGTATATGCTGCTCCTTTACCCTCACATCGGCTGCACAATAAGATCATCCTTCAACGTGGTGTGAAAAAGACTTGAGTTTGAGCCCTGGTTTGGGCATTGCCTAAGAGCTCTGTAATGCTGAGTAAGCCATTTTACTTCTCTGAGTCTTAGTCTCCTCTTATGTGAAATGAATCTGGAAAGATCACCATCCTGCCAACTTTTCAGGGCCATTATAAATGTCAAAGTTGTTGAGAACAGCCTACAATTGGAAAATAAAAATAAAAATTTCTTTTACAAAAAATTAAATAATCAAGTTAACAAGAAACATACAAGATCTCTGTACAGACGATGGCAAAACATTGCCAGGAGAAATTCAAGAAAACCCAACAAAGGGAGAGAGATATCATGTTGTAAAATAGAACATTCAATATTGTTACTATGCTTTTTCTCTCCAAATTGGTCTGTAGATTCAGACCAATCTTTCTCATAATCCCGGCAATTTTTTGTATTAATTATACCAAAGCAAGTGAGAAGGTACTATATACGCATATGAAAACATTAATGTTGTATCAAAGAATATGTCAATAATAGTTCTGATCCTTTCCAGACATAATGTTGGACTTTTTTGAGGACTTCTGGGAACAATGTTAGATTATTAGATGAAAGCTCTTTTCGCTCTCCTTAGAAGTAGAAAAGACCACTCGGGTTTGTGTTTATTGTTCTTTATCTATTGATTTGATGTGTTACTAGGAAAAACACTGAACTGAAAAACAAGAGACTGACACTCTTGCTCAGGCCTGCCAATCAGTCACTGGTGAAAATCACTTGGTCTCTCTGGACCTTAGATTTCTTATCAGTAAAATAAAATACTGAACTGAATGATCTCTTGGTCACTTCTAGAACTGTGCATCTGTGATATGGAAGAAGAATAAATCATTAAGGATCAGCAAGAACAATCTGATGATTTCTTTCCAAGCCTGGTTCAATACAAGTTTATCATGTTACTCTCTTGAACCTTTTAATTCTATAAGCTAGGCAGTAATTAGCATGTTGTTTGTGACCAAGATGTACTAAAATGAAAAAGAATATGATTTCTATAATAACACTAATGCAATCGCCAATCTCCAAACTGGCTTTTCTTATGATTTCTCCTCTTGATTTTTTCTTTTTCAGTTGTGGGAAGAGGTAGAGGGGTGCAGAGGGAAAGGGAGAGGGAATTTTTTTAAAGATGTATTTATTTATTTTAGAGAGAGCATGCATGAGTGGGGAGAGGGGTAAAGGGAGAGGGAGAGAATCCCAAGCAGACTCTCCTCCATGAAATGTGGAGTCTGACACAGGGCTTGATCCCATGACCCATGAGATCATGACCTGAGCCACAGCCACAAGCACGATGCTTAACTAACTGGGCCATGCACGTGCTCCAGGAGAGAGAATCTTAAGCAAGTTCCACGCCCAGTGTGGAGCCCGACTTGGGGCTCAATCTCACAACCCTGAGATTATGACCTGAGCTGAAATCAAGGGTCAGATGTTCAACCAACTGAGCCACCCAGGCGCCCCTCCTCTTGATTTTTTCAAAGCATAAGTTTGGGATTCATTGGTTTTGGTTTCAGCCTCTATCTCCTTAAGGATGAACTTAAATTCGATGGTAATATTTTGAAAGAGGACGTGATTACACAAACCAGAATGAGAACCTCTAGTCCAGGGATTGGCAAACTTCCTCTATAAAAGGACAGATAGTAAATATTGTAGGTTTCACCCTCTGTTCTCTCACAAATACTCAGTTTCACTCCCGTGGCAGATAAGCAACCGTAAACAGTATGTAAATGAGTATGCATATCTGTATCCCAATAAAACTTTATTTATGAAGATAGCCAGTGGATCCAGTTTGACTTACGGTGCACAGTTTGCCACCCCCGTTCTAGTGTAATAATACACCTCAGCAGGCCTTCTGAGACACATGTGCACATGGTCTCAGGTGTTGGCCTTTCTAGAGGTGTTGAAAAGACAGCACTTCTTTTTGGGTGCCAGCAGAGAAAGCCTAGAATTGCTGAGGCACCAAGACACAAGGCTGCAAGAGGAGTAGGAAAGCTACTACACACAGTAAGCCAGGAGCCCGTTGTGATGCCAGGACTAGAGAGAGCAGCTAAGATATGCCGGTTTCGAGATGGTCCTGCCAGGCTCTTTGCCTCTGGGGTCTTCCAGTCACCACACAAAGGCCAGCCGAGGCCATCTGCCCTCTCTGGCACCAGTCCTGGCTCCGATCAAACCCTGAGGGTCTGTGAACACAAAGCCTTCCAGCACTGTTCTACCACATCAGGCCGCCTCCCACGATGGAGAGCTGAGGGAACGCTTCCCTCTGTGGGGCACTGCTGTGCAAGGACTGTGGCGTCTCTCTGTTCCCTAAGGCCCTCCAGGCTGCTGTTTCACATCAGGTACAAGATATGAATCTTACATTCACATACCGTCCTTGGGTTCCACAGCTAGTGAGCAGAAATTCAGATTTCAAAGTCCGCGTTCATTCTCCCTGCCACGCTACCTCTTCCACAGCTGGAGCTCGGCTTCACATAATGCTCAGATCTTACGATTCCCTCAGCAAGCTGGGCTCTGAGAGCCCCAGCCCCCCACCCAGAGCTGAACATGTGCAGGTATTTTGCTTGTGATTTTTGCCACTGCTGATGAGTCTTTTTTTTTTTTTTTTTTTTTTTTAAAGATTTCATTCTTAAGCAATCTCTGCACCCAGTGTGGGGCTGGAACTCATAACCCGGAGATCAAGAGTCGCAGGCTCTTCTGACTGGGCCAGCCAGGCGCCCCGCTGATGATTCCTGATGAACTCCTTCCATTAGAGCCTCTGACAGTCATGTTCACACCATTTGCCTGTTGTCTCTTAAATGAAAGTCATTGTAAAAAAAAAAAAAAAAAAAGGCAGGGGAAGTTCACCTCTTGTTAAAGCTGGTTAGCTTAAAAATACAGTGATATATTGTTGCTATTTTTGTGGGAAGGTCATAAGAGTCAAAGACATCATTGCTATGTGAGCTTATGGTGCCCCTGGATGGATTGATTCCTATGGGACATGGTTAGGTTCCCAGAGTTCCTCGGGGGAAGGGAGAAGTGCTGCCCTAAAGAGAAATACGGGTCTTCTAAGTACGGTATAAACCCACAGAGTAAGGGCAAGACCCATTCTTTCTGCTGGGCCTGCAGCTCCTCGCAGAGTACCTACAGTCCGTGCTCATGACCCTACGTCAGTGACAAGAGTGCTCATTCCAACTAAGAACTCCTTGAGGGGGACCCCCCGGCCCACTCATCCCCACTCAAGAGAGCAGGAGTGAGGTCTGACACAACTAAGGTGTGCCATAGGTGTGGCAGGTAAGGGGAGAACAAAACTTGGAACTGTTCTTTCTAAAACCAGCAGGACAGTGCGTGGCTCAGCATAGGCTCACTGCCCTGAAACAGATACACACAAGGGCGGAAAACCTCACAAAGTGGTAACAGCTCCTCCCAGCCTCCAGGAACAGTTTGCATTTGGATTCTGGAGCTCTCCGTTCGTTCTTCTGACCCTAGAAAGAATAACCAACCTCCACGGTATGTTTATTGAACACCTTGTTCCCAACCAGACCTTTGCTGGTACAGAGCATTGTGCTAAATTGGTCTCAGAGAGACCGAGATGGGCCAGATCCTGGCTTCTGCCAGCTCACCATCCCCTTCCATGTGACAGACTTGTGAACTAAGCCACAGAACGAGGTACCATGAAAGGTTTCGAGGAAGGCATGATTCATTCTCACTGGAGACCTCAGGGAAAGGCCGGCATTTGCTCTAACCGTGAGGGGCCCTGGGGCAGTGGAGGTTATGTAAGGGTGTGTGACCAGAGATGGTGACATGCCTCTCAGCTACAGTCACTTTCTTTTCCCTGTACCCTTCACAAAATCGATTTCTGCTAAAGTATACTGAGAGATCCTGTGTCAAGGTCAGGATGTTCTGACTTGGCTCTCAGAGCCCTGGGCAGGGGGGTGGTTGCTGTTCTTTCTCAGATCCTTCCCTGGAAAGGGGATGCACGGACAGTCTAGTCCCTGAAAGGTCTCCCAGGGTCTCATGTTACTGCCTGTCTATGCCCCCCCCCTTTATTCTTCCTCTGCTTTATAGTTTCTATAAACACTAGGAGATGTATTTTTGAGCTTGGGGAATTATTTATACTAATCTTTAGTAGTTTGATCCAGTGAATGTTTACTTACCATACAAATGTAACATAATAAACTCATAACAAAAGAACAGCCCTGCCAGCCAGTGTCCTGGGTGATGAGATCCCCTGACTTGATTGCCCCTCCCCTCCCCCACAGATTACAGAGACTCCAGTTTCATTCACACCAATTGATACAGACGTATCTTTCCTATGGGGCGGTGGAAGGACCCCCACACTAGGAGATCTGAATCCGTATCCCAGGTTTGACATCTGACCTGCTGTGTGGCCTTGGAGAAGTAGCCTCACCTTTCTGGGTCACAGTTTCTCCAACTGGAAACAAAGAAGCTTTGGGAGTGTGGGAAGGACAGCAGTGATAAGTGAGCAGATAGACTCCAGGGCCCCTTCCAGTTGTCGTATTATGTGCGTTATTGTGTCGAGCGAAGCTATTTTGTGTTTGGCTTTAAATTTGTGAATAATTCCTGTAATTATGATGTGTGTCTGACAATTTTGAGGATTATTCATTTTTCAATAATTACTCATGATTGTGAGTTAAAATGACCTGGAGCACTCGATTCAGTCTTGCCCTCAGCCCTTGTCAGCATGCATTTGTTTTTGGAACTCTACACCCTCTGGTCCTGTTTCTCGCTCAGCTGACTACAGGGACCACTTACCCCAGAGAATCCTACACCCTTCTGTTTTCAAAAGTCTTTCATCAGCCGTCTTCTGTCTGTTGGAACCCTTAGCATGTTACCACTGTTCCACTTCTGGGTGTCAAGCCAACAACCATTTACTGAGTATTTAATAATTACTATTTACCCATATTCCATCTCATCAGATCCCCAAAAGAACCTTGTAAGGTGGGTGTTCTCTTTGGCATTTGACAGCATGAAAAAAGGTGCGGAGAAAGTAAAAGTTTTGCATCCTGTAGTAGGATGGTGTCAGAACCCATGTTTCTGAACCCCCATCAGGGCTCTTCCCGTTACATGTTGTGCCCTTTGAAGTTGGCTGTAGGTAGATGATATGAAAAACCAATGAGAACAAGGGTGGTTTCCAGTTTGTAATTTTGATGCTCCAAAAAACGATTTTTGGAAGAATTTGTTTTTTCACTTGGCTTTTCAGGCTTGCTTTGCCCCTGATTCTTCAGTTGACCCCAACCTTTCTACCTCTGGCCTGGGATTAAGAACCAGAGCCAAACCAGGGGATCTTATCTAAATCCCTGTGTAAATATGACTCATTAGGTCTTAACAGCTCTCTTATATTTCCCAGAGATGGCTTTGATGTGTATCCTCAATCTCATCTGAGTTCTTTCTTTTTTGAATAGAGAAAACTAGGGCCAGGAAGGTGAAATGGCATTCCCAAGGTCATTCAGCCAATTGACAGCAGAGCTTGGCCCAGACAGACCCCCCGATGCTGTTATTGGACTCTGCTTCTCAAAAAGCTAATACCGTTTACCACATAGGGATCTTGTGGGAACTCTTCTCTGCATGGATGAGAAGAAGTGGCTTTGGAAGAGAGTGAGATCTGTTTCATTCACACGGGCTCTGCCACTTTCCAGCTGTGTGACCCCAGAGCTCATTATTAACTTTTCTGAGCTTCAGTTTCTTCATCCAAAAAGAAGGGGGAAAATGGAAATAATATCTGTCTCACAGAGTAGACTAGAGGCACAAAGTAGGTGCTTAATAAATGGCAGCTATGATTATTACAGTCCATATTGTCCTTTTTGTTCTCCTTCCACATAGAACATGGTATGGCTTATAGTTGGGACTAAAACAGACAACACCTAACCTTCCTTCCAAGCATTCACTGTTGCTTGGGAAGCAACTCCATACCTCTTGGCTGATTTCGAGTTCTCAGCAGTTCCATGTTACTAAAGAATAGAAGCAGTAAGGGGGCGCTTGGGTGGCTCAGTGGGTTAAGCCTCTGCCTTCGGCTCGGGTCATGATCTCATGATCTCAGGGTCCTGGGATCGAGCCCCGCATCAGGCTCTCTGCTCAGCAGGGAGCCTGCTTCCCCTCTTGCTCTCTGCCTACTTGTGATCTCTCTCTCTCTCTCTGTCAAATAATTAAATAAAATCTTAAAAAAAAAAAGAATAGAAGCAGTAAGAATGGAGGTGCTATGTTAAATGCTTTACGTATTTATGTACATTTATGTTAAATGCTTTTTGTATTTATGTACATTATGTTAAAGCACTTATGCTAAATGCTTTTATGCGTTTATATTAAATGCTTTATGTACGATCTTAAACTTTGCAGCAGCCCTGGAAAATTATGTATTTTCCCGGTTGAACACGTAAAGATAGAAGAGGTTTACATAAACTGTCCAAGGCCATAAAGCAAGCAGTTAGCAGAAGCAGCGTTTGAATCCAGCCCTGGCTCTAGCATGTGCTTTGGTCTTCATGGATTCTGACACTGGGGCTGGGGGGGGGGTTTGGGGGGGGGGGGGTAAGGGGAGAAGGATAAAGATAAAAAGGGCACTGAGATAAGGGAACCAGTCATTATTTGGCCAGTCATCTTTTCCAGAAACTCCCGCCAACCGCCCCTTTCCTGCTCCTGTTATCACCAGCCAGTTGCTGGCTGGACTGGGCTGGGCTGGGCCACTCTACTGAAATCCTTCAGAGCTTTCCTGTTCTAGAGTTTTGCAAGAAGGTGGGCGGAGTGTTTGTGTGCTGGGCAGGGTTCCCAGGGGTGATTGTGGAAAGGAAGGGGAGTGATTTTTTAGGGCCCTAAAAAGAAGCCAGGGAGAAGAGGAAAAAATAAAACCTGTTTAAAAGAAAACAAATTTGACTCAAGCATTTTCTGGCATTATCTTTAGTCTAGACTTGGAGGTGGAAGCCCAGGCCAGAAGTCTGGAAATTGTCCTTTTTCTTGCTGTATAACTATGCTTCCTAATGACCCAAGACACATCATTACAACAGCCTTATGGCCACATACCAAAAACAGCCCAGCCACACATCGTGTAATGTCCTTTTTCATCCTTTTCTTCCCTCACGGGGTACCAAGGCAATAAAAACAAATCCTATGCACATTTTATGTGAACGTGCACATTTGTTTTCACACCAGTATCTCATTTGCCTTTTACACCTTGGGTCTTTTGACCCCAACGAATTCTTGCTATTTTGTTTTGCTAAAATTTCCACTGCCTTGCTATGACTGTGGAGCCATGCCCTGGATGGTGGGGTTGGAGGAGGTGCAGAGAACTAAAGGTAGAAAAGGGACAACGTCTCTTACTCAATCTACTTTAGGAAGGACTTGGTATTTGCTGAGTGTTCAGCATTCTCTTTAGAGAGGAAATAAACTAAAGGTCAGATGTATTTAATTAGACCATTCACCTCTTGCACAGACTTCATACTTTGCAAAAGTGTTTATGCATGTGTGTATATGTTTTTAAATTCACTTATCATATATCACCCATTTAAAGTGTACAAGTCATTGTTTTTTTAGTATATTCACAGGGTTGTGTACCCATCACCACCATCTAATGTTGGAATGTTTCATTACGTCAGATAGAAACCCCAAACTCATTAGCAGTCACTCCCCA
Organism: Enhydra lutris kenyoni; assembly: GCF_002288905.1. Taxonomy (NCBI): domain Eukaryota; kingdom Metazoa; phylum Chordata; class Mammalia; order Carnivora; family Mustelidae; genus Enhydra; species Enhydra lutris. The sequence continues at coordinate 21,611,223 of NW_019154121.1, forward strand.
TTTCCACTCCTCCATCCCGCCCCCATCCCCGGACAACCACTAGTCTACTTGCTCTCTTTATGGATGTGCTGATTCTAGACATTTCACATAAATAAAATCATTACAGTCATAACCTTTTATCACTCGCTTCTTCCACTTAGCATAGAAGGTCCACTCGTGGTGTAGCATGTAGCAGTGCTTCATTCATTTGATGGCTGACTAATATTCCGTTATGTAGCTACATCATGTTGTTTATCCGGGCTCTGCCTCAGTCATCACACGGTCTTCTCTCCCCATATGTCTCTGTCTCTGTTTGCTCTTCTTATAAGTATATCCATCAGTGAATTAGCACCTGCCCTAATCCTTATGACCTCATGTTAACTAATTAGATCTGGAAAGACCCTATTTTTAAACAAGGTCACATTCTGAGGTTCCATGTAGACATGGGTTTTGGGGGACCCTGTTCAATCCAGTATAGACCCTAAGATATAGCCACCTACATTCAGTTGGAATCTTTTAAAGTAGCAAAGAGAAGTGAGATTTTGGCAAGGTTTAGCACCAAAACAGCTTTGAAAGAATTTTTCTGAAGCTGCAGGTCATTATGGACCTGACTGATTTCATGGACATGGTTTATCTTGATAGAATGGAATTCCGAGTGAGCCCAACTCAGTATAACCCCTACTTCATCTTATTAGCAGAAACAAGCATATTTGGTTTAGTGCTAGTGAAAATTCTTTTATTCATTCAGCAACTATATATTCATTACCCACAATGAGCTGAGACTATTTTAGGCAGCAGGATTACAGAAATGCCCAGTATACATTTTGAGGACTTATATCATGCCAAATTGTCTCGACGCTTTATGCATTTGATCCTTGTGACCATCCTCTGTTAACTTGTGAATAAGAAAACTGAGACTCAGAAGAGGTGAAATGATTTCTCCAGCTCTGCAAGTAAATAGTCAGGGCCCCAGCGGTGAGAACAGGTCACTCCTCTTTTATACAGACCCACAACCCTAAGCATGCAGTGTAGGGGGCACGTGGGATGTATGGGGTGACAGGCAAGATAAGTAGATTGTGACAGAATGGCCTTTCTTGTTGGACTTGGGAACCAGGACTTAACGCTGAAGGCAGTGAGGAATCGGTGAGTGGTATGGAAGGAGCATGACCTCATGCTATGTACTTCATTTTTTTTTTTAATTAATCAGCGTGTATTTATGGAGTTGGGTCACACGCTGGGCTTGATGCCAGGGATGAAACTGTGTGAGAAGAGACATAATCTGCCCTCTCTGAGTTTACAGCCGAATATATGGAGTGACAAGAGAGAACAGTTGCTGTCTTCCTAAAATTCTCTTTGAAACACAAGAAGGACTGGTCAGAAACAAGGTTGAGGAAATAAACAGGAAAATGGTTTTGAGAAGAGAGAGCTCTGCAGGCATCCTGAGGGGAACAGGGATCCACTGAAGAATTTGAAGCCAGGCAGTGACATAACAACGTGGTGTGGTTGTTGAGAAGCAGACTCCTAGATAATGCCTAGGTTTCTGGCTCCAAACCAATTGGATTGTGATGTTGATGTACTTCACGGAAAGGGAGAACACAGGAGGAGGACCGTGGAGCTTGACCTGCAGGTGGGACACCTGAATGGAGGTGCCCAGCAGGCAGAGGGTGATAGGACGAGAGCCTTGGATAGAGAACTGAGCTAAAGCCTGATTTCTGAGAGTCGTCATCACCTGGCTGGAGAAGACTACCCCCGGGGAGTCTCCTGAGAAAGCGAAGCTATAGGAGGGTCTGGGGTGGAACCCTGAAAAAGCCCCCACTGAAGGGGTGAAGGGGTCCAAAAAGAACACGGGAAAGGTAGAAATGCCCCCGAGGTTTTCTCTTTGTGCCTTCCCTGTGTCTTCTCAAGCAGCAGCTGTGTTCGCCCCTGGCGCCATGGCTACCCCATCGCTGAGCATAAACCTCCCCCCTCTGCCATTAGAGAGTTCATCTTGCAAATCTAATGGAGTAATGAAGCCATTGATTCTGTTAACAAACATCCAGTTCACTACAAGACCTGTAATGGGAATTCATTGCGGAGGTCAATATAGCTGTCGATGGAACAGTGTTTCCCCAGAGGCCCATGGCTTTCTCTGCTGGACGCTGGCAGAAGTGATTCTGCCTAGCATCAGTGAAGCCTAGAGAGTAATTAATCCGATAGAGCACTAATGAGCTGGTGATCCTGCCTGGGGCCATGAGGAGGCTCCTAAAATAGGTCAGATAATGGGGAGTAGAAACAGAGTGTGTCCCCCAGAAAAGATTGGAATAGCCTAGCAAGCCACCATCACCAGCACTGAGCCATCACACCCCACTAGCTGTCACATCGCCAGAAATTACATCTTTAAACCTTTATTTCTCTTGAACAAGAAGTTTCACTGTGGAAGTATTGTATGCCAAATGAATATATTCTCTTCTTCCACAAACGCAGACGAAGAACTTTCTGTGTGCCTGGCCTTTATTGGGTAAATCCTGGGACCGTAGGCATAACCACGTCAGTTGCTGTCTTAGAGACTCATGGGCTAGGCAAGGAGGCAGGAGGACACTGGATATAATGAAGCACAGGCCAAGTGCTTTAGGCAGCCAAAAAAGGACTGCGTCCAGGAAGGTTTCAGAGAGAATATGATATCCGTATAGGGTCTTAAAGTCTGCATATGAGTGCCAGTAGAGGAGAAGTGAAATCCAGGCGGAAGGAACAGCAGAAGCCCATAAGAATCATAAAAGGGGCTGGTGTGCCTGGGGACTGATGAAGCTTCCCAATGCGTCGGGTCCGGGAGGAGAAAAGCAGGAAGTAGGTGAAACTGTCAAAGGCCTTGTGTGTTAGGCTCAGGAACCAGGACAAGGCTTGGAGAAGCAGCCAAATGAGTAATACCCTTGGCTTGAGGGGTGGGTAGCACTCTCAGCTGTGATCTGACTTTAATACCCTGCTTCTTTTCTAGCACAGCACAGGGGGAGTTTAAAATGAGAGTTAAGGGGGAAAAGACCAACTCAGAGCTGGAGGCACAAGAGTTGGGGAATGGGGACCATTGTTGTCCTCAAGAGGGCTTGGAAGGACAGTCAGGAGGAGCTGGGACCAGTCTTATGGGACTGTCCGCTCCAACTACATTTGTGCTTTTATCACTAATGTAGTAAGGCACAGTCCAGGCTCTGACTTAATGAGTCTTCAGGAAGCCAAGCTCATCTAACAAAGCCGGCCCTCGCTTTGATGGAGGTGATGATGGCAGGAGCCTCCAGAGAGGAGGAAAGCGGTGGCACTTACTGCCCCAAGGGTGTGAGGGCCAGAGTCACACTCACTCTGTGCGCCCTGGGCAGCTACACCTCCTGGGAGCTGAACACCCTCAAGGTTGTGACAGGGAGCAGCCTCCAGGTGACTCCAGGAGCAGCCCTGAGGGACAGGACATCTCCTTTTCCACCAGGAGGCCACAGCCCTCCTCTCCTGGAGGCAGAGAAGGAGCAGGTGTGTGAGGGGGAGAGAAGGCTGCTGCTGGATCATTGCCTCTGCTCTTAATATCTTTGCCTCCTCCGACAGCCCACTTTGGGATGAGGACACCTTTCTTCCCCTTTTCAGTCACAGAGCTTCTTCTTTTGTTCCTCAGACTCCCTGAGAAACCTCTCCTCTGCCAGTCACGGCCCCCGCTCCTCTCCAGCTGAGCTCAGCAGCTCCAGTCAGCACCTTCTCCGGGAACGGAAGTCCTCAGCCCCATCGCACTCCAGCCAGCCCACCCTGTTCACCTTTGAACCCCCGGTGTCCAACCACATGCAGCCCGCCTTGTCCACCAGCGCGCCTCAGGAGTATCTCTACTTGCACCAATGCATCAGCCGGAGGGCTGAGAATGCCAGGTAGGAGACCGCCATGAGCACGGGGCCTGGGGAGGTGGGATTGGACGCCCACGCACAGGACTCAGGGCTTGCAGTCCTACTGCTTTGAATTTTCAAGACAAGGGAGTAAAATATTTTCTCTTCTCAGGCAAACAGACATATTTATTAGCAAAGCAGCATTCTTTTGCTGAGGGAACCCTCACATTGTCCTGGCATCCGCTATGTTGCTCTACAGTGATAATTAGATTCCAGAGGAACCTCCCATTATCAAAAATCACACTACAAAAATGTTCTGTTTAATCTGAGGGAAGAAACACACTAGGGACTAGAGTTTCAGAATTGGAAAAAAAAAACAAAAAACATTTCATTTGCTTGTTGGCAATAAGAGGATAGCTCTAAAGTCTTACCGTATTGAAATATCCATCTCTTACTTTTGCTCTAGAGCTGCACTGGTCTGTGTGGTAGTAAACTATATACATGTGGCTATTTAAATCTGAATGGGTTCAAATGAGATAAAACTTAAAATGAAGTTCCTCAGTTGCACTGGCCACATTTCAAGCACTCAGCTGCCACATGTGGCTAGTGGCTACCCTAGCAGACAGCACAGATAAGGAAACATTTCATCACCACGGAAAGTTCTAGAGCAAAGACTCTCTGCTCTAGAATAACAGTCTCTGTAGTTCTAACACCACTAGCTCTCACGGATGTGGAGCCTGTATGTATTTTTACTACCTTTTATTCCCCTTGTTAGGGTGAGTGAAAGCACGGAGGTGATGGGCTTTGCCAGAGCCAGTTCCCAGTTCCTAGCATGGCCAGCAGATGACAAATCATGTTTCTCAATTAATTTAGAAATATCTAATGAAAACTAAGGCAACTAGAGAACCGACTGTATTAGTGTATCACACTATAGAACATTCTCAAGCAGAACCTTACTCGAACCCAAATGCACTGAGAGCCAGTAGAGATCATTTCTACCCATTTCATAGATGAAAAAAATGAGGCTCCTGCTAACGCATGACAGAGGCAGGACTGGAATGCAGGGCTGTTCATCTCCAGGCCTATACTCTGCACCATGTTACCCTCCTTTTGGGACCATCACACAACACACGCTCCCAGCACTCTGTCTTAAGGTTGCTGCAAATATCCATTTTCCGGACGCCACGGAATTCATTTATACATGAACTTTCACTAGTTCAGACTCCATCAGCATAGACAGGTAAAGCCCAGATCACCAAAGGTGTTTGTGGCAGTGCCGTAAACACGCTGACGCTCCCGGCCCACGTGCCTGCCCACACTCGGTAACTAAAATTGTTTACAGGCCTTGGAGTCTATCAGATACGGCTCCAAATTCAGGTCCTGCCACTTTCTTTGTGATCTTGGGCCACTTACTCTTTGAGTTTCTGTTTCCTGATCTGCAGAATGGAAATAACTCCTTCTAAGGCTTCCTGCTGAGCACAGGGGCAGGAGGCCATCCTCAGTAGGTAGGAGCCTTTGTGCTCCTCAGGCCCCGCCCCCCTCTACTTCTGGAGTCCCGGCTCAGAGTAGAGAAGGTGAGGTCTTAAATTCATCATTCTCTGGAAAGCGTACTTTCCGTGAATGCCTCTCACTCTCAGAGTGCATAGGAAATCTCTGGGGATCTGGTTAACACGCGGATTCTGATTCAGTAGGCCTGCAGTGGGTCCTGAGATCCTGCCTTCCTGCTAAATTCCAGAGCTCATCTGCGGATCACGCATCAAGTAGAAGGCTTTATGTAATCATAACAGCTACCACCACCTCCACCCCCATGACACTGCAAGAGCAGCAGAGAAGAGCTATGACAATGTCTCTGCTTGAATTAGCAGTTGGGGCCCACCGTCTGCACCCCCTCCTCATTGGTAAAACCTCTATTAACTTGCCTGAAATCCATGTCTCTGAATTCCCACAGCTGCTTTTTATTCTCTCTCTCTCATACAGCGTTTGGAACTCTCTGCTTCATAGTATGGATATTTATACTAATATATTACTGCACTTTGAAGACAGGACCAAGGGCATGTAGTAGGTACATAAACTACATGTGAACAGATCTGTGTTATAGAAAGAGAACGTAGCAGGGGAGACAGAACTGATCTGCAGTTGGGGAAGAAGCTTTAGTGTGGGGCCCTGACCAAGCTGTGCTTTTCTGTGTGTCTTTGCTTTCACTTGTGTGGGTGTGGGAGCAGGAGAGGGATGAGCAGGATCTTGGAGATTTGGGGGAAAAATAAGTTCAAACAACATTAACAGAATTCCTGAGTAATGGAGGGTGGGAAGGAAGCTTTCTTTGGTCCAGAAACACCATATAATTTCTTGAAGTACTGGAGTGGTTTGCATGATACTAAACATATTCTAACAATTATAAACTCTGGACAATATAAAAAAACAACTGTGTGAAGGCACTGAAGAGCAATCAAAGCAGGCAGAAACTGAAAGAGATTTAACTCTTAAAAGGAGCTAGGAGAGGGGGCACCCAGGAGGCTCAGTCAGTTGAGCATCCCACTCTTGATTTCAGCTCAGATAGTGATCTCAGCATCCTAAGATTGAGCCCTGCTTCGGTCTCCATGCTGGGTGTGGATTCTCTCTCCCTCTCCCTTTGCCCCTCCCCTGCTTGTGTTGCATTCTCTCACTCTCTCCCCCCCCCCCAAAAAAAGGTGCTAACAGCATGGAAAGACCTCAAGTGTGTTGATTGCTTTAATCTGTGGTATTAAGGGTGGGGTTGTATATATAGTGAAGAGACGGTGAAAATTAGGAGAGAGAGACTCTAAAAAGTCACTGGGGAGTGCCAGCCCATGCGTGGTGGCAGAAGCCCACTCCAGGCTGCCCTTCCCACTGATCACAAGTAGATACTATGGACAAAATACAATTGCCCTGTAATTGTTTTGATTCTATAAAAATAAAGTGAGGCAACTTATAAAGGGAAGCAAGATGTGGAGATGACAACAATATAGAGGTGAATCCTCTGTATCTTGTGGAATTGCCCCAAGGTGGGGCCCACTCACTTAGCAGCACATCGGGGCAGACAGCTGAAAATGTGATAGAAACCCCATCTTTCTTGGTCAAGGAACCAGAAAAGGAGGCCTTTGGGAGCTGGAAGGGAGTGGAGTACCCAGAGTGAAGAGAGCTGGAGAAGGGATTTCCTACTTCTGGGTCTGGAACCACACGAGTGTCAGGTTCCCTGTGAACCGCACACGTATGGGACAGACTTGACCAGTGTAACAAGGGCCTTGTGAGCTGAGCTGAGGTGTGCACCGCCACACACAGGAGGAGAGACGGGACTTGCAGCCTGAATCTAACCACAGTGATTGCCAGCAAAACAGAAACCTCGACGTTCTCCAGAGGATTATAACAGAACCCAGCATCTACACAATGTAATAGCACAATACTAAAGCTATATAATCCAAAAATCCTCAAAATGTAACCAGTTCTCAAGGGAAAGCACAGATGCCAACCCCAACATAACCTAGATGTTGGAAGCAACATCTTCCAATTTTAAATTTTTAAATGTAAATGTAAATGTAAAAGCCTGTATTATAACAATATTTCATAAAAATGAATGGAAAGAAAAGAAAAACCCATAAGTTTATATCCTGAAGAATTATCCTTTAGGAATGAAAACAAAATCAAGAGCTTACCAAATGAGAGGAAAACAAGAGGATTTCCGAGAGATCTGATTTAAAGAAGTGATAAGGAAGTTCTTCACGCTGAAGGAAAATAGTACGAGGAGGAAACTCAAACCTTCAGGAATGAGGGAAGAGCAGCAGAAATAGTAAATATCTGCATAATTTTCCTGCCTCAGTTCGTTATAATATGTGACTGTTGAAAGCAAATATTAAACATTGCCTAGTGGGGTTTTCACCTGGTTTCCTCTTCAGTGTGACAAGCTCCCTTATCATTTTTTACCATATGAGTCCCCTTGTGACATATTTTCCCAGTTTTCATTTATCTGGAAATATCTGTATTTCACCTTCATTTTTTTTAAGATTTATTTATTTGAGAGAGAGTGAACATACATTGGGGGACACAGGCAGAGGGAGAGGGACAGAGAATCTCAAGCAGATTCCCCACTGAGCACAGAGCCCAACCTAGAACTTGATCTCACAACCCCGAGAGCACGACCTGAGCGGAAACCAAGAGTCAGTTGCTTAACCACCCATGCCACCCAGGTGTACCTAACCTTCATTTTGGGGAGATATCTTGCTGGATATAAAATTCTGGAATGATGGTTTTATTTTCTTCAGGCATTTTATAGGATGTCATTCTATAATCCTCTGCCCTTTGTTGTTTCTGTTGAGAGGTGAGCTATTATTTTTATTGTTAGAATCCTATATGTAATGTACCTTTCTTCTTCTAAATGTTTTTTTTTTTCCTCTTTAAAAAAATAAATTGTGGTGAGGGGCACCTGGGTGGCTCAGTGGGTTAAGCCTCTGCCTTTGGCTTGGGTCATGATCTCAGGGTCCTGGGATCGAGCCCCACATCGGGCTCTCTGCTCAGCAGGGAGCCTGCTTCCCCCTCTCTCTCTGCCTCTCTGCCTACTTGTGGTCTCTGTCTGTCAAATAAATAAATAAAATCTTTAAAAAAAATTGTGGTGAAATAATATAAAATTTATCCTCTGAGCTATCTTTAAGTGTACAGGTCAGTTAGTGTTAAGTACTTTCACATTGTTATGAACTCTTTTCATCTTGCCAAATTGAAACTCCCACCCATTAAAAATTCCCCGTTTCCCCCTTACCCTCCTTCCCAACACCTTCCTTTCTACCGTCTGCATGAATTTGACTTCTCTAGGTAACTCATATAAGTGGAGCCAGACAGTCCTTGTCTTTGTACGAGTGGCTTTTTCACTTAGGTTACTGTAAGGTTCATTCATGTTAGAGCACATGTCAGAACGTCCTTCCTTTTTACAGCTGAGTCCTGCCTCATGGCCTGCTTATGCCACGTTTTGTTTGTTTCAAACATCAGTAGATAACCTTGGTGGTTTCCACCTGTTGGTTGTTGTGAATAACGCTGCTGCGAACTTGGTGTGCGCATACTCTTCAAGGAGTCAGCTTTCAGTTATTTGGGGTATATACCCAGAAGTAGAATTGCCAGGTACTCTGGTCATTCTATTTTCAATCTTTTGAGAAACTGCCATACTGTTTCTCATGGTGGCTGTGCCATTTTACAACCGTGCACGAGGGTGAGTTTCTCGACATCCTGGCCAGCGTTTGGTATTTTTTGGTAGTGCTCTCCTAATGGCTATGAGGTGGTATCTTACTGTGGTTTGGGAGGAGTTTTTCGGGTTTTTGTTTGTTTGGTTGTGGTTTGGTTGGTTGGGATTTTTTTTTTAGAAGTGGGGGATGAGCAGAGGGGGAGAGAGAATCCCAAGCAGGCTCCACACCCAGTGCATTCAGACACAGGGCTCCTTCTCACAACCCTGAGATCATGACTTGAGCTGAAATCAGGAGTTGAACGCTTAACTGACTGAGCCACCTGGGCTCCCCACACTGTGGGTTATTTACATTTCTGTAATGATTAGTGATGTTCAGCATCTTTTCATGTGTTTGTTGGCTATTTGTATATCTTTGGAGAAATGTCTATGTAGTCCTCTGCCCCCCCCCACTTTTTTTTAAATCTGGTTGGTTGGTTGTTGTTGGGTTGTAGTTCTTTATATAATCTGGATATTAAGACCTTGCCAGATATATTATTTAGAAATATTTCCCCCACTTTATAGTTTGCCTTTCATTCTGCTGATGCACAGTTTTATATTTTGATGCAATCCAATGTATCTCTTTTTACTTTTGTTGTGTGTGCTTTTGGTGTCATATAAATAAATAAACTTATTTATTTATTTATTTCCCAAACTCACTGTCAGGAAGATTTCCTCCTGTGTTTTCTTCTCAGAGTTTATAGTTTTAACTCTTATGTTTAGGTCTTTGATCTGTTTTTTGTTAATTTTTTATATATGATGTAAGGATCTAACTTCATTTTTGTGCACATGGATATCCAGTTTTCCCAGTACCATTTGTTGAAAGGATTGTCGTTTCCCCATCAAATGGGCTGAGCATCTGTGCTGAAAATCATTAGTTCAAGGTTATTTCTGGGCTCTATATTCTATTCCATTGGCCTCTATGTCTATCTTTGTGTCAATACCACACGTTTAATTATTGTAGCTTTGTGATAATGTGTTTTGAAACCAGGAAGTATGAGACCTTTCACTTTCTTCTTTGTTTGCAGAATTATTTTGACTGTTTGGACTTCTATTTGCTGACTTTGTTTTTCAGCAGTTTGACTATGATATGATATTACTAGGCGTATTTTTCACTTTCTGATTCTATTTATTGTTCTTTTTGATCCAGTACAGCAGAATTTCTACCAGTATTTCTTCTTCAAGTTTTTTCCTGCCCCATTCCATCTCTGCTTTCCTTCTGTTCTTCACGTGAGACTGCTTGAGACTGACCCATACGACACTGATAGTACTCAGTTATAAAAATATTATTTCCTCTCTGTGCTCATTTTGGATGATTTTTTAATTGAATTTTCAGTTCTAGCATCTCCCCCTTTTCCCCCACCCCGCACTTTTACTTACCTTTTTTTCCCCCAATTTTTGAGGGGCAATTGAAATACAGTCTGTGTCAATACATATAAAGTTTCCTTGTGCCCCTTGGTAATCCATGCTTCCCTCTACCTCATTCCTCAGGGAACACTGAGGATATTTCTGTCACTACATTAGTTATCATCTTCTAGAATTTTACTTGAGTGGAATCATACGGAGTTTACTATTTTTCCTTATTTTTTTCATGCAACATAATGCTTTTGGGACTCATCCATGTTTTTACATGTATCATTAGTTGTTCCTTTTTATTGCTGAGTAGTAATTCAGTGCACCTTTATTTCACAATTTATTTGCCCATTCCTGTGTTTGATGGGCACTTGGGTTTCCACTTTCAGTTATTAAAAATTAAAATGCATTTGTACATAAACAGTCACTAACAAATCTTGGTGCAGACATTTGCTTCATTTCTCTTGGGTAAATACCTAGAAAACCAGACCTGGGTGGTTTTACTGGTGAATTCTATCAGATGGGGCAACACAAATATTACCCATATTCTTTCAGGAAACATGAGAGAGTCCTTTTACAAATCATTTTTTTTTTTTTGAGACCAGAATAACTCTACTACCAAAACCTGAAAAAGATTAGAGGAAAGAAAATCAGAAGGCAACATTCCCTGTGGATATAGATGCAGAAATCCTTTCTTTTACCAAAAAAAAAAAAAAAAAAAAAAGTAATCAAATCCAACTTAAAAATATATATTTAATGTGTTTGTGTTTGTGTATGTGTATGTATTAGGGATAATTTAAATGTATTAGGGAATATACGTGTGTATATACATCATTAGGGATAATAGTTCATGATAAAGTAGTGTTCATCCCAGGAATGCAAGGTTGATTTGACATTAAGAAACCAACCAGTGTGATTCATTACATCAAGAGAGTAAGGGGAGGGGTGCCTGGATGGCTCAATCAGTCAAGCATCCTTCTCTTGAATTCAGAGAAGGTCATGATCTCAGGATTGTGAGATCAAGCCCGGGGTCGGGCTCTGTGATACGCATGGAGCGACTTTAGATTCTCTTTCTCCCTCTCTCTCTTTCTCTCTCTCTCTCTCCTCCATCTCTCTTTTTAAAAAAGGAGAGAGAATAAGGAGAAAAATAATATAATCATCACCTTAGTAGATGCAGATAAAGCATTTATCAAAACTCAATGCCTCTTCATAAAAATGTTCTTAACAAACTGGAGAGGAGAACTTCTTCAAACTAATAGGAGATTTCTAAGGATAACCTACAGCTAATATCTTACCTAACAGAAATATTAAGCATATTCTCATAATACTGGGGTTAAGGACAGAATACCTGCTCTTACCACTTCTGTTCAGAATTGAACAGCCTCTCCTTATTAGACAGGCTAGAATCTAGAGATTCTAGCCTGTCTAATAAGGAGACAAAAGTGTAAAAGGCACAAAGATGAGAAAGGAAGATGTAACAATGTCTCTGTTTGTAGGGAACTTCATTGTTTATATAAAAATTCTAAAGAATCTAGAAAACAACTACCAGAATGAAGAAGTGAATTTAGCAAGGTCACAGGGTAAAGAATTATTAGGTACCAAATAATTTTTACATACTAGCAGCAAACACTTGGAAAATGAAATTTTTAAAAACATTCTTATATAATGGTACCAAAAATCATGGACTACTTAGGGATGAAAAAGATATTCAAGGCCTTGTCACTGAAATCAAACACTGCTGAGGGAAATTAAAGAGCTAAATAGGAGAGTGATACACTATAGTTGTGAATTAGAAGACCCAGTGTTATTAATTGGCTCCTCTTCCCAAACTGATCTATGGCCCCAGTGCAGTCCAAGGAAAAATCCCAGTGAAGGTTTTCATAGAAATTGATAAGCTAACTCTAAAGTTGATAGGAAATTCCAAACAACTTAGAGTAACCAAAATGATTTTTAAAAGAACTTAACAAAGTTAGAGGATTTATACTACCTGATTTCAAGACTTGCAAAACAAACAAATCTTTGTCTTCTTCAAGACCGTGTTATATTGATGAAAAGATACAAATATAGAGTTCCTAGAACAGAAGAGTGAACTCTGTGTGTGTGTGTGTGTGTGTGTGTGTGTGTGCGTGCTAGTATGCACACACACATGTTGACAAAGGTGCCAACAGGGAAATGAAAGTCTTCAACAAATGGTGCTGGAACAGCTGGAGGTCCATATAGGAATTTAAAAAATAAATAAATAAAACCTCATTGATACCATACTACTCAAAAGTTAAATGCATCAAAGACCTAAATGTAAAATCTGATAGTATGAAATTTCCAGAAGAAAATATCTCTGTGTTCTTGAGATAAGCAAAGATTTTCATCATAGGATACAAAAAGGGGAATCCTAAAAAAAAAAAAAATTGATGAAGTAGTTGAATCAAAATTAAAACTTTTCTTCTTCAAAAGACCCCACAAAATGCCAAGGCACAAAATATGAAAAAATACTCAAAACAAATATATCTGACAAAGGATTTATTTCTAAGAAATATAAAGCATTATTACAACTTAAGACAACTCATTTTTTTTTTTAATGGGCAAAAGATTTGAATAGACGCTTCACTAAAAAAAGATACAGAAATGGCAGAGGAAAAGATGCTGAGTTGCCAGGGAAAAGTCAGTTAAAACCTCCAAACAGTTTTTGTTTTTTTTTTTCCTCCAAGCAGTTTTGCTTCATGTCCACGGGAGTGGGTAAAAGAAAAAAGACCGTCAATGCCGAATGTTGACAGATGTACTGCTGTCCTGCTTCTGACATTCACATTACATACTAGGTGCTCTCGAAAAAAGAAATAATGCTTTACAATTTACAAAGTGCACTCACATTAGTTACCTCATTTGATCTCTGGAATAACCTCATAGGGTTACATTTTTTTTTTTTTTAATTTTAAGTAATCTCCACACCCAGCATGTGGGACTCGAACTCACAACCCTGAGATCAAGAGTTGCATGCTCCACTGACTGAGCCAGCCAGGTGCCCCTTCAAAGGGTTCCTTCCGAGTGGGGACTTGGGAGAAAGAACCAGCTCATTCATCTCTGCCTAGCAGAGACAAAGTATGTCTGTTTGGATTACTACAGCGAAAGAGTATCTACTGAGGCTAATCATAACCAGCCTTTTTCTATTTCTTCTTTCATTTATGGGGGAACCTGACATCCTGTACAATAAATTAAGTACCTTACGAATTATGTATCTTTTACTACAGTTTTAGCCATTATTCTTTCTTCAAGTACCAGATGTGCATTCGCTAAAATGACTTCAGTTCTCAAAATCTAGCTCTTCCACTGAGCAAAAATAAGTGACTCCTCAAAGTAGTAACTTATTGGGGCACCTGGATGTGCCTTCAGCACAGGTTATGATCCCGGTGTCCTGGTCTTGAGCCCGGTGTCGGGCTCCCTGCTCAGTGGGAAGTCTGCTTCTCCCTCTCCCACTCCCCCTGCTTGGTTGGGTTCCCTCTCTCACTGTCTCTCTCTGTCAAATAAATTAATAAAATCTTTTTTTAACAAAAGTAGTAACTATCACCGAGGAGGTTAGTTTTGAACTGACACCATCAAGACAAGTGGATTTTGTTTTGTTTTGTTTTGTTTTGTTTTTTGTTTTGTCTTCCCTGGATTTATTTTTGCCCTCCAGCCTTCAAGGCCTCATTTCAGATTCTAGACCTTCTCTCTTCCTATTTCCAGGAGGCTCTTCCATCTGTAGCAGGTGATACAGTGTGGTGAGGCACAAGCCTCAGAAAGCCATGATTCTGGGGAAGGGTGGAGAGGTGGGGGATATAGAAGTTTGAAGTGATGGGATTCCAGACCGAATGCATCACAGACCCTGCCACAGTATTCACCAAGGGTGAAAAGTAAAATGAGAAGTGGTGGTGGAGAACTTACCTTTGATTAATCATTTCTAACTAAGACCTCTGACTCATTCACCTGGTGGCTTTGACTGACCAAAAGCAGAGAACATACGACTTTTCATTTCCATTGTTTCATCTCTATAACTTTGCTCTGTAACTGCAGTGAAAAGGCTGGCTTGAACTTGCTGCCAGAAGGGTTTGAGATGCCAAGATCTCCTCACCTCTTAGAGATTGTGAGACAGCATTTTATGAGTTTTCTTCCCTCGTGGGAAGGATCCATGTGGGATGAGTTAAATGCAGAAGGAGGGTCCACATGACCTCTTCAACTCCCCAGTGACGGTTACAGAACGAAGTGGTGGTGAATTTATTTATGACCATGTGTGCACTCGCTTTCTTTAAATGGGAACATACCTATTAAAAGTGAGACTGGGCTCCTGATCGTGAAAGTACTAGGAGTAGGATGGAAAACAGTGAAATCATGGTGTCCCGTGGTATGTGAAATTTTATGGAAAAATGCCAAAGAACTGTTGCAAAATTAAGTGGTGAGGAAAACTAGGAGACCATTGCTAAAAGATAGGGGAGCGGGTGTGAAGCCTGGAGGGGCAGCGGAGGTGATGGACTCGCCCCCCAGCAGCAGCGGGGCGTGGGAACAGAGGCGGGATCTGCGGGCTGATCCGAGTGCGATCTCTCAGCCCTGCCTCTGCCGCCAGCGAGCTCCCCCACACACATGTTCCGGCATCTCCCTGCACAGCTCGACCATTCGCGGTTTTTCTGGTGTGGTAGGCGAGGGTCACAGCGATCCTCAGAACTGTGAGGGGGACTCAGAATGGCCTTGTGGGGGACGTGCCCGACCCAGTACCATGCTCCCTCCAGGAGGCCCCTGTCAGCCCACAGCCCTGCAAGGAAGCCTCTAGAAATCCATCGCTTCCCAGTGTTTGTCCCAGGAAAGCAGCTCAGGACCTCAGGGTGACGGAGGCCTCACAGAGAGTTTACATGACAGTAGTAAACTCACAGTCCCCCCTCAGGATCTGCCGAAAGAGGGGGCACACCATAGCAATGGCTTTGAGCAGAGTCCGCGGGGCTAGTGGGGTGCTGGCGCGGGGCCGTTCTGTTGCCATCCATCAGTCCGTCCGGGTGCGCAGCTTCCCACAAGCATGTCTCCCTCGTGTAACTCCTCTCACCTGAACCTTGAAGCCGTGTCCCACCCCTCCCTGTGTGTCGGCACCAGGGGCCCCCACGCTGGGCCCCAGGCCAGGGCAGGGGTGTGCTCCCGGGAGTGCTGGGCCGGGTGGAAGTGGTGAGACCCACCCCGAGCCTCTGGGGCAGCACCAGGCTGGCGGGGGTCCCGCGGGACGCCCCGTGTGCACAGCGGCAGGGGGAAGAAGTAACTGAACTGGAGAGGAGGAGGAGGAGGAGGAGGAGGCCTGGCACCCTTCTGTAGAGCCAAAAGGCCTTTTGTGGCACTTTGTATGAAATTCTGCCTCAAAGAAGCATTCTGGGGAAGGCAAATAAGCCAGGCCCAGGGCTGGAGTGGAGACCGGGTGGGACACATCCAGGGCTGAGTGAGTAGCCCTGGAGCTCCAGAGCGGGGATGCCCCGTGGAAGGGGAGCTAGTGGGTTCTGAAGGGGAAGGGCTTCAGCCCACTGACCGGGGTGTTGGCCAAGCTCAGGAAATGAGATGGTGGCACCAACACTTCTTCATGTATTCATTTATTTATACATTAACTTCCTCATCCATTCGACAAGGCTTTATTCATCATTCTCCATGGGACAGCACTAGTCCAGGTGCAGAGGAGAGAACAGAGCTAAAATACAGTTCCCTTCCTGGAGGAAATGGTGGTCTGGTGGAGGAGACCCGCACTAGTGGTCCATAACAGATAACACTGGCTACCTGCTCCCAGCAGAGTTGAGCGAGTGAGTGATTATGCCTGGAGTTAGAGGATGGTCAGAAACAGCTTTAGAAAGTGGGGCCAGGGAGCCTGGGTGGCTCAGTCAGTTGTCTGCCTGCATCTCAGTTCCCCATCTCAGGGTCCTGGGATCAAGCCCCATATCAGGTTCCCTTCTCAGCGGGGAGTCTGCTTCTCCCTCTGCCCCTCCCCCCCCACTCATTCTCATTCTCTCTCTCTCTCAAGTAAAATCTTTTTAAAAAATGTTTTTCCATTTGTGCCAGGTTTGAAGGATAAATAGGGGTAGGAGCTTGCCAGTAAGAAGCCTTTGAAACAGCATGAACGACACATCCATGCCCAAAGGCTTAACTGCCCGGGGCCCACAGGGAACAAGGGAAGTTGGACTGAGTGGATCCAAGAGTAAAGTGGAACAGAGAGAAGAAGATTGGAGAGGTGAATTAGAGCTGGAATACAACTTAGTCCTAAAGGCACTGGCACAGTGTTGGAAATGTGTAAGCTGGCAAGTCAGGAAAGTAAATGTCTGGAGGACGTGGAGGGGGTCTGAGAGGTCCTGGCAGATGGTGGGGAGACTAGCTACCAGCCCTTTCATTATGCAGAAGGAAAACCAGGAGGACATGAACTGGGGTGGATTCACTAGGGCGGATAGGGTTCTTGAGTGAAAAATTCTAGTTGGGGGCGGGTAACTCCTGGGTTTCTGGCTTGAGTGACTGGTACATTCCCAAGATGGGAGAGCCAGGAAGAAGATGAGTTCATTCCTGAATCAGGTTAAGGTTCGAATAAAATTATGTGAAGCATGGAACAGTGTTTAAGGTTACTCCAGGACACCTGTGATGTTCTCCCCACCCTGCCTTAAAACCTTCCAGGGGCTCCCCTGTTCCCAGCAGCTCCAGCCTGGTCCCTGCACTGTCACCGCAGCCCTGCCTCCAAACACACTTGCTGCAGCCCGAGCAGCTTGCACTTCTTTCCCTTGCTAGGCTGTTCTAGTTCCTTGTGCCTCTCACTAGAACACATTTCTCCTCCTCTTACCTTTTGCCTGGCCAATTTCAAGACTCACTCAAAGGTATGATCTTTGCAGAAGGCTCCCCTGACATTCTGTAGCACCACCACCAGGGGGTGGGAGGTTGTCCCTATGACTCTGTCCAGAGCTGGGTACTCACCCACTTGGTTGGTAGGATTTCTATGCATGTCCCCTCCTCCCACCTCTATGTCCCCCAGGGTAAGAGGCATATGTGTATCCATTGTGCCCAGCCCACATGGGAAATAGGACATCAGTAAACATTTGTTAAATGAACAGATCTCAGTCTTATAGCTACCATTGGCTCCCGCATCCTTTGTTCCAAGCACTCCATTATCTAAGGGCTAGATGTTCCGTGATCCAAGTCTGTGGTGTTGGGCTTGGCTGTGTGTGTGAAATGGAAAAGAGAAAAAGAAGGAACACAGAGGCCTAGAGAGGAGGGCCACTGAAAGTTTGGGGAGTGGAATGGAACTCCCCAGTGGTCAAGGACGCCAGTTTACAAGAGAGCCTGGCCTAGACACCTGTTTCTCCTCTTTCTATAAGTACTGAGCCCTATTTTCTATCACCATCTGGTGGCCACATCCATAAATAACAAGCTCCCCAGGAGCTTAAAGAGCTCGCAGAGGGCAAAGCTTCCAGCAGATTGGCCTCAGAGGGCTCTGAGTGCCTAACCCGCCCCAGCTATAGCGTGCAAATTTGTATGTATGCAAGATTTGCCTCCTGCTGGTGGAAAGTGCCGATTCTTGAAGAAACTTAGAGCTTCCAGAAGGCTGAGAATCACTGTTCTAAAGGACTGTCCTAGAACAGTGATTGTATGAAATCCTAGGAGGAATCATAACGTGAGAGGGTGTAGAGCATACCCGGATCCCTACTTGCTCAGAACCTCACCTTCCACTTTCCCCCAGCACCCACCTCCACATGACACAGAATCTGGCCTGAAAACCACGTTCACAAGGCCAGTGGCTCCTGGAGCTTCAGAGCCAGATGAAACCTGGAGAGCCTCTGAGACGATCCAGGCCATGCCTTCGGATGGGGGCCGAGTGGGGCTTACAGAGATCTTGGCAGTAATGGAGCTCACACAAATCCTTTCACTCTCCTGGGTCTTTTTTTTACCATTCAGCCTTGCCTTATTTCCCAAAAACCTACATTTTAAAACTGTAATCCTCAACACTTTTTCTATCTATAATGTAGTTCCCAAATAGGAAACCATTTTTCCTATAAAATTTTAGTCTTCTGGAAAGAGCCATTTCCCCCCTGAATGCCTTTCAACAGACCATAATACCTGTTAGAAAATAAATTGATAGCTTGTATTTGAACAGTTCTTTATAACTGACAACTTCCACAGCCATTAGCGGACTTGTTTTACTATGGGAAGACAGAGACTTGGGTAAAACGGCCTGTTTGCTAACATGTGACACCAGTTTAAGGGTTCTTTCCATCGTCTCATAGCCGTCACCTTCCATGCAAACAGGCGGGTGGTATCACTACCATGTTTATTTTGAGGGGTGAGGGGTAAGAGGGACATCTGCTAACCTCAGCCATCTTGGGGGGTGAATAAAGGTAACATCGATCGCATGTCTGAGTATTAGATCTACTGGAGTCTAACATCTGAACAACCTTCCACGTGTGTTTTTAGTCACGATTTTTGCAAATGCATTAACCAGAGCTCAGAAAGGGAACATGCCTCATGCCAAGGCACACAGCTGGTAAACCATGATACGCCTCGGGCCTGCCAGTCCCTCGGCCTGGTTCTGTGCACCAGACGGTCAGCTCAGGCTCTGAACATGCCAGCTTGCCTCCAGGGTGGGCAGTCCTGGCTCCTCTAACCTGCCCCATCCCTCCCTTCTTCCCTCTCCTTTAGGAGTGCCAGCTTCTCTCAGGGCACGAGGGCCTCATTTCTCATGAGGAGCGACACAGCCGTACAGAAGCTTGCCCAGGGCAACGGACACTGTGTCAACGGGGTCAGTGGTCAAGTCCACGGTTTCTATAGCCTCCCCAAGCCAAGCCGGCACAATACAGAGTTCAGAGACAGTACCTACGACCTCCCCCGGAGCCTTGCCTCCCACGGCCACACCAAGGGCAGCCTCACGGGCTCTGAGACCGATAACGAGGACGTATACACCTTCAAGACGCCCAGCAACACCCTGTGTCGGGAGTTCGGGGACCTCCTCGTGGACAATATGGACGTGCCAGCCACCCCGCTGTCAGCCTACCAGATCCCTAGGACGTTCACGCTGGACAAGAACCACAATGCCATGGCAGTGGCCACTCCCGGGGACTCGGCCATCGCTCCCCCGCCCCGGCCTCCCAAGCCAAGCCAGGCAGAAACACCTCGATGGGGCAGCCCTCAGCAGAGACCCCCAATCAGCGAAAGCAGCAGATCCATCTCTGCCGCGGCCACCATCCCCAGGCGCAACACGCTCCCGGCCATGGACAACAGCCGACTGCACCGAGGTTGGTAAAAACCCCAGCCGTGACCCTGGGGGAAGGGAGGTGGCTTGGGAGGTCTCAGTAATTTTCCAGTCCTTGGTTATCCCTGCTGAGGAGACGTAAGGCCCACCCGGGGCACTGATACTCACAGGTTCAGGGACCTTGTACCCAAACCCCTTCCTGGCTGGTCCTCCGGCCCCAGAGGCTATCGGCAGATGCCTGCCATGCAGGAGTGTAGCTGACCCTGCCTGAGCAGTTACTCTTCTCAGGTCGCTAGACCAGTTTTGGTTAACCACAACACAACTTATTATGGGTTTGGAAGTCCAAATCACAGTATTTGATTCAATATAAATCAAAGATGGAAAAAAATAAATATAGAGGACCAGTTCAAATAAATATAGAGGACACAGCCAAACCTGTGTGGACTATTAACACAAATTTTGAGCTACTGAATATTTTCTAAGCCACATATGAACCTCTTTGGGGAAAGTCTGGACTTCTCTCTAAGTGTATAAATTTCATTGTCACTAATTTCCCCTGAGCATATTCCAACCCTGAATAAGTGTCCTCTGACAAAAAAGTACAGTAATATTAATTCCTTTCATTTTGTATCATGCCACATAGCTTGCAAAGCCTGCTTCTGTCCATCCTGTTGTCTAAGTCACGGAGTGACCCTGAGTGTGTGGTGGGAGAAAGCCTCAGTGTCCCCATCTCACATGAGGCCTGTGGTAGTCAGGAGACGTATTCAGGGTTGCAGCATCCATTGGGGACAGAGATGGGACTCAGACCTGGGCTTCTGAGTCTTGGCTCAGTCCTCTTTCAGTCCATCGACTACCTGATCAATCACCTTGTGCTTTGGAATTGAAATGATACACACAGAAAACACGTCCCTACCCTTCAGAGAGCTCACATCCAGTTGGAGAAATAAAACCAACATCTATAAATTAGTCCAGCATCATTATTCCTATAATCCTCACAGAAGTGATGGCGGGCATGAGCGGGACAGGTGTTGAATGCCGTAGGGGCTGGAGAAGAGGGGTGTAGCTGAGGGAAGGAGTCATTAAGGAGGGATCCTCTCTAGGTGTCAACACCGGAGCTGGATCTAGAAGCCGGGGAGGAATGTTTGAACTGAGGAATGATGGGACGGAATAGCTTATCACTTGGGTTTGAGAGTGATATCTGCTGGTGTATCAGCGAGACCCGGAGCAGCACTGCCAAGGGTCTGGGGAAGTATTAGCACACGGGTCTCCTTTCCTCTCTCTAGCTTCTTCCTGTGAGTCCTACGAGTACCCGCAGCGCGGTGGCGAGAGTGCAGGCCGGTCTGCCGAGTCCATGAGTGATGCGGTCAGTTCTTTCCTGGTGAGTGGGGATTAGCCAGGGGTCCTCAAGCCACCCTGGTGGGGTAAAGTCATACCCCAGAGAGCAAAAAGTACAGCTCACAGGAGTGGTGGCATCTCCCTCTTAGGTTCCTGCCTGCTTTCTTGTCTCCGCCCAGATGCCTGGGTTGGGTTTTCAGAAAGTAAGATACAGGTATCTGGTGTGGAAGGAGTGAGTGTACTTAGGAACCTAGATCACAAGGCTCGCCCTCCAGGTCAGTAGGATGGGTCTAGAATGCAGAAGCCCCAGGCTCTGGGATGGGGAACCTGAGGCAGCAGGCTCCTCCCTGAGGCACTACCCAGGAGAGGGGCTGCAGCATGGGGGGTGGGTTGGGGAGTGGGAGGGCAGGGGCGGCAGGGTGCTCAAAGGCAGTCTTTGTGGCAGAATTAGGGTCTGAGTGCAGGATCCCAGGCTGCCCCCTGCAGGGGACTGACCGCAGCTCTCCAAGCCGATGAGGGGCCTGGCGTCACGCCCACTGAAATGATGAAAATTGGATAACCGAAGCAGAAGCAGCTTGTCTGTGTGGACCGACAGGGCAGGAGTCGGAGCCGGATGACTGCACTGTATAACTTGGTGGCAGCTCCGACTGCCACTGGCGGTCACCCTGAGAGCTGGCCCAGGGGAGCACACTCGCCCAGGTTTCTCCGGGCTCCTGGCTAGGACCCAGGTTTCTCCGGGCTCCTGGCCCTGCTCGGGCTTCAGATGCAAGCCCGCTAATGGAGATTCTGGACCTGAGATGAAGGGCAGGTCCTATAACAAACCCATACAGTCCATGGCCTGTGCCACCCTCAGCCTGGACAGGCCCCCACAAAGCCTTGTGCACCCGGCCACGAGGGCTGTTTTATACTAGAGGATTGTTATACATTACAAGTGGGTCTTAGGGGATCGTGGAAACCAGAAGGGACCCACAGACCTCGTTTCTTTCTGCCTCTGACTGTGCTTTCCTGCTTGGTTTTCCCAGGGCCTGCCTATCAGCTTCCTGAGGCAGCCAACTCAGTCATAATTCTCCTCACCTTGCATACGGATTCTCCCTCCCTTCCTGTTTCTTCTCACTAGTTACTGCTCTGTTTCTTCACTCCCCGCTCCCAGCCCAGGAAAACTGCCGTGGGCAGGTCAGAGAGCAGCAATTCCGAGGACAACTACGTGCCCATGAATCCAGGGTCCTCCACCCTGCTGGCCACAGAGCGAGCAGGCGATAACTCCCAGAGTGTCTACATCCCCATGAGCCCGGGACCCCACCACTTTGAGGCACTTGGCTACCCCTCAGCAGCCCTTTCTATGCACCGGGGCCCCAGCCGAGGGAGTGAGATCCAGCCACCCCCTGTCAACCGTAACCTCAAACCTGACCGGAAAGGTGAGTCTTCTCTTTCCCCCGTCCCATCTCTGGACAGGGTCCAGGAGCTCTCTGGATTCATTTAGGAATCGGGTGATGAGTGAACTTTCCTTGCCAGAAGCATTAGCCTCTGGGACCTAAACCACCCCCCAACTCTCACATACACAAACCCTCAAGTTCGTTCCAATGGCCCAGCAGCCTAGGGACTGGCCGCCAGGGTAGCCCTGATGGGCAGGGGTGCAGGCACCAGAAGGACGAGACACGGTTTCCAGTTCCGCCACCGGGATTAGATGCCAGTCGTTCTGTGTGCCTGAGCCTTGTTTCTCATCTGAGAAGGATGAACACTTGCCCCGAAGAGCACTGAGCAGCACAGATAATGTCTCAAAGTGCCTTGTAAAGTATAAACTGCCTTTGGAGGACACAGGCTGATTATTAGAACTGGCAGAGCGGGCTGTTACAGGATACACTGTGTTAGAAAGGTGTGAACCCGCAGACCGGCTGCCTGTGGACTGGAATCCTCATTCAGCTTCCTAGGGTGCGACTTCGGGTAAATCCTTTCACTCTCCTGAGCTTCAGTTTTCTTACCTGTGAAATGGGGATAGTGGTGCGCTTCAGAGGAAAGCATCTAAGACACTGAGTCTGGTATGCGGCAGGTGTTCGGGAAAGCTAGATCCGTGCCCCCTGCGGTTCGAGTTCCCAGCCTGCTGTTCCCTTAGTCTGCTGGCCGGGGATGAGTGGCAGGAATTCAAAGGGAGAAGTAGGATGACCAGGCAGGATACCCCCCACCTGCAAGTGATCTGGTCAACGGAGAATTCAGATCTTAGCATTTGAAGTGAAGCCTTTAGGGCCTCATGCATTCACCTTCCTCCCCTGCCGGCTCCACGGCCCTGATCCACGAGTGGCAGGGAACGGTCACAGTGACTTTCTCCATCTCTGTTACCATCTCTTGTTTTTATATACAACCACAGATCTGGGGAGAACAGTCTGTTGTCAGACCCAGTGTCTCCATTTTGGATTCTAAAAATGTGATCACTACAGAATACGCTTGCAAAGAAAATATTCAGAATCTTAACACACGATTTAAGGGCCTAGCAATATAGGCAAAGATCACAGAGCCTGCTGAGCCTCAGTTTCCCTGTGTAAAAGCGGGAGTATGAAAGCATTTGTAAATAGACTTGTGTGTTATGTGGACATGCGTGTCTGTGTGGCATTGTCTTCAGTGGCTGATCGTTTGACTTTGTTCCTGCTCCAGTAAAGCCAACACCACTTGACCTGAGAAACAACACTGTCATCGATGAGCTCCCCTTCAAGTCACCCATCACCAAGTCTTGGTCTAGGGCCATGTGAGTGTCCGTCTGGGGAAGCCGGAGCCTGGGACAGGGTTGTGAAGGCTGAGTCAGGAGAGCTGCAGCCTGATGCTCATGCCGCCGGTAGCCAAGCGGTCTCTGGGACTTGGTTTTTGGCTCTGTGACTGGGATTGGGGGGTGGTCATTGCACCTGGAGTGGGGAGCTCTGAGGGCAGAGTCTGAGGGTGAGGACTGAAAGCTCCCAAGGTCACGGCCTTCTCTCCACCACAGCCACACCTTCAACAGTTCTTCCCAGTACTGCCGCCCTATCTCCACCCAGAGCATCACCAGCACAGACTCCGGGGACAGCGAAGAGAACTACGTCCCTATGGTGAGTCCTCTGCACTCCTCAGGAGTGAGTCTGCCGGTCCCCTGTGGGATGGGACTACTTTGCTGTGTACAAGTGTGTCGAGCACAGCGGGGTCGTCAGCAGAGGCAAGGAGGACACGATCCCTGCCCTCGAGGAGGCTGCACTCTTAAAGGGCCTAGAAGGCCTCCCTCTCACAACTCTGACATGGGTGGAGAGGCAGTGCTGTGGGGACACTCACAGGGAGAAGGGAGGCAGCTGTGTAGGCAAGAGACGCGGGGTGGGGGGCCACAGAGGAGGAGGAGAGTGGTTAACTATGGCTACAGCTGGAGATTGGGCTGGCTGCTGCTTATGAATGACCCCAAATGCAGTCTTGGGAAGCCTGGGCTTTCCCTGTGGGCCACAGGGAGCCACAGAAGGTTTAAAAGGCCAGGTGATGAGACCAGTGCCTCAGAACTGTCCCTGGGAGCCTACAGAGAATGACTAGAGTAGCCTGGACATGTGTTACCATGATGCGCAGTGGCGAAGGCCATGACAGAGGGATAAACACTGTCCGCACGTGAGAACTTGCCTCCCTGACGTTTTCGTTGAACAGGGAGTAGCTGCCCAGCTTCTGTAGCTGCTACATCCATACTGGAGCAACAGTCAGCAGCCAAGAAATAGAACACAGGACTGTTGCCATTCTCATTAGAATAAGACTTCAGGAAACTTCTAGACGTTGGTCTTGGTGCCTGGATAGAGAGAGGAGCCAAGAGTGTCCCCCCTTGCAGAGCTGGTGCAGGAGCCCAGGGAGAAGGCCACTCTGCTTGGATCCTGGAGGGGCAGGAGCCAGGGCCATTGGGAGCCGCTGCTTCGGGGGCACTGCCCTGTTCGAGGCCAGGGAGGGGAGATTCGGAGAAGCAGGTGTGGTGCCACCTGCTTTCCAACCTCCAGGGCGTAAAGGAGGGGTGCCCCGTGTTGGGGACCAGCAGGCAAACACAGGGTCAGTCAGGGAGCCAGTGGAGGAAACTGGGCCAGCCGCCCCGGGAGGATGGCAGCACAGTACAGCGGGACTCAAGTGGGTCTGGGAGCCTGACGACAGACCTGGTTCCCGGCCCCACTCGCCAGCTGGACAAGCACAGGCAACTTTTTTTTTTCCAGGTTGAAATGACACAAATTTATTCTTTTACTGTTCGGGAGGTCGAAAACCCAAAATGGGTCTTACAGGACTAAAACCAAGGGGTTAGCAGAGGTGTGTCCTTTCTAGAGGCTCCAAGGGAGAATCTGATCCTTGCCTTCTTCAGCTTCTAGATGCTGCCTATGTGCCTTGGCTGGTGGTCTCTAGTCAGCAACCCTATCCCTCCAGCCTCAGCTTCTCCGATTCGGATGCTCCTGCCTTTCTCCCTCACTTAAAAGGACCCCTGTGGTTACACTGGGCCCATCGGGGTGGTCCAGGATGATCTCTGTCTGATAATCCTTAATTTAACCACATGTGCAGAGTCTCTTTGCCATGTAAAGTAACATCTCCACTAGTTTGGGGACTAGACACAGACATGCTGGGGACAGGCAAGTCAGGCCACTTCTCTAAACTATAGTTTTATCTTTGTTTTAAACAAGCATAGTAAGAATAGCTACATCCCAGGATCCTTATGAGGGTTTAAATGAGGACATAAGCAGCCCGTGGCCCAGCGCAGGGCTCTGAGCGTGCACTCCACGCCCAGAGGTGTGGGTTTTTCCAGGTGGTGGCTTCATCTGCTTTCTACACTTACAAATGGTTTTTCTCTCCTTTGTAATAGCAAAATCCAGTGTCTGCATCTCCCATTCCCAGTGGCACCAACAGTCCTGCCCCGAAGAAGAGCACAGGCAGCGTTGATTATCTGGCCCTGGACTTCCAGCCGAGCTCCCCCAGCCCCCACCGCAAGGTACCGCCACAGCCTAGCCCTCGGCCTTGTGCTGCCTGACTGCTTTTCCTTTAGTCTGGGTCTTAGAGGGCCTGCACACCACCTCTGAAAGCACAGGGGCTTGAGTTCTGTCCAACCTTCTCAGCCAGTCCATCCCCCTTGTGCCGGTGAGCAAATGGATGCAGGCCAGGAGCTGCGATCCGCTCAGGGTTACAAAGGGAATGAGTGACAGAGCCAAGCCGCAAGGATGCTGGGTCCTGGTCTTGAGCTTCTGAGAACTGGCGAGGTGCATCCATTGCCTTTGGTACAAGGACCTGCAGCAGAGAATCCCGGGCCCCAGAAAGCCACCCCAAGAAGTACACTCAGCTGCCCAGTCCAGACAGCGGGCTGGCTGCCAGTGCTCCCCTCTGGTGGGTGCTTGTTTGCACCTGGCAAATTCCTTCATAGGGAGGTGGGTGGAGGCAGAGCTGAAGGCCGGGGTCCCCTTGGGGCTGGGAAACCAGGAGTGCTGACCAGGGCTGTTGCAGTCCAGGAGAGATACAGGGTGGGCTGTAAAGGCCCCTTTCAGAAACAGAATACAGGATCCTGATGCCCATCTCCTCTCCCCTTGAGGCAGCTCAAAAAGAGGCCCCCCACCCCTGTTCCCCACCATCTGGAAAACTCACAGCCACCTCCCCATTCTGTCCTCAGCCATCCACGTCATCTGTCACTTCCGATGAGAAGGTGGACTACGTTCAAGTGGACAAGGAGAAGACCCAGGCCCTGCAGAGCACCATGCAGGAGTGGACAGATGTGCGGCAGTCCTCGGAGCCTTCCAAGGGTGCCAAACTGTGATGCGGGGCCACCGCACCTGGGGAGGGGCCAGGAGGCAACATCTCCAGTGCTGGCTTCTCTCCTCTACCCCCACCCCCCAACTCACACAATCTCTCCTCTCCCAGTGCCCCCTCCTGCCACTCTGGCCTTCAAAGCACTTGATGTCAGGGACCCTGAACCCCTCTCCTAAGAGGAGAGGGCCTGATCAAGGCACTTCCTCTGCCCACTCGGGGCCCCCCTTTGATTTTTACCAGTAATGGCCATGCCTCTACCCACCTTAGTTAGAGCTATTGCCAAAAAGCATCCTTCAGCCTCTTCCTGTCCTTTAGACCTGAACACCTACTAGGCTTTGGGAGGGGCTGGGGCTCTGAGCCAGATCCCACACCTCACTTCCGGTCCTAGCCCTCAAGCCCTCCCGCTACTGGGCTACCTCTCCTTCAGTCCCAGAAGATGCCACATTGTCTTGCTGACCCAGGGAGCCCAGGACCAGCAGAGCAAAGTGGATATGGACTTCATCCTTGTCTTGGTAGAGGACAGGCAAGGCCCCCGAAAGATGAAGTTGAGAAGGAAGGTTAGCAGTGGTCTTGAGGGACACAGGAGGAGGTCCTGGATGCAAAAGGCAGGTGATAAGGACAGGAGCCCTGCCCCTGTGTAGCTGGAGTAGGTTGGGAGAGGCAGAGGGAGGAGGACACAAGGGAGGGAAAACAGGAGGATGGGCAGGGGGTGACCAGGGCCCCTAGACCAGTGGCGCACCCAGGCTCCCTTCCGTGGGCGTACAGGAGGGGCTGGGAAGGTGCGGGGTGCTGCAGGCAGTGCAGGGCGGGGAGGGAGCGTGGGGCAGTCAGTAGGTACTTCGGGGCCTGGGGCTGGCTGCTGTAGTGGGGAGGGAGCAGCAAACGTGCCTCTATAGGACAGGTGCTGGGGGGAGGGCAGATAACTGATGGGCTGAGAGGCAGGAGGTGGACAGTGCAGCCGGGGGTGGGGGTGGGGTGGAAAGCTGGGGCCATGCCTGGGGCTGCAGGCCAGAGCGGTGAGTGTGAGGGTCATGGGGAAAGCATTGCAGGGGAGTGTGGGGCCAAGAGGATGTTGGGGAGGGCTGGGGCTTCTGCTGCAGCCTGAGCCAGCAGGAGTATGGTCCTGGGAGCCCTGAGCCATGTTGGATTCAGACCTGGTCCCTGGGATGGGAGAGGCCAGACCTCTGCTCCTGTGGCTTAAAGGCCCCGCATGAGCTGTGTCCTCCCCCACCAGGTATTTTGTCCTAAGGTGGGAAGGACAGATCTGAATCTTTTGCCGATGGTTCTTGCCCAAATCTTCCAGGGTTGCAGAGGTCTCATCCCACCCTGGGATGAACAGACCTCATTCCTACGGAAAAAAATAACTTCCCACCATGACTGACGGAGGTGGCTACTGCTCACCTTTGGGTTCCCGCGAGCATACACCTGGCCACGGTCTCAGAAGCCCCACTCCGGCCAGGAGGGTTTTCTGCACGGTAGCCCCTCTCCTAGCAGTTCAGCTCAACTCAGCGGGCACTGATGAATGGCTGCCAGAGCCAGGTTCTGGGAATTCGAGAATTTGTGCACTTGAGGTGGGGGTAGGGGAGACCCAAGGGCACAGGACATTGGTAAGGGCCGTGAGAGAGACTGGAAGCAAGGCTACTTCAGGATGGTAGTGCAGATCAGGGAGAGGTGATGTCTGGGAAAAGGGGGTGCTAAGATGGGCTTGAGAGGCAAGAAGGGCAGGGTAAAGCACTGGGGCTGATGGCAGTGGCTGACACTGTCCCTTTAAGGCCCTCGCTGAAGGGTCTCCTAGGGCAGAGCATTGAGTGGCGCTGCCCTGTGCCCCAGGTGCCAGCACTTTGGACTATGAGGTGAATGAAACTGAGTGTTCAAATCTAGTGTCCAAGGAGGCCTCCTCTTGGTTCCTGCGGCTCCCAAGCCCTCAGGGTGGAGGGGCAGAGACAGAAGGACGTGTAAGAGGACGATGGCCTGGTGAATGCAGAGACTCGGGCCTCCCCCAACCCGGTGTCTAGTACACACCTCTCAGTTCAGTTTAGCTCCCTGGTGGCCTGGCAAGGGCAGACCCAGGACGCACGGTGCCTGGGCCAGCAGGAGCAAGCAGCAGAGAGGGAGGAAGGGTTCCAGGGAGTTGAGCAAAGCAAGGTCCCAAGGAGCCACCGCCTGTGAAAGGGTGGCTGAGGCCCTTCCAGGCTGTTTCTCTGCAGGGGGTCTGGCTCACCAGGGATGGACAGCACCCAGGGCCTTAGTCAGTCTGCCTGGTCCCCTTCCCGAGATGGGACTTTGAAGACTTCTACATTTGAAACCCTTCGAATACGCCCCATTTGTAGGAGAGAAGCACAACCATTCCCGCTCTGCAGTGAGTGGAGCAAGGGCTTGCCCCGGCCCCGGCCGACCCACCCCTCACACCCTCCCAAGAGCTCTGGCCGCAGTTCGCACTCCGGGGCACCCCGTGAGGAAGCAAGGCTGGGCCCAGGAGCACTGCAGCTCCCTCCTCCGGGAGCCAATGTTCTGGGACTTTGCAAGCTCCCTGCGCTGCCCTTGGAGGGGCCCCCTCGAGGTGCAGGCTGTCCTGTGATAGTTGGTGTGTATTCTTGAGTGTTGGTTACATGTGTCTTGAAATTTAGAATCATTTCGCACAGAACTGTCTGTCAGGAAGAGAAAAGGGGCTAACAGCCCAGTCTTAGGTTCTTGCCCTGTTATACCATTTTAAAATCGACATTTAATTTTTCAAATCACTGTTGGTGCCTAATCACTTAAGTTATTAATTTATTCTGTTTTCTCTTTAAAAAATGTGTAACATGTATTTATCCTGTGCGTAGGTCTGGGGTGGGGTGGGAGTGTGTTCGGGTGGGTCCTGGTTTTGCTGTGGTGACACACGGCACAGGCCTGGAGCTTGCAGGGCCCTTTTTACGTGGTGTTGGAGCAGGACAACAATAAAGTCCATTAGAAGCAACCAGAAGCAACTGCTGGAGCCTGCCTTGTCTGAAGGCGCTGGGGAGGGAACCCGCCTGCATAGAATCCCTGCCTGGGGGCCACCCACGTATAGGCCTACACACAGCTCTTCAGGGCCCCCGTGAAGCTAGGGGCCATTCTGCTCCCTTTCATCTTAATAGGGAGTAACGGGGCCCTCATCTTGACTGGGAACAAGAATGAATCCTCCTTACCTTGGAATGTGTGTTCCTGATGTAGAAAATGGAAACTGTAACTTCCACCCATTCATCTTAGAAGGTGCATGGAGTGTAGAGATGAATTCTGGGCATGACTTGGTCTCTGCCAGACTACCAGCCCAGTTTCGCTGATCCCTAAGGTCTGATGTCTCAAGCCTCTGGGACATAGGCCAAAACTCACCTCCTCCACCTCCAGCACTGGCCAGCCAGCCCTTGCAGTCCCTGGCCACACCATGGCCTCTGTCCCTGACTTCCCACCTGCTTTGTTCCCCCAGATGGGTAGGGTTGGGGGTGGAAAGGGCTCCTACATGACCTCCCCAGCTCTAAGAATGGGCTGGTACCTGGGGACACCAGGGAGGGGGGGCTACCCACCCACCCCTTTCCTCCTGGCCATCGCCCATCCCAGGAGGGGCCACAAACCTGTACCAGGTTCTCCCAGGGAAAGCGGGAAGAATGTGGGAGCAGCAGTAGCCAGTTCTGGGCAGTCCAGAGCTCTCGGGGTCTGAAAAATCTCCAGATGCAGGGGCTCTGGCTTCACCCGATAGGTGAGTCCCCCCAACAGGATAATGAATATGAAGTTTTGTTTTAGGGTGATGAAATGTTTAGGGTGATGAAAATGTTCAAAAACGATTGTGGTGGTGGCACAGTGGACTGGGTAACTGCCTCTCAGGGTAATGAGTGTCCTTCCCATTACCAGCACCTGCCCCTGGGGAATATGACCACTGCTGGTCCCAGCTCTACCCTCGGGGTTCTCCCAGTCCTCACCTTGAACTTGCAAGCGCTTCAGCGTGGCACACTGTCACCTCCTGTGGGGCATCACACAAGCCAAGAGGGCACAGGTTGTACCCTCCTCACTGCCCAGACACAGCAAGAAACAAAGGGCACTGCCACCATCACAGCCACTGAGGCAGAAAGAATGACATCTTTAAAGGCTTCGGAGAACCTATTTTTATTCCCGTTTGAGACCCTGAGTCTCTTCTCTCTGTGTAGAAGGGTACAGCAGTGTCAGGGCACATGAGGTCAATATCTGCTCCTCACCAAACCACCCCCAACAGCCCCGAGGCCATGGCTCGCATGCCCACAGATGAGGAGCTGAGCCAGCCAGCTTTCCTCAGGTCCGACGATGGCTTCGTGAGAAACGCAAACATAGCTGCAGTAGAATAAGATTCTCTATTGTAACCAGAAAGGGGACGCAGGTGGTGGCATCTCAGGCACTGAGGCAGGCTAGGGGAGA
This sequence comes from Enhydra lutris kenyoni, assembly GCF_002288905.1. Taxonomy (NCBI): domain Eukaryota; kingdom Metazoa; phylum Chordata; class Mammalia; order Carnivora; family Mustelidae; genus Enhydra; species Enhydra lutris. The sequence continues at coordinate 21,642,307 of NW_019154121.1, forward strand.
TAGGGTTTGGGGGGACTGTCCCCTCTATGCAGTCTCTGACCCCGTGCCAGGCTGCTTCCCACCGGCACTCCCCTCAAAGAAGTACCAAGGGTGCGGGCAACCCCAGCCGGGGCCTCTGGAACCCCCTCAGAGAACCCAGAAGGTGGCCCCGATCCTGCTCTGCTTTTTATACTAGAGAGCAATAGGACTGTCTGAAGGGAGCGAGGAGGGCTATGCTACTTGATGGCAAAACACTGTAGCTGTGAAGTCAGCCCCGGCACGTAGCCTGCTGGGGGGACAGGGGGACAAGGCCCAGAGTGTCCATCTAAGCTGCTTCAAGTTGACCAGGACACTTGGGTGAGAAATCTCAATAGGGCTGATCCCAGGGTCAGGGGCTTGGCTCTCACCTCTGTATCTGAGTCTCTGTGCACCCTCCAGGCTGAGGAGTGGCATCCCAGAAGCTTCCTCTCCACCTTCCCTGCCCTTGGGAGGGCCTGTCTTCAAGGCTGGACCTGCCTCCACAGCCTCGCTCAGACCCCACCTGGCAGAGCGCCTCTGCCTCGGTCCCCACCCAGTTCTCTGAGGGAGAGGATCAAGGCCTCCCTGCGGTGGACTGTGGCGCCCCCCGCAGGTGGGAGCAGGCTGGGGCAGGGTCCACATTAGAAGACCAGTCTGTGGAAGTCACCACCACTGCCACCTGCAGGACTGCAGCCTCCTGGCGAGCCTTCGTCCTCATCCTTGTCTTCGTCGAAGCCCCTCCCCCAGTGCGGAGAGGCCGGGAGTGCAGAGATGTAGGCCGCCCTGCTTCGGGCCTCCTTCTCCTGCTCCTGGGAACACAGATGCGGATGGGGAAGGAGGTTTAAAATTCAGGCTCTGAAGCCAGAGGCTTCACTGCATCCCCAACCCAGTGCCATCCAGCACAGCAGTTCCAACGGTCTCCAGGGTGCCCAGGGCCAAGCACCAAGGATCCTCAGTTCCTGCCCACGGGATGTGCCAGCCCTGCAGGAGGGTGGCTGGGGTGGAGCCTCCTTCTACCCTCTATCTAGCCTTCAAAGCCACTCTTCTCCCAGTAACAACTCCTAGCCCCCGGGGAAAAGGAGCTCATTCACACAAGACACAAGATGGAGTAACTGATGAGGGCCTGCCAATGGCCCCAGGGAGGAGCACGTCCCACCACACAGGGTCCCCCTCTGGTGTCCTGACACAGCTGTCCAGCTCACTGCCCCGCGAGGAACGAGGAACACGCCCGTCCTCAGACTGAATGGAGGCCAGCCTCACCATTACTCCTCACCCGCCACCCCGCCTCCACCTGGACGGCCCAGCGGAAACCTACAGCCGGCCTGGTGTCCCCACACGGACTCCGGCGCCGCTGCCCACAGGGCGCCGTGGGATGACTGTGGTGGTTCATGGCCTCTGCCGTCCCAGCTGCTAAGTATTCTGATACCGCCCCTGACTCAGAAGAGGGGAGTCGAAGGCATATGAGAGGAGGTTCTGGGCAGCGTGGTCCCCAGGTGCCCCTGGAAGCCTTGACCTTCCACACACAACCCCAGGGTGCCCCTTCGCACGCTCAGGACAAGCGTGAATAAACAACTGGTAATTCCTGAACGTCTGCTCCTCTGAAGTAAGGGGTTCTGTCTGTCGAGTCCGCCTGTACGGTCCTGGCACGAGAGGGTCAACGACAGGGGAGCAGAAGGGGAGCATACAGGGGAGTATCCCACCCGAGGCGGCTGCTGTGCAGGGAAGCCCTCCACCCGGGGATGAGCTCAGAGGCCCCGGGCCTGCTCACCTGCAGGTAAAGGATGTTGTCTTTGGAAATGGCCTCCATCAAATCTTTGTGGAGGGTGGGCTCTGCGCGGCCTCTGGGAGAGCCGGGCTCGGCCTCAGGCCCCTCCCCGGGCCGCTGCCGGTAAAAGAGCACGTAGGCCGTGTCCTTGGGGAAGAAGGAGGTGACATTGCTGACAGACTCGAAGGAGGAGAAGGACACCCGAGTGTCGTTGAACAGGTACCACTGGTTCTCGGGCTCGGGCCTGTCGGCAGCGCCGGGCAAGGGAGCCGGGCGGGCGGCGCCCTCCCGGGCATAGCAGTAGTAGTGGCCGCTCTCCGAGGACACTCCGGAGTGCACGACGACGCTGCAGAGGTCGTAGGCCTGGCCCCGGCCCCCCGCCAGCGGCAGGCGGAGCAGCAAGGGGATGGAGACGTCGTCCAGGATCTTGCGGCGGCGCATGGTGCGCAGGTCGAAGGAGAAGCGCAGCAGGGTCAGGATGAGGTAGCGCGGCCCCTGGCTCAGCTCCACCGCCTTCTCGGCGTCCTGCAGCGAGGCGCACGGCTCGCAGTAGTAGCGGTTCTCCGCTGTCAGCCTTTCGGGGCACAGGAAGTAGTTGACCAGATCCAGGACGGAGCGGGAGCCCTCTCCGGCGGGGGCGGGGGCACCCCGGTGGGTCCCTGGCCCCGGGCTGTCCTCTTCCTTCTCCTTCGTGGTCTCAGCCTCCTTCTCCTTCTCTGCCTTTTCTTCCCCCTCCTCCTCCTCTTTCTCCTCTTCCTCCTCCTCCTCTTGGGTCCTTTCCACCTCCTGTGCCTCTTCCTCCGCTTGCTCTACCCTCTCCACCCTCTCCTCCCCACGGCTCTGCCCCCCAGGCCCCTGGCGGCCCAGGCCTTCCACGTCCAGGACGGAGGTGGGGGCGTCCCCCGTGACACAGTGTTTCCTCTGCCTCCGAGGACCAACCCTGCTTGGAACCTGGGCTTGGGGGGATGACAGGGAGTCCCGGCCGCCCATGTCCTCTGCAGGGAGCATCACCGAGCCCAGGCGGCGGCGGCGACAGCGCTCAGTAGGGGGGAAAGCAAGAGAGAGGTCCGTGAAGGCCTCCTCTCTAGAGGACACATTGAGGCAGCGGAGGCAGCGTATGCGAGTCACAATCTTGCCTCCGAACATCTTCTCCACAGAGGTGGGACTTGGGCTGGGGGGCTCCTCCGGAGGGGACGGCAAGCTGGACTGCTTGAGCTTTTGGCAGATCCTTGTCCCCGTTTTCTCCTCTTCGTGCAGCCTGGAGCAGAGAGCACGGGGATTTCACACACACACGCACGGATCCATTCTCAGTGCTTGGCCCTGATCTGGGCCATCTACCTTATCCAGGGGCCACCCGCTTAGACGTGTGCATGGGTATGCACAGTCCCCACACATAAGTGCCAATGACATCCACACACATGCACTCACAAGCCAGGCACACATGCCACACACTTCCCTCCAGGCAGGCCCACGAACCTGCCATGTGGAGAGGTGCCACGTCTACATGCACATGCTCCCAGTGCTGTGCTGAACACGTGTACACGCATACTCAAGCAAGCAGAACACACGCATACGCACGCACTGACCCCTCCCCAGTCAGGGCTCTGGTGAGCAAATGTCCCTCACATGCAGCCCTGCCACCCCTCACGGCACCCATCACTGCGCCTTCCACAAGTGCAGTGTGGCACCCGCTTCCAGGGACAGGCCATGCAGCGGGGAGAAGGGCTATCCCTCAGGCACCCTCCTCCGGCTCCCAAGCCCCCACGCAGAGCCCGGTCTGGCCCCCCCTTACCGATCCAGCAGGTACTTTAGGTACTCTGAGCAGTCCTGCTGGGTGCCAGGGCTGAACCAGGGTGTCCAGGATGCAGAGAGGAAGTTCTCTGGAGAGATGGCAGGCCGCTAGGACCAAGGCAGGTGGAAGGCACGTCAGGAGCAGGAGGCCACTCACTAATCAGCTCTGCTGCACGCTAGGCCCGAGGGTACCTGGGGACTCTCTGTCCCAAACTTCCTGGCCTCTACCCTGAAGTCCTCCCCACCCCTCATCATCCCTGAACCAGCCTCTCCCACCATGTCCATGCAGCCCATGCGCACGGCCTTAGGTTTGTGGAGATGAACCAATTCTCTAGCGATTTGCTCTCCCCCAGCACACCTATTTCTTTCCAGACCCTTATCCATTGCCATTCCCTCTGTCTAAAACGTCTTCCCTCCATCAAAAGCCTACAGAGTTCAAGACCCAGATGCACGGACACCTGTTCCATGAGTTCTTCCCAATGGTCCCGCCCCCTACCACAATCAGCTCTTCTCTCCCTTGCGTGCACACAACACTGCATTTCCCTCCATTCAAGCGTTACAACTGTTCTCTGCAGCTCCACCTTCCCCACCAGACTATGAGCTCCATGAAGACCCGGACTGTGGCTTCCTCCTCTCTGTGACCCCCACAGGGCCTTACATAATGCCTGGCCAAGGGTTTCAGGTCCCACGAGGGCAGAGACTGAACAAAACAAATACGGCCCTCAGGGGGCCTGGCGATGCCAGTGCTCAGAAATGACAGCAGATGAGACAAGCAACATCTAGCACAAGAGCGTGAATCACTGATGGAAGAGACCTGGCCATCAGCACACAGAAGGGGGCACAAGGAAGCACTCCCTCTCCTGTCCCATGAGGCACCAAACCGACCATGAACCCACGCCAGCCCCAACGCGGGACTCACCAGCATACACCAGGAAGCAGGGCCTTTGACCCAGAAGCAGGGAGGGTGGCAGCCCAGGGCCTCCTCTCCATGGCGCACCAAGCCCCCTGCACTCACCTGGCTGTGCTCTAGGAAGGCAAAGAGCCACTGCAGCTTGGTCATCAGGGGCTGGGAGTTGTTCTCCGTCAGTCTGAGCACACAGTGTCTGAAGCTTCAGAAGAAAGCAAAAGCATCCAGGGTGTAAGCCGAGGGCATCCACGGAGCCTCTCCTCACCCGCAGCCCAGGCAACCCCGGCACCCAGCCTCAAGGCACAGCAGCTACTTCAAGCTCAGGCAAGAAAGAGCAGGTGAACAACCCAGCCTGGACAGTGAAGTCGGCCCCGCAGCTTGTTCCAGTTCAGACAGCCCACGACCCTGAGACTCAAAGGCTCCAGGGTGCTGAGATCCTATAGTCTCGGGGCGGGGAGGCTGGAACTCTCCCGCGGGCGCCAGTCTGCACTGCCATGGTGCACACCCATCTCTTCCCACCCCCTCCCCCCGGAAACGGCCTTCAGAGCCACGCAGAGCAGCTGGCCTTGCTGCAACCGGGTCCCTCCCAGTCTGCTCTCACAGCCCCTTCTCGGGACCCCCGCGCCATGGCCCTAAGACCACCCAAGTGGTTCTGCTGCCTTCAAATGAGGGAGGCAGGGGTCCATGTGAGGAGTGCACTGCACAAGGAGGATACGGCAGGGAGAGACAGTCTCCTGACAACCAGGTGGGACCCTGCAGGAGAGGGGAAGGAGGCCCTGCTGCCACCAGCACTGCCTTGGAGCGAGCCAATTCCCAGGCCTCACCTTAGCTCCTGTGCTCACAAACAGCTCTGGGTAGCCAGGTCAGGCATCTTTCCAACCTGAGCCTGCTGCACAGAACAGTGTTACCCAAGTGTGACCCCCTTGCCATCCATCACAAAGTTCAAGTGCAGGAGCTGAGGGAGCAGTTAGGGACATGTACAGCAATGTGACCTCACTACCATCATGTAAGCACTTGATCAGTATTCTGGTAGGTCGTCTGACTGTATTTTACAAAAATTAACAGTCTGTAGCAGACTGGACACTGGAAAAACTAGACCTTCACCAGGTCTGAGAAGCACACACGTTAGGAAGTGCTCGAGAGTTAGCTCTGACCTCCCCACAACAGACCTGAAGCTCAGAGAGGAGAAACCTACTTGAAGTCATACCACAAGCCAGGGCAAAGCTTCTTGCTCTGTTTCTTTTTTAAAAAGATGCCTAAGTGTGGTGCCGGTGAAAGATGAGTCAAATGGATCAACAGGATAGAACAGAGAGCCAGAAACAAGCCCCAAAATACCGTCCACTGACCTTGGACAAAGGAGCAAAGGCAAAACAAGGGAGAAAAAACCAGTCTTATCAACAAATGGAACATTTGGACACCCACAAGAAAAATACACACACCAAGACACATACCTCACAATCATCCCACAAAATTAACTCAAGATGGACCAGAGACCTAAATATAAAACACAAAATGATAAAATTCTCAGGCAATAACACAGGAGATAACCTCTATGACCTTTGGTATGGTGATGCCTTTTTAGAGGCAGCACCAAAGACATGATCTGTGAAAATAATTAATAAGCTGGATTTCCTTAAAATTAAATTCTTCTGTTCTGGGAAAGAAAACAACCAGAGAATTAAAAGACAAGTCAGAGTCTTGAAGAAAATATTTGCAAAAGACCCATCCGATAAAGGTCTGTTATCCAAAATATACAAATAATTCTTAAAACAATAAGAAAACCAACAACCTATTTTAAAAAGGGCCAAATACAGAGAAAGGGGAGTGTCCAAGTTGGTGGCATAGTGAGATCCGGAACCCCAAAGACACACCCAATCCACAGCTCCCTCTGGATCGGGTCCCTCCGAAAAAGATCTGAAAACTAGAAGAACTGCTTTTCCACGACCAAGGACAGAAGGACCACCCTGAGATGCCTCAGAGGGGCTTAGACAGAGTCTTGCCAAAAAACCCCACCCCGCCAGTAAAGACACACAACAGGGAGGGATGGTCCTAGACAGGCGCTTCCGCCAGGGGACAGAAGAGTTGATGCCTCCCGCCTAGCACCCCAGAGCCTGGGATCTTTACTGGAGAGAGAGGAGCCTCCAGAACATGGGACTGGCTAAGCCAGGGGTCCCAAAGTACTCTGATAAACTGAGCTCTGCCCCGGAGGGCTTGACCCGAGCTCCAAGGAAAAAAAACACAGTTTGCAAAATGCCTGAACTGTAGGTCTGATCAATTTATTTCCAGATCTGGAGACAACAGCTAGAGGAACAGGGACAGCTGAGAAGCCCCCTGGTGACAGGGGCCCCGGGGGGCCACCATCATCGCACCACAGACAGGGTGCCAGCATGGGTAGGCAGACTCGGCCAGGCACCCAGCCTCCACTACCTCGCTGGAAGGGACAGGAGTGCATCCACTGAGTCAGACCACACAGGGAGTGGTAGTGTTTCCCCACTCCAGGCTAAGACAGCGAGTGCAAACCGTCATGGAGTTCTGGCACTCCAGAGTGAGAATCTGCTAGTGCAGGTGGGCGGACGCAACAATCCCCCGGCCCCCCGAGCAGGGACATGTGTGCAGAGGAGGCACTCTCCCACCGCACTGCCGAAGCCCAGGGGTGTATACAGTCCCACCATTTCTCTGCCGTCCTTCTGAAGCCAGCTAACAAGCCCATTCCCTACACTCTCTGGCTGTCTTGCTCAAGCAAGTGGGTACGCCCAACCCACACAGGAGATGCCCCTAGATCACCCGGCCCTCATGGCCCAAGACGGCTATGGTTAGCAAGCTGTGCACAAAGCTAACACACAGAAAGTTCCTGGCAGGGGGCGCCTGGGTGGCTCAGTGGGTTAAAGCCTCTGCCTTCGGCTCAGGTCATGATCCCAGGGTCCTGGGATGGAGCCCCACATCGGGCTCTCTGCTCCTTGGGGAGCCTGCTTTCTCCTCTCTCCCTCTGCCTGCCTCTCTGCCTACTTGTGATCTCTGTCTCTCAAATAAATAAGTAAAATCTTTAAAAAAAAAAAAGAAAGTTCCTGGCAGGCTACCCACCCCCACCCCCAGGACACTGCACAGGCCACAGACTGAAACACAACCTGACTCTGCCTATGAAAAAAGCCAAATACTTAGTCCAGAGCATCAGCCAGAAGGACAGGCTTCAGGTTTCCCACCTATCTAGAGGCTGAGAAAGCCCTTCCTGAACAGGAGCAAGGAGACAGAACATTGTGTACACCCTTCGCCTCACTCCTGCTGGAGGGAACTCCCAGAAAGGAGCTTGGCTGGTGCCCTGATTTTGAAAACTGTTGTCCAGGGAACACTTCCAGATCTGACCTGGAGGCTGGCAGGGATTACTACTGTAGCAACATAGGACCCAACATATTCACATACTTCACAAGCTACTGCCTGAGAGTCTGGCTTTCCATCACCTGAAACTAGGTGCTAAATGAGGTCCCTACCTTTGGATCACTGACAGGTCTTAGAACCTGCTCAAATGGGGTCATATCAATAGGGACATATGAAGAATAAATCCGGTGATTTAGCAAATTACAAAAGTTCAAGAGACAACCAAGAACCAGGACAAGAGTGACCAAGAATCCACCTACAAAAGGCCACGCCTTGAAGACAAAGAGGTGGCTGTTCTGCCTAATACGGAAAACAGAGGCAGAGAGTCAAGGAAGATGAGGCAACAGAACTGTGCTCCAAACAAAAGAACAAGATAAGGGAGTCTGCTTCTCCCTCTCCCTTTCCCTCTGCCCACCCCCCCCCCCCCCCCTCAAACCCCCTCCCCCAAAAAAAAAAAAACTTAAAAAAAAAAAAAAAAAAGAACAAGATAACACCTCAGAGAAAGACCTTAAGGATGAGGTCTTAATCTTAATCTTAATCTACCTGATAAAGAATTCAAATGAATGAGCATAAACATGTTTACCAAACTTGGGGAAGGGGCAGCGGTGGGGACTAGATGAACACAGTGAGAAATTCTACAACAAAACAGCATGGTGAGAAAGTACCAAAAGGAAGTCACAGAGGTAAAGAACGTGACAACTCAAATGAAAAACAGACTAGAGCAGCTCCACAGCAGAATGGATGAGATAAGAGAAACCAGCAAGCAGGAAGACAAACCAGTGGAACTCACCCAGACCAAACAGCAAAAAGGAAACAGAATTTTAGAAGAATAAAGGTAACTTAAGGCACCTCGGAGACAATATCAAATGGAATAACATTCATGTTAGAGGGGTTCCAGTAGAAGAAAGAAAGGGCCAGGAAATGTATCTGAAGAAACAGGCTGAAGACTTCTCTAACCTGCGGAAAGAAACAGACGTCCAAGTGTAGAAAACCCAGAGAGTTTCAAATAAGATGAACCCAAAGACAGCCATGGCAAGAAACATTATCATTAAAATGTCAAAACTTAAAGCATCTTAAAAGCAGCAAGAGAATAACAAGTTTTTACCTACAAAAATTTTTTTAAAATAAAAATAAAACCATGAAGGCTACTAACAGCTTTGTCAGCAGAAATTTGACAAGCCAGATGAGAGTGGCAGTGACATATTCAAAGTGCTGAAAAGAGAAATTTACAACTGAGAACACTCTACCCTGCAAGGTTATCATTCAAATTTGAAGGAGAGATAAAGAGCTTTAAAGATAAGCAAAAACTAAGGGAATTTATCACTACTAAATAGGCCTTATGAAAAATATTAAACTTCTTTAAGCTGAAAAGAAATGTCACTAATAACAAAAACATGCACAGAAATAAAAATCTCACTGGAAAAGCTAAATACATAGTAAAGATAATGGATTAATCAGTTAGTTACAAAGGTACTAAGAAGATTAAAAGATAAAACTCACAAAATTAACTAAAACTATGATAATTAGCTAATATATACATTTAAAAAGATGTAAAAAGAGATAACAAAAACATGAAACTAGAAAGGCACCCGGGTGGCTCAGTAGGTTAAGCAACCAATTCTTGGTCTCAGCTTGGGTTATGATCTCAGGGATGTGAGATCGAGCCCCATATCAAGCACTGCAGTGGGCTCTGCACTCAGCAAGGAATCTGCTGGAGATCCTCTCCGTCGTCCTTTCCCTCCCCCCAACCCTGTTTGAATGCACATGTGTTCTTACTCTCTCAAGAAAACAAAAAACAAAAACATGAAACTAGGGAGGGGAGTAAAATGTAATTTTCAAGTGTGTTCAACCATTAGTTGCTATCAACCTAAAATAAAATGTAATTAGATAAATATGATGTCTGTGGACATCACAGTAACCACACACCAAAACTTAGAATAAATACACAAAGAAAATGAGAAAGGAGTCCAACATACTATTTTAAAACATCATAAAACCACAAAGGAAGAGAGAGAAAGAAAGGAACTACACACAAAGGCAGAAAACAATTAACAAAATGGCAATAAGTACATAGCTCTCAATAATTACTTTAAATGTAAATGGACTAAATTCTTCAATCAAAAGTGAGCTGAATGGATAAAAAACAATACCTATCCATATACTGCCTACCAAAGACTCACTTCAGAAGTCAGGACACAGACTGACAGTGAAGGGATGGGAGAAAAGAAAGATACTCCATGCAAATGTAAATGAAAAGAAAGCTGGGGAAACTGCACTCACATCAAACAAAATGGAATTTAAAACAAATACTATAAGACAAAGAGGGGCACCACATAATGGTAGAGGGGCTGACCCAGTAAGAAAATATAATATTTATAAATCTGGGGTCTCCCAGGTGGCTCAGTTGTTAGGCATCTGCCTTCAACTCAGGTCATGATCCCAGGGTCCTGGGATTGAGCCCCACATTGTGCTCCCTGCTTGGCAGGAAGCCTGCTTCTCCCTCTCCCACTCTCCCTGCTTGTGTTCCCTCTCTCATTGTCTGTCAAATAAATAAATAAATAATCTTTTTAAAAAAATTTATAAATACGTATGCATCTAAAATAGGAGCGCCAAAATATACAAAGCAAATATTAACACACTTAAAGAGAGAAAAGGAGAACAATACAACAGTAAGGGATTTTAACACCTCACTTACATCAATGATCAATCAACCAAATGGAAAATTAGTAAGGGAACATCAGCCATCAGCAACACATTAGACCAGATGAACTTAACAGAAAAATACAAAACATTCCATCCAAAACCAGGAGAATAGACTTTCTTCTCAAATGCACATGGTATATTATGCAGATCTATCACACATTAGGTGACAAAAGCAGTCTCAATAAATTCAAGAAGACTGAAAACATATCAAGCATCTTCTCTAACCACTATGGTATAAAACCAGAAATCATTTACAAGAAGGAAATGGGAAAAACCACAAATCTGTGGAGAGTAAACAATGTGTTACAACTGAACAACTAGAAGAGATCAAAGATCAAAGAAGAAATTTTTAAAATACCTAGAGATAAAACAGAAATATCCCACACACACAAAAACAGAAATACAACATACCAAAATCTATGGGATCCAGTAAAATAAGTTCTAAGAGGGAAACTCAGAGTAATCTGGGCCTACCTCAAGAAACAAAAGAAATCTCAAACCATTTAACTTTACACCTAAAAGAACTAGAAAAAGAACAAAGCTCACAGTTTAAAAAAAAAAAAAAAAGGAAATAATAAAGATCAGAGCACAAATAAATGAAATAGAAACTTAGAGCACAAGAGAAATGATCAATGAAACTGAAAGCTGGTTCTTTGAAAACAAAATTGACAAACGTTTAGGTACATTAACAAAGAAAAGAGGACTCAAATAAATAAAATCAAAAGTGAAAAAAATGTTACAATTGATGCCAAAGAAATACAAACACTCATAGGATACTACTATGGACTATAAAAACAATAAAGTGGGCAACCTAGAAAAAATGGATAAATTCTGAGAAATTTACATTAGTTCTAGGAAATCTAAGGATACTGATGACTAGTAAGGAGACTGAATCAGTAATCAAAAAAGTCCCAACAAACTGAGGTCCAGGACCAGACACTTCACTGGTGAATTCTACCAAAAATTCTAAGAATATGAATACTGGGTATCTAGCCTTCACAAATTCTTCCAAAAAACTGAAGAAGAGGGAAAGCTTCCAAACTCATTTTATGAAGCCAGCACTACCCTGATACCAAAAACAGACAAGGATACCACCACACACAAAACAGAAAGCTACAAGCCAATATCCCTGATGAATACAGATGCAAAAATTGTCAACGAAATATTAGCAAACTGAGTTCAACAATACATTGAAAGGATCATATACCATGGCCAAGTGGGGTTTATTCCAGGGATTCAAGGATGGCTCAACATCCACAAATTATCATGATATATCACACTAAATGTAATGTAAATTTCATATAATCTCAATAGAGAAAAAGATTTTGACAAAATTCAATATCCACTTATGAAAAAAATTCTCAACAAAATGCATACACAGGGAATGAAACTTAACATAAAAAAGGTCACATATGACAAACCCACAGCTAACATTATACTCAACAGTGAAAGCTTAACAAAACAAAGATATTCAGTATTCCCACTTCCATCCAACATAGTACTAGAAGTCCTAGGCACAGCAATTAGGCAGGAAAAATAAATAAAAGGCATACAATACACACAATATATATATATACACACACACTATATATATTCCATACACACATACACCCACACACCCTGTTTTTTTAATCCATTCATCTGTTTTTTGACACTTGGGTTGTACACACACAATGGAATACTACTCAATCATTAAATTAAAAACATAAAATAAATTTAAAAATAGGGCCCCTGGGTGGCTCAGTAAGCAACTGACTTTTATTTTGGCTCAGGTCATGATCTCAGGATCTTGAGATCAAGCCCTGTGTTGGGCTCCAGGCTCTGTGGGGAGTCTGCTTGGGATGCTTTCCCTCTCCCTTGGCCACCCCCCTCAAATAAATAAATAAATCTTTTAAAAATAAATAAATAAATAAAAATCATGCTCTTTCCAACCTGGATGGACCTTAAGGATATTAAGCTAAATGAAATAAGTAAGACAGAAAGGACAAATACACCACGATTTCACTTATGTGTGGAATCTATAAAACAAAACCAAGACTCACAGAGACAGACTGCTGGTTGCCAGAGAGGAGGAGCATTGGCAGGGGTGAAACAGGTGAAAGGAATTAAGGAGTACAAACTTCCAGTTAAAAATAATTCATGAGCATGGGGAGTACAGTCAATAATATTGTATTAACACTGTAAAGCGACAGATTACAGTAACTAGACTTCTCCTGGTGACCATTTCCCGATGTATACTAATGTCAGATCACTGTGTTGTACACCTGAAACATAATATTGTATGTCGATCATAACTCAATTTTAAAAAGGGCCAAACATCTTTTTTTTTTCTAAGATTTTTTATTTATTTATTTGACAGATCACAAGTAGGCAGAGAGGCAGGCAGAGAGAGAGAGGAGGAAGCAGTCTCCCCACTAAGCAGAGAGCCCGATGGGAGGCTCGATCCCAGGACCCTGGGATCATGACCTGAGCTGAAGGCAGAGGCTTTAACCCACAGAGCCACCCAGGCGCCCCAAAAAGGGCCAAACATCTTAACAAACACCTCACCAAAGATACAGAGATTCCAAATAAGCACATAAAAAGATGTTCCTCGTCATAGGTCATCAGAGAAATGCCAATTAAAACAAAATGGGGGGGGCGCCTGGGTGGCTCAGTGGGTTAAAGCCTCTGTCTTCAGCTCAGGTCATGATCCCAGGGTCCTGGGATCGAGCTCCGCATTGGGCTCTCTGCCCCACATTGGGCTCTCTGCTTCCTCCTCTCTCTCTGCCTGCTTCTCTGCTTACTTGTGATCTCTGTCTGTTAAATAAATAAATAAATAAATAAATAAATAAATAAAATTTTTAAAAAAACAAAAACAAAAGCAAAATGGGTTCTGGTCTAAGATGGCAATAAGAAGGACGCTGAGCTCACATTCTCCAGACATACCAAACCTACTCCTACTTATAGAGCCATTCCTCGTGAAGAACTAGGGTTGATTGGACAGCTTCTGCACGACCAACTGGAGAACATCATGAAAGACAGAGATAGAGATGGAAACCAAGGTTCAGAACCCCCACCACCAACTCTGCGAACTGCCATGGGGAGGAACCGTCCTGAGGGACCATGAGATCTGTCTATGCTGAAGCACAGTTGAAAAAAGAAAAAAACCTCTCTTTAAAAAAGCAACAATAGGGTGCCTGGGTGGCTCAGTGGGTTAAGCTTCTGCCTTCAGCTCAGGTCATGATCCCAGGGTCCTGGGATCCAGCCCAACATCAGGCGCTCTGCTCATCGGAGAAACTGCTTCCCCCTCTCTCTGCCTCTCGGCCTACTTGTGATCACTGTGTCAAATAAATAAAATCTTAAAAATAAATAAAAATAAAAATAAAAAATAAAAAAGCAACAATATAAAGGAACCAGCCCTAGAACCCTGCCAAACAGCAGGGGAACTGCTGGAACTTCCTCTGGACAAAAGGGCTGTTGAGCACCACAGTTTATGATCCCCTCCAGCCTGAGAGCACAGACAAGAGCAAGACCCAGGCACCATGGCTGTCCTGCCCCTTCCCTGGGCCCCAGGCCTCTCGCCCATCCCAGGCTGAGCCGTCCCACCAGGGTAGCCCCAGGACAGCACACACCCCGACGCCCCCGGTCAGCCTGTTACAGCTACAGCCATCTCGCCAAGGTGACACAGTCACAAAGGACCCTGGAACACACCAGGCCCGTACCACTTGGACCCCAGAAGGCTTGCCAGGGCACCCCCAGCTCAGGGCACTCGAAGAACTCCTAGCTCACACCTGCTTTGTGCTAGCCACCCCACCAGGGCACCCCAACTTGCCGAGCATCCGGGACACCACAGCTTGAAACCACTCCAGCCTCAACCGTCCTGCAACAGCCCCCTCCATGCCGAGTACTCCGGGATGCCCCAGCCCACACCCTGTCTCGGCTCCAGCTACCACAAGCTACCCCCTGCATGAAGCACCCTGGGATACCACGGCCCACATGGGCCACAGTTGCAGCCACCCAGCAGAGATGCCCTCCGCACCGAGCACCCTGGGACCACCCCGGCTTGCACCGGCTTCAGCTCCAGCTGCCCTGCCTGGGTCTAAAGGGAGTCTCTTGTAGGCAGTATCTCGATGGCTCGTTTTTGTTTTAAAGAGAGGGAGAGAAAGAATCGTAAGGAGGCTCCACACCCAGGGCAGAACCCCACACAAGGTTTGATCTCACAACTCTGAAATCATGACTGGAGCTGAAATCAAGAGTCTGAGGCTTGGGGCGCCTGGGTGGCTCAGTGGGTTAAGGCCTCTGCCTTCAGCTCAGGTCATGATCCCGGGGTCCTGGGATCCAGCCCCGCATTGGGCTCTCTGCTCAGCGAAGAGCCTGCCTCCCCGCTCTCGCTCTATCTCTCTGCCTACTTGTGATCTCTATCAAATAAATAAATACAAATCTTAAAAAAAAAAAAAAAAAAAAAAAGCATCCGAGGCTTAACTGACTGAGCCACCCAGACACCCCTGGGTGTTGTTTATCCATTTTACTGCACTGCCCTGTGTTTTCTGATTGCAGCATTTAGACCAGGTACATTTTAAATTTAAGTAATTATTGATAGGTACATATTTATATTTTTTTAAATTGTCTCTATTGTTTTTAATCATTCTTCTCTGTTCCTTTCTTCTCCTGTACTCTTTTCCTTGTGACTGATGACCTTCCCTAATGTTAAGCTTGGCTTTCTATTTTTTGTGTATTACAGGTTTTGGGTTTGTGGTAACCATCAGGTTCATATATGGCATTCTAAGTATACAGCAGTCTATATTAAGTTGATGGTCACCTAAGTTCAAACACATTCTAAAAGAACTTTTTACTCCTACCACATTTTATGTCTATGTTGACATACACTACATTTTTTTTACTCATAATTATCTTACTTCTAATTATAGTTTTTTCCCCCCATTTTAAAGAAATATTTTTAATGTTTCTTACAAGGCCACTCTAGCGGTGGTGAACTCCTTTAACTTTGTCTGGGAAACTCTATCTCTCCTCCAATTCTAAATGATAACCTTGCCAGGTGGAGTATTCTCTATTGTAGGTTTTTCCCTTTCACTGCTTTGAAAGGAAATGGTGCCCCTCCCTTGTGGCCTGCAAAGAACGTGCCCAGGCAGGCCAGATGAAGCCAGACTGCCCGTGAGCCAGAAGGCCTGGGGTGCTTAGGGCAGGCGGAGCCCTGGGGCCGTGTTAGGAGCCAAGGCCAGTGCACGCTGGGGTGTCTGAGACAATCCATGCAATCCATGCAAATGGCAGCAAGCAGGCTCCCACGCAAACCAAAGGCAGGAAAACAATACTCAGATAAACTTTAAGACAAAGACTGTGACAGGAGAAAAAGAAAAGCATTCCATAGTAACAAAGGCATCGATCCAACAAGAGGCTGAAAGGAGAGCAACACACCACTAAGCCACCAGTGGTCAATGAAGAAATCAAAGGGGAAATAAAAAAATACATGGAAACAAATGAAAATGCAAACACAACAGTCCACGGTCTTTGGGATGCAGCAAAAGCAGTTCTAAAAGGGAAGTTTATAGTAATATAGGCCTACGTCAAGTTCAAGAAAAATCTCAGACCAGCAGACTAACCTTACACCTTGAGGAACTTCAAGAACAAAGCCTAAGGTTAGTAAATGCAAAGAAATAATAAAGATCATAGCAGAGATAAATGAAACAGAGACTAAAAAATATCAATGAAATAAAGAGCTGGTTCTTTAAAAATATTTCTTAAAAACTGATAACTCTTTATCAAGAAAAAAAGAGAGGACCCAACTAAACAAAATCAGAAATGGAAGAGAAACAACAACTGACACCACAGAAAGACAAGGGACTTGAAGAGACTACTGCAAACACTACGTGCCACCGAACTGGACAACCTCGAAGAAATGGAGACATTCCAGCTTCTAAAACTGGGTCAAGAAGAAACAGACCATCTGAACAGACCAATTACTAATAACACAATTGAATCAGTAATCAAATAACTACCAACAAAAGTCCAAGACCAGACAGATTCACACGTAAATTCTACCAAACATTTAAAGAAAAGATAAGACCTATCTCTCTTCAAACTACTCCCCCCACCCAAAAAAAAGGAAGAAAAAGGAAAGCTACCAAATATATTCCATGTTAAAACAACAACAAAGAAAAAACAAATACCAGAACCAGTCAAAGACACTACAAAAAAAGGAAACCCCAGGCCGATATTCCTGATGAACACAGATGCGAAAATCCTCAACCAAGTATTAGCAAACCAATTCAACAGTGCATTACAAGGTCCATGCACCACAATAAAGCTGGATTTATTCTGGGGTACACAAACAACACAATATTCACAAATCAATCAAAGTGATACATACTAACAAAAGATAAAAATCTCAATCATCTCAATAGACACAGAAAAAGCATTTGGGAAAATTTAACATCTCTTCATGGTAACAAACAACTCTCCCTGTGTTAGAACATACCTCAACATAATAAAGGTCCTGTATGAAAAACCCACCGCTAACATCATACTTGATGGTGAAAAACAGAGCCCCTCCTATAAGATCAGGAGCAAGACAAGGATGTCCACTCTCACCACTATTATTCAACATGGAGCTGAAGTCCAACAATCAGATAAGAAATAAAAGACATCCAAATCGACCATAAGAGACTCTTAATCTCACAAAACAAACTGAGGGTTGCTGGGGGTAGGGGGGTAGGAAGAGGGTGGTTGGGTTATGGACATTGGGGAAGGTATGTGCTATGGTGAGTGCTATGAAGTGTGTAAACTTGGCGATTCACAGACCTGTACCCCTGGGGCTAATAATACATTATATGTTAATTTAAAAATTAAAAAAAAAAAAAAAAGACATCCAAATCGGTAAGAAGGTAAACCATCACTATTTGCAGGTACCATACTCTACACAGAAAATCCTAAAGACTCTACCTTTTCAAAAAACTATCAGAATAAACTAATTCAGTAAAGTTGCAGAATACAAAATTAATACACAGAAATCCATTGCATTTATATATGCTAATAACAAAGTAGCAGAAAGACAAATTAAGCAAATAATTCTATTTATAATTGCATCAATAGAATAAAATACCTAGGAATAAACTTAACCAAGGAGGTAAAAGACCTGTACTCTGAAAACAATCAAACAATCAATGAAAGAATTGAAGATGACACAAATGGAAAAATATTCTATGTTCATGGATTCGAAAAATTAATATTGTTAACATGTCCATACTATCCAAAGCAATCTACAGACTCAATGAAATCCTATCAAAATACCAAGAGCATGTATCACAGAACTAGAACAAACAACGCTAAAATTTGTAGAGAACCAAAAAAGACCCTGAATAACCAAAACGATCTTGAGAAAGAACAAAGCTAGAGAGATGGCTGGGTGGTGCAGTAGGTTAAGCATCTGACTTCAGCTCAGATCATCATCCCAGGGTCCTGGGATCCAGCCCCGCATTGGGCCCTGCTCAGCATGAAGTCTGCTTTTCCCTATACCCCCTCCCCTGCTTGTGCTCATGTACTCTCTCTCTCTCAGAAATAAATAAATAAAATCTTAAAAAAAAAAAGAAGCTGGAGACATCACAATCCCAGATTTCAATATATATACTACACAGCTGTAGTAATCTAAACAGAATGACAGTGACACAAAAAGAGACACATAGATCAGTGAAACAGAATAAAGAGGCCAAAAATAACCCCACAATTATATGGTCAAATCATCTATGACAAAGGAGGCAAGAATATACAATGGGGAGAAAAGTTTTTTCACCAAAAAGTGCTGGGAAAACTGGACAGCTACGTACAAAAGAATGAAACTGAACCAATTTCTTATACCATACATAAAATTAAACTCAAAATGGATTAAAGAACTAAATGTGAGACATGAAATGATAAAACTCCTAGAAGAAAACATAGGCAAGTAATTTCTCTGACATCAGCCTTAGTAACGTATTTTTAGATATGTCTTCTCAGTAGAGGGGGAATAAAAACATAAAAAAACTTTTGGGAGCACACCAAAATGAAAATTTTTTGCCAGCAAAGGAAACCATCAACAAAACAAAAAGACAACCTACTGAATAGAAGAAGATATTTTCAAACGTTATAGCCTATAAATGATTAATATAAAAAGATAAAAAAAAGATAAAATAAATGATTAAGAAAAGGATTAATATTTATTATATAAGTACATAAAAACCTGTACAACTCAACACCAAAACATAATCCAACTTAAGAATGAGATGACCTAAATAGACATTTTTTTTTTCCAAAGAAGACACAGATGGCCAACAAGATACATGAAAAGATGCTCAATGAGATGCATTCATCATTGGCGAAATGCAAATCAAAACCACAATGAGATAAGACCTCATGCCTGTCAGAATGGTAGACTCAAAGAGACAAGAACTAAGCATTGGCAAAGATGTGGAGAAAACAGAACCCTTGTGCACTGCTGGTGGGAATGCAAGCTGGTGCAGCCACTGTGGAAAACGGTATGGAGGTTCCTCAAAAAATAAATCCAGTAATTCCATACAATTCAGTAATTCCACTATTGGGTATTTACCCAAAAAAAATAACAATATTAACTTGAAAAGATATCTGCACCCCTATGTTTACTGCAGCATTATTTACAATAGCCAAGATATGGAAGCAGCCCAAGTGTCCACCAACAGACAAATGGATATAGATGTGGTCTATATACACACAATGGAATATTACTCTGCCATAAAGAATGAACTCTTGCCATTTACAACAACATGGGTGGACCTACAGGCTATGATGCTAAGTGAAATGAGACCGAGAAAGACAAATAACATGATTTCACTGATATGTGGAATCTAGAAAACAAATGAATAAACAAACAAAAGCAGAAAGAGACTCATAAATACAAAGAACTTAAACTAATGGTTGCCAAGGGGAGGGTGTGAGGGGACAGGAAAACTGGGTCAAGGGGCCTTGGGAGATACTGGCTTCCAGTTATGGAATCAAGAAGGCACAGGGATAAAAGAGAATATAATGAATGTGATGGATGAAAGCTACCCTGTGAACGTACCATAACGTAGACTTGTCAAAGCAGTATTTTGTACAATACTGCCTGTCAACTGTATTTCAATAATAAATAAATACAGAGGACAGTCAAACTCAGAGAGGCAGAGAACAGAACGGTGGTTGAGGGGCAGAAGAGAAAAGAAAGTGGTCAAAGGGCATAGAGTTTTAGTTACGCTAGATGAATTCTACAGATTTACTAAAACAACAACGAGATACTATTATACACCTATTAGAAGAGTTAAAATCCAGAACACAGAAAACACCAAATGTTGGCAAGGATGGGGAACAGGAAATCTCATTCATCACTGGTGGGAATGCAAAATGGTACAGCTATACTTTGGAAAACACCTAGGCAAGTATTTCTTTTTTTTTTCTTTTTTAGCAATTTCTTACAAAACTAAACATACTATTGCC
Organism: Enhydra lutris kenyoni; assembly: GCF_002288905.1. NCBI lineage: Eukaryota > Metazoa > Chordata > Mammalia > Carnivora > Mustelidae > Enhydra > Enhydra lutris. The sequence continues at coordinate 21,662,316 of NW_019154121.1, forward strand.
ATCTGATCCAGCTACCATGCTTGTTATTTACTGAAAGGAGCTGAATCATCATGTCCACACAAAAATCTCTACATGGATGTTTACAGCAACCTTATTCTTAATAACGAAAACCTGGAAGAAACCAATATGTCTTTCAAGTATGTAAATGGATGCTCTGTGGCACAAACCAGATGATGGAATACTATTCAGCAGTAACAAGAAATGAGCTACTAAGCCATGAAAAAAATGGAGGAATCTTAAATGCATACTACAAGAAAGAAACCAATCTGAAAAGTACAAACCAATACGGAACCATGCGATTCTAACTATACGACATTCTGGAAAAGGCAAGACTATGGAAACCGTGAAAAGATCAGTGGAAGGGGGACAAAGAGGCAGAGCACAGTGGATTTTTAGGGCAATGACAATATTCTGTATAATACCACAGTGATGGATACACGTCCTTACACATTTGTCCAAACCAACACAATGGACAATGCCAAGAGTAAGCATGAACTGTGGACTATGGGGGTGATGATGTGTCAATGCAGGTTCATCCTTGATTTAAAAAAAAAAGGGGTACTATTGTGGTGAGTGACGTTGATAATGGGAGAGGCAGTGCAACTGTGAGGAAAGAAAGTGGTAAATCTTGATACCTTCCTCTCAGTTTTGTAAACCTAAAATTGATCTGGAAAAAAAAAAAGGTTTTAAAATGAGAAGGAGGAGGGATTCTGGGAAGATGGCAGAGTGGTAAGTACCAGGAAACAGTCTCCCCACCTAGACAACAACTGCATTGGCAGAATCTGTCTAATGCTTCCTATTTGAAAACTCTGGAGTCCTCTGAAAGCTTACAACTTGGAGGGGAAGGCTTCCACTGTTCACTGCTATCAATTTCACCTCTTAGCACAGCAGCCGTTATCCATCCCCACCCCCCAGCCAAATGGCAGGCAGCTGTGTACATGTTTCTAGAACAGTTTACACACAGCCTGCAGGATGCATGGAGGGTAAAAAGTACTCTGTCTCCCAAATTCTGGGAATCTATGCTCTGAGCTCTACTTCTGATCACAGAGGGGCAAAGAGGCAAGCAGCCGCTGAAGTTGCGCGCACACACACACACACACACACACACACACACACCCCTTGGGTGCAAGCCCCTCCACCTTAAGCTGAAGTGACCGCCAGGAGACTTAAAGGGCCAGCGCTCCTCTGCCCTCCTTTCTTTTTTAACCTTTCACATTTCAGAAGCCAGACATTAAAAGCTAGAACACTCAGAAATTGCATATACAGGAAAAATCAAAAAGTGACTGCACACACCCAAGGAAAGGCTCAGAAAAGAAAGAAGACACTTCGTTTACACCTCAGGCTGATCTTCCACACAGAGACAGCCTACAACAATTAAAAAAACAAAAAACAACAAAAAAAAAAACCAACCCACAGCAAACAATGGGGGAAGAGGAGAATTTTATTTCCAGAGTTACCATATTATTAAAATCAAATGTCCAGAGTCCAAGAAAGAATCAGAAGACACACAAAGAAACAGGAAAGTGTGGCCCACTCCAGGGAAAATAACAATCCAACAAAATCTGTCCCCAAGAAAGACTTAAAGGCCAATGAATCAGACAAAGACTTTGAAGTATCGGTTTCTAAAGATAATTAAAGAAGTAAAGGAAGGGGCACCTGGGTGGCTCTGTAAATTAAGCGTCTGACTCTTGATTTCGGCTCAGGTCATGAAGTCGAGCCGCTAATAGCACATGGAGCCTGCTTGAGATTCTCCCTCTCCCTCTGCCCCTCCCTTCCCTTCTAAAAAAAAAGAAAAAAAGATGATTAAAGAACTAAAGTTGTGAAGAAAATCAAGGAGACAATGTAAATAAAATGAAAATGTCAACAAAAAGACAGAAAACCCAAATGGAAACCAAAAAGAAATTCTGGGTCTGAAAAGAATAGCAACTGAAATAAAAAATTCACTAGAGGGATGCAAAGGCAGATATGAGCAGGCAGAAGAGCAGCTGAACTTGAAGAGAGAACAATGGAAATAATCACAGCTGTGGAAAAGAAAGAAAAAAGACTGGCACAATGTGAACAGAACCTTGGAGACCTGTAAGCCAGCGGCAAAATGACCGATATATACATTGTGGGAGTCCCAGAAAAGGAAAAGGGGAAAAAAAGGGGCAGAGAGAATATTAATAAATAATGATTGAAAATTACGCAAGTTGGATTAAAACCATAAATGAGCCAAGAAGCTCAAGAAAACCCAAGTAAGATGAATTCAAAAAGACCCACTGAGACACATTAAATAGAAAAAAGGGGAGGAAAAAAAGACAACAGACATATCAGATCAACAAAGACCAAATCTTCAAAGCAGCAAGACAAATGAATCATCCCAAACAAGGGATCATTAATACTAATTATGCAAATAGTTATTCACAGATTTCTCATCAGAAACTTTGGAGGCCGGAAGACAGTGGACAAATACTGTCAAAGCGCTCAAAGAAAAAAACTGTTAACCAAGAATCCGCAATGTGGCAAAACTGTCCTTCAAAATTGAGGGAGAACTCAAAACATTCCCAGATAAAACAACAGCTGGGAGACTCTGGGACCACTAGCCTGCCCTGCCCTGCCTTGCAGTCATGCTCAGGGGCGTCCTGCGAGGTCCTGCGAGCTGAAAGGAGAGTACCCTGACAGCACCCTGAAGCACATGCAGAAATAAAGATCTCAACAAACGCAAATACATGGGCGCCTGTGTGGCTCACTGGGTTAAGCCTCTGCCTTCAGCTCAGGTCACGATCTCAGGGTCCTGGGATCGAGCCCCCCATCAGGCTCTCCACTTGGTGGGGAGCCTGCTTCTCCCTCTCTCTCTCTCTCTCTGCCAAATAAACAAATTGAAACACAATCTAAAAAAAAAAACAAAAAAACTAATTAAAAAAAACCGCAAATACATGAGCAACTATAAAAGTCACTGTTGTTTTAGCCACCGTCTGTAACTATTGTTTCAACTGCGCTTCTTGTTTCAACATTATCTAAGAGAGTGATACATGTAAAGAAAAAATTACTAATGTAAGAGCTAGGAATTACTCTAACTCTGGTTTGTAACTATCTTCTCTTCATGTTATTTAGATCACTAATACATTTTTTTTTAAAGATTTATATATTTATTTGACACAAAGAGAGAGAGCGCGCACGCGCGCACAGACAGGGGCAGCAGTGGGCAGAGAGGGAGAAGCAGGCTCCCCAATGAGCCCGGAGCCGGATGGGATGAGGGACTTGATCCCAGGACCCCGGGATCATGACCTGGGGCATCTGGGTGGCTCAGCAGGTTAAGCGTCTGCCTTCGGCTCAGGTCATGATCCCAGAATCTTGAGATCCAGAGCCCCACATGAGGCTCCCTGCTTCTCCCTCTCCTTTTGCCACCCCGCCCCCTCTCATGCTCTCTCTCATTTGCTCTCGCTCACTCTCTAATAAATAAAAAAATCTTAAAACACAGAGGAACTACTGATTTATGTTTTTTGGACATACAGAGTATAAAGAAGTAATTTTGCAACATCAACAACCGAAACAGATGTGAAGGAGCTGTAAAGGAGCAGAGGTTTCTATGTTATTGAAATTCAGCTGCTACAAATTAAAATTGGAAGGTTCTAAATTTAGAATGTTAAGTGTAATCCCCATGGTAACAACAAAGAAAACAATTATACAATATACAAGCAAGGAAATAAAGAATTTGAACATTTCACTATGAAAAATCAACTGGACACAGAAGACAACAAGAATGCAGGCTATTAGGGACAAAAAAAGTTAAAGGGTATGTAGAAGCCAAATAGCACAGTGACAGAAGTCCCTCCTGATCCATAATTACTATAAAAGCAAATAGATTAAATCCTCCCATCAAAAAACAAAGATTGACAGGATGGATAAACATGTACAATCCAACTCTAGGCTCTCTGTGAGGGACTCACTTGCAATTCAAAGACACAAACAGGCGTAAAGTGAAAGGACAGAAAAGAATATTCCATACAAATGAAAACCAGCACTGGGCAGAGGCAGCTGAATTGATAGCAGACAAAACAGACCTTAAAACAAAAAAGCTTACAAAACACAAAAAATGTATTGATAAAAAGCTTAATACAGCAAAAATATAACAATTGTAACCATTTACACACCAAATGACAGGCCATCAAAATACACAATACAAAAAACCAAGAATTTAAAGGGAGAGATCGACATTTCTACACCTCAGTGCCCCACCCACAATCAGGGATAGAACTACCAGAAAGGGGTACCTGGGTGGCTCAGTGGGTTAAAGCCTCTGCCTTCGGCTTGGGTCATGATCCCAGGGTCCTGGGATCGGCCCCGCATCGGGCTCTCTGCTGGGCAGGGAGCCTGCTTCCCTTCCTCTCTCTCTGCCTGCTTGTGATCTCTCTCTGTCAAACAAATAAGTAAAATCTTTAAAAAAAATAAATAAAAATAAATAAAAATTTTAAAAAAAGGAACAACCAAAAAGAAGGTTAAGGAAACAGAGGACTTAACACAATAACCAAGAACCACCTAGATCTAACACACACGTACAGAACACTCCACCCAAAAGCAGCAGTACACATTCTTCTCAAGTGCACATGAGATATTTGCCAGAAAGATTATAAATTAGCCACAAATTAAATCTCAGATTTTAAAAGATAAATATCAAAGAATCTTCTCCGACCACACTGGATGAACAGAATCCAGTAACAAAAAGAAAATGTACAAAATTGTGAAAATTAAACAACACATTTTTTTAAGAGGTAAGAAGAGAGGGAGTTACAGAGGGGCGGGGAAGAACAGAGGAAGAGGGAGAATCTGAAGCAGGCTCCAGGCCCAGCAGGAACCCAACTTGGGGCTCGATCTCACAACCCTAAGACCATGACCTAGCCAAAATCAAGAGTTGGACACTTAACCAACTGTGCCACCCAGACACCCCTAAACAACACACTTTTTTTTTTTTTAAAGATTTTATTTATTTGTCAGAGAGAGAAGGAGACAGAGAGCACAAGCAGGGAGAGCAGCAGACAAAGGGAGAGGGAGAAGACTCCCCGCTGAGCAGGGAGTCTGATGTGGGCTTGATCTCAAGACCCTGGGATCATGACCTGAGCCACCGAGGTGTCCCAGCAACACACTTTTTAACAACCAAAGATCAAAGAAGAAATCACAAGGAAAATTAGAAACTACTCAGAAACAAATGAAAACACAACAAAACATACCAAAACTTAAGGGATATAGCCAAAGTAGTGATAGGGGAAACATAGCTATAAATGCTCATATTAAAAAACAAGACAGATCTCAAATCTACAACCTATATTCACAACTTAACAAACTAGAAAAAGAACAAACTAAAGCTAGAAGAAAGCTAGAAGCTAGAAATAGAAGCTAGAAGAAGGCAGAAACTAGAAGAAAGCTAGAAGAAAGAAATAAAGGACTAGAGCAGAGAAAATTAAAACAGAAAACAGAAATATAGGAGAAAAAAAAAAGTTGGTTCTTCAAAAAGAGCAACAAAGTTAACAATCATGGGACACTTGGGTGGCTCAGTCAGTTAAACATCTACCTTTGGCTCAGGTCATGATCCCAAGGTCCTGGGATCAAGTCCTGCATTGGGTTCCTTGCTCAGCGGGAGTCTGCTTCTCCCTCTGTCTGCCACTCCCCCTACTTGTGCTCTCTCTCTGACCAATAAATAACATCTTTAAAAGAAAATTAACGAACATTTAGCTAGATGGACTAAGGAAAAAAGACTCAAATTACTAAAATCAGAAATTAACATGGGGACATCAATACCAATTCAATAGAAATAAGAAGAATAATGAGAGTAGTATGAAGAATAGTTTGAGCAGACATAAACTAGTAAGGAGGTTGAATCAGTAATCAATAATCTCCCAACAAAGAAAAGTCCTGGACCTCAGGGTTCTCAAGTGAATTCTACCAACCTTTAAAGGAGAACTAATACCAATCTTTCCCAAACTTTTTGAAAAAAACTGAAAAGCACTTCTTACTTCTTACTTATTCTAGGAGGTCAGCATAACTCTGATACCAAAGCTGAAAACAGTGTAAAAAAACTACAGACTGATTACCTATAGGAATCCTAATACAAAAATCCTCAACAAATACAAGCAAACAGAATTCAGCAGCACATTAAAAGCAGTATACGCCAGGATGCCTGGCTGGCTCAGTTGGAAGAATGTGCTATTCTTGATCTTGGGGCTGTGAGTCCAAGACCCACACTGGGTGTAGACATTACTTAAAATAAATAAATAAACTTTAACAATATTTTAAAAAGGTGAAATGTACTATTAAAAAACAAATAAATAAAAATAATAATAAAAGCAGTATATACCATGACCAAGTAGCATTTATTCCTGGAAAGCAAGGATGGTTCAACATACCAAAAAAAAAAAAATCAATGTAATATATATACATCACCAAAATAAAGAGAACAACGTGATCAAGTCAATTGATATAGAAAAAGCAACTGACAATAGTCAGCACATTTTTATGGTAAAAATACTCTATATAATAGAAATTGTGGAAATTACCTCCACGTGATATAAACCATATACTAAAATCTGTAGCAAATATAACACTCAGTGGTGAAGTCTAAAAGCTTTTCCTCAAGATCAGGAAAAATGCAAGGATGCCTAATGTCACCCCTTCTGATGAACACAGCACTAGAAGGTCTAGCCGGAGCAACCACACAAAAAATAAATAATAGAAGTAAAATTATCTGTCTGCAAAGAATATAATCTTGTTATGTAGAAAATCCTAAAAACCACAGAAAAAGCTGTTCAAACTAATAACTCAGCAAAGTAGCAGGATACAAAGTCAACACACAAGAACCAGTTGCATTTTCATAATCCAATAAAGAACAATCCAAAAGAAAATTACAAAAACAATTCCAATTACAATAGCATTAAAAAGACGTAAAAGATTACACAATGAAAACTACAAAACACTGTTGAAAGAATCAAAGGCATAAATAAATGGAAACGCATTCCATATTCATGGATTAGAAGAGTTAATATTGTCAAAATGTCATTATTTCCCAAAGTGATCTGTAGATTCAATGTAATCCCTAGGAAAATCCAATGACATTTTTTTGCAGGAACAGAAAAAAACATTCTAAAATCCATACGGAATCCCAAAGGATCACAAATAATGAAGAACAATCTTGAAAAAGATGAACAGAACTGGGAGGACTCCTACTTTCTGATGTTAAAACCTACTACGCAAAGCTACAGTAACAAAACAATGTGGCACTGGCATAAAGACAGACACAGAGACCAGTGGAATAGAGAGCCCAGAAATAAACCCTCATGAACATGGTCAAGTGATTTTTGACAAAGTGCCAAGATCATTCAATGATGGAAAGAACAGGCTTTTCAAGAAATGGTGCTGGACAAAGTAAATGTCTATAGCAAAAGAATGAAGTTGGACCCTTACATAACACCATGTACAAAACTCAGAATGGATCAAGGACCTAAATTTACAAGCCAAAACAACAAAACTCTTGGGGAAAAAAACATGGCACAAAAGCTTTACATTGGATGGGCAACCATCTAAGAGAAAACACCAAGGGCACAGACACAACAAAATTACAGAAACTAGACCTCATGAAAGTTTAAAAAATTGTACAGAAAGAAACCATTCAGGGTTTCACTCCAAGATAGAAGGATCCTGAATTCAACTCCTCTCACAGACACACTAAACGTTCAGCTACATATGGAACAATTCCCTTCGAAAGAAATCTAAAAACTAGCTGAGCAGCTCCTACACATCAGGCAAATCCTGAGCAGCTCCTACACATCAGGAAAAACACTGACACAGGTAGGAGAGATGGAGACACAATTTCACCACAGACCCCACCTCTGGCATGGTGACCCACGATCGGGTGGGAAATCACAACTACCAGCTTCTCCCTGAGGAGGGAAGGATATGAATGCCACATCTGGCACCCTAACTTTTAAGACCTGAACCTAAGGAATGGGTACCTAAGGGACAGGGCTAATGTCCACAAGACCAACAGCGCTATAGCTAACTGAGAAACAGTACTTTAACGGCTTGCACGGACCCACCATGGCTAACCCCTCAGGAGCCAGCAGAGAGGCAGCTGAGTGAATCATGCCCAGTCTTTCTGTGAAAAAGTTCATCTATCTTAAAAGTTCAGCCTGACGTGTGAGCTTCTAATTTAACATATATCTAGGAACAACTGAAATACCTTCCAAAGGCTGCAGAGGCTAACTGCTATCATCTTTGCACTCTCCCTCTGCCTCACTCCAGTTTCCAGTGTCTCCCAGAAAGAGGCTTCTGCACATATCTGCAGCCCTGGATTTTACAGTTACCACCCAGGGAACACCCCTCTAAATGTCTGGTTCTGGTGGCCGGTGAAGCTTACACTTGCAGATCACATAGCACCATAACAAACAGAAAACAGTTGGGCTACCATACCGGGGAACAGCAGAGAGGCATAGACAGAAATGCACAATCTTTCCAAGAAAAAGGACTATTAGGATATCTTCAAAGATGCAAATGCCCATCTCCCAGTCTTCCCTCAAAGGAGGTATATCTGCGTACTTTAAAAGCAACTACCTGAGGTTCTGGCTTCCGGTAAGCCCTGCATCTAGCTGCTGCCTGAGATCCTCCCCTTTGGGACACTGACAGGTCTTGGGCATAGTCTGAACTAATAAGAGCCACTAAGAACAAAGTAGACTGCTTAGGCAATCACAGTGGTTTCAGAGACAGCCAAAAGGAAGAGCAAGGATGAACAAAAGGGTTCATCTACACAACACCACTCCTTCAAGACCCAGAGAAGTAGTTGTTTTATCTAAGGCATGCAAACCAACACAGTCAAGGATGAAGAAGAAACAGAGAACTATATTGCAAATGAAAGAACAAGATAAAACCTCAGAAAAAGATGTTAAAATGGAGACAAGTGATTTACCAGACAGGGTTTTCAAAACAATAAGCATAATGATGCTCACCGAGGCAAGGAGAACAGTGCATGAACAAAGTGACAACTTGAACAAAGAGAAAGAAAATATAAGAAAGTGCCAAGCAGAAATCACAAAATTGAAGAACACAATAAATGTATTGGAAAACACAACAGAGGGATTCAACATCAGATTAGACCAAGCAGAAGAAATCACTAGCAAACTCGAAGACAGGGCAGTGAAACTCATCCAGAACAGTTAAAAGAAAAAAGAATGAAAAACAGTAAAGATACCCTAAAGGACTTATGGGACAAAATTAAGCAGACTGATATTCACAACATAAAGTGACTCAGAAGGAGAAGAGAGAAAAAAAAGACATAAAACTTATTTGATGAGGGGCACCTGGGTGGTTCAGCAGGTTAAGCATCTGTCTTCGGCTTGGTTATGATCTCAGGGTCCTGGGATCGACCCTGTGTCAGGCTGTTTGGCAGGGAGTCTGCTTCTCCCTCTCCCTGCAGCTCCCCCTGCTTGTGTGCGCACTCACTCTCTCTATCTGACAAATAAATAGAGAGAGAGAGAGAAACTCTCTTAGAAAAAAAAAGGTGGGGGGGCGCCTGGGTGGCTCACTGGCTTAAGCCTCTGCCTTCGGCTAGGGTCATGATCCCAGGGTCCTGGGATTGAGGCCCACATTAGGCTCTCTGCTCAGCGGGGAGCCTGCTTCCCCCTTTCTCTCTGCCTGCCTCTCTGCCTACTTGTGATCTCTGTCTGTCAAATAAATAAATAAAATCTTAAACAAACAAACAAACAAACAACTTGGATGCCTGGGTGGCTCAGTTGGTTAAGTGACGGCCTTCAGCTCAGGTCATGATCCTAGAGTCCCAGGATAGGGTCCCACATAGGGCTCCCTGCTCAGCAGGGAGCCTGCTTCTCCCTCTGACCCCCCCCCCCATCTCATGCTGTCTTTCAAATAAATAAATAAACAAATAAATACTTATTTGATGAAATACCTGAAAACTTCCTTAATCTGGGAAAGGAAACAGACATCCAGATTTGGAAGCCAAGAATGTTCAAATAAGATGAATTCAGAGAGACCCACACTAACACTCTATAATTAAGTTGTCGAAAGTTAAAGACAAAAAGAGAACCTTAAAAGTGTCTAGAAGAAAACAGCTTGTTATATACAAGGGAACCCTTGTAAGTATATCAGCATATTTCCTGAAAAAATTTTGCAGACTAGAAGGGACTGGTGTGACTAAGAGAAAACTTCCGACCAAGAATAATCTACTCAGTAATATGTTAGAGCAGATTAATATAACAGTCCTTTACCAGAAAATTCTAGCAAAAAGCAACAGAATACACATTCTATACAACCTTATGTGGTACATCCTCCAGAATAGATCATGTATTGGGCCACAAGTCTTAATAAACTTAAGAAGACTGAAATCATATCAAGCATCTTTTCTGACCACAATGGTATGAAACCAGCAATGACTTAGAAGGAAAAAAAAACAAACAAACAAACAGAAAATTCACAAGTATGTGGTGACTAAACAACATACTACTGAACAACCAATGAGTGAAAGAAGAAATCAAAAGAGAAATCAAAAAATACCTTGAGACAAATGAAAATGTAAATACAGGATACTAAATATTATGGGATGCAGGAAAGGCAATTCTAAAAGGGAAAATCATAGTGATAAATGCTTACATTAAGATATAAGAAAGAGGGGCGCCTGGGTGGCTCAGTGGGTTAAAGCCTCTGCCTTCAGCTCAGGTCATAATCCCAGAGTTCTGGGATCGAGCCCCGCATCGGGCTCTCTGCTCAGCAGGGAGCTGGCTTCCCTTCCTCCCTCTCTCTGCCTGCCTCTCTGCCTACTTGTGATCTCTATCAAATAAATAAATAAAATTTAAAAAAAAAAAAAGATACAAGAAAGATCTCAAATAAACGAACTTTACATCTCAAGGAACTAGAAAAAAACTAAGCCCAAAAATAGAATAAAGGAAATAAAGATCAGAACAAAAATAAATGGAGACTAAAAATACAGTAACAATGATCAATAAAACTAAGCCATTTTTTTGAAAAAGAGAAACAAAATGGACAAACCCTTAGCTACACTCACCAAGAAAAAATGAGAAAGGGCACAAATAAGATCAGAAGTGAAAGAGACATTACAACTGATACTACACAATAGAAACGATCATTAGGATACTACTATGAACAATTATATTCCAACAAATTTCTTCCAACCTGGAAGAAACGGAGAAATTCTTAGAAACATACAAACTGTTAACACTGAATCATAAAGTAGTAGAAATTCTGAACAGATGACTACTAGTAAGGAGAATGATTCAGTAATTAAAAATTTCCCAAACAAAAGACCAGGACCAGATGGCTTCACTGATGAATTTCTCTGAACACTGAAAGAATTAATACCAAGCCTTCTCAAACTCTTCCAAAAAACAGAAGGAATGCTTCCAAACTCATTTTATAAGATCAGCATTGCCCAAATACCAAAATCAGACAATGTCAAGAACATTGCAGGCCAATATCCCTGATAACACAGATACAAAAATCCTCAACAAAATATTAGCAAACCAAATTCAACAACACACAAAAAGGTCCATACAACATGATCAAGTGGATTTATTGGAGGGATGCAAAGATGGTACAATATCCACAGAGCAACCAACACAGCACACTACATAACAAAATGAAGGATAAAAATCGTATGATCATCTCAACAGATGCATGAAACTCAATATCCATTTATGTTTAATAAAAACTCTCAAAAATAGTAGGTATAGAAGAAACATACCTCAACATAATAAAGGCCATCTAGGACAAGCCCAAAGCTAACAACATACTCAGTAGTGAAAACCTGAAAGCTTTTCCTCTAAGATGAGGAACAAGATAAGGATGTCCACATCCTCACTTTTATTCAACATAGTAGTGGAAGTCCTAGCTAGTAATGAGGCAAGAAAAAGAAAAGGCATCATAATTGGAAGGGAAGAAATAAAACTGTCTCTATTTGTAGATGACATGATATTACATATTAAAAAAACCCCAGACTCCACCAAAAAAACCCTTAGAATAAACTCAGTAATTCAGTAATGTTGCAGGATACAAAAATCTGTTGCATTTCAATACCCTGTAACAAACCATAAGAAAAATAAATTTAAAAATCCCATTTATGTTCGCATCAAATTTAACCAAGAAGGTAAAAGACCTGTACAGTGGTCCCCACTTACCTGCAGGAGATACAAGATTCCAACGGAAGCTTGAAACTATAAATAGTACCAAATCCTATATATATATACTGTTCTTTCCTATACATACCTATGATAAAGTTTATTTTATAAATAAGGCACTGTAAGATGTTACCAACTAACAATAAAATATAACAACATACTATAATAAGGGTAATGTGAACGTGATCTCTCTCTCAAAATACCTTACTATACTGTATTCACCCTCTTCCTGTAATGATGTGAGATGATAAAATACCCATGTGATGAGGTAAAGCAAAGTAAATGAGGCAGGCATTGTGACGCAGTGTTAGGCCACTTCCCTGGTCTTCTGGCAACGTGTCAGAATGAGGATCATTGATGAAAGAAATTAAAGATGATGCAAATAAACGGAAAGGTATTCTGTGTTCATGGATTGGAAGAATACTGTTAAAACGTTCATACTACTTAAAACAATCTAAAATTCAATGCAATCCTTATCTAAATGACAATGGCATTTCTCATTGAAATAAAACAGACTGCCCTAAACTTTGTATGGAGCTATCTAAGACCTCAAATACCCAAAGCAATTTTAAAAAAGAAATAGCTGCAGGCATCACGATTCCGGATTTCAAACTACATTACAAAACTATAGTAATCAAAAACAATACAGTACTGGCATAAAAAGATCAAGAGATCCATGCAACAGAACAGAGTGCCCCAAAATAAGGCAAAAAAACTGCTTATATGGTCAATATACAAAAAAGAGCCAAGAAGATACAGTGGGGAAAGGACAGTCTCTTCAGTAAACGGTGCTGTGAAAACAGAACAGCCACAAGCAAAGGAATGAAACCATACCCTTACCTCACACCATACACAAAAATCAACTCAAAATGGATTTAAGACTTGAACATTAAGACCCAATACCATACAACTCCCATAAGAAAACACAGTCTATAAGCTCCTTGGCATCACCTTGGCAATGCTTTTTTAGATCTGATGCTAAAAATAAAGATGACAAAAGCAAAATAAGTGGGACAACATCAGATTGAAAAGCTCCTACACATCAAAGGAAACCATCAACAAAATGAAAAGGCATCCTAAAAAAAATGAGAGAAAATATTTGCAAATCACCTCTCTGATAAGGGGTTAGTAATAGCCAAAATATATGAAGAACTCAGACAACTCAACAAGAAAAAAGCAATCCTACTAAAAAAGAGGCAGAGGATCTCAAAAGACCATTTTTCAAAGAAGATGGCCAACAGGAACCTGAAGAGGTGCTCAACGTCACTATCATTAGGGAAACCAAATCCACAATAAGGTATCGCCTCACCCCTGTCTGAATGGCTATATCAAAGACAAGAAATAACAAATGTTGGGAAGGACCTGGAACAAAAGGAATCTTTACACACTACTGATGGGACTATAAAGTGATACACCTACTCTAGAAAACAGTATGGAGGTACCTCAAAAAATTAAAAATAGAGAACTACCTTGTGATCCAGCATTTCCACTTCAGAGTATCTAAAGAAGATACAGAAATGGCCAAGGAGTTCATGAAAAGATGCTCAACTTTCATCAGAAAATCATCACTAATCATCAGAAAAATGCAAATCACAATTACAATGGGATACCACCTCACAACCACTGGGATACTACTATCAATAAAACAGAGGGGTGCCTGGGTGACTCAGTTAAGCAATCAATTCGTGATTCTGGCTCAGGTCATGAGCTCAGAGTCCCACCTCCAGCTCTGCACTAGGCGTGGAGCCTGCCTAAGATTCATCCTCTCTCTCTCTCTCCCCTCCTCCCTCGGCTCTCTTAGAAAGAGAAAAAAAAAAAAAAAAACCAGAAATATTGGCAAGGATGTAGAGAAAATGGAATCCAAGTGGACTGCTGGTGGGAATATAAAGTGGTGCAGCCACTGTGGAGAACAGCATGCAGGTTCCTCAAAAAGTTAATCACAGAACGACCCTACGACCCAGCAGTTCCACTTCAGGACAAATACCCGAAAGAATGGAAAGCAGGATCTCAAAGAGCTATTTGTACACCCACACTCGTCGCAGTAGTATTCCCAATGGCCAAAATCGAAAAGCAACAGTTGGGTTGCCAGTATAATGGGGTTGCCAGAGCCTGGGGGAAGGGAGAACAGGAATCTGAGACGTTATTGTTCAGGAAGTATAGAATTTCAGATTCACAAGATGAAAAGAGTTACATGGTGGAAATGATCACACAACAATGTGAATGTATTTACCACCACTGAGCTGTGCAATTAAAATAGTTAATATCGTAAATTTTATGTACATTTTAACATACACACACACACACACACACACACACACACACACACAAAACTGGGGGAAGAAAAGATGTCTACTTCTGTGACTGAAACCCTGAGTGATTTTTAATCAAGCCTAAAGTTAGATAGGTAGCCATCGCCAATAAAAATTATATTTTAATAAGGGGGCAGGGAATGCCTAATACCAGAGTGAGTGGAAAACACAATCCATTCCTTTGGACTCCAGGGAAAAAATCAGTGATGTTGACCAACCCAGAGTAGACCCCTTCCCACCATAGCCTAGTCCACAAAGTCCCATCTCAAGTTCCCATCCAGTCTCATCCTACTGCCTTGTCAATGGCCTGGAGCTCTCAGGGACTGCTCACCTGCCTCTTCATGTGCCCACAAACCTCAGGGAATTATGCCACCAATGCAAAGAAGGCCTCGTCTGCTCCAACCACCCCCCCACTACCCTCTCCAACCCCTCATCTCCACCCCACACACCTGGGAGCCCAAAGAAGAGAAGGAGGGGCAGACAGGAAATTCAAAAGCAGCACCTACTCAGAAGCCATGAATAAGGCCTGAAGGATGCTGTTCACGTAGCATGTGTTGCCCAGATTGATTAAACCAATCTTGCCGGTGTCTGACTTGGCCATTAGCCGGGGGTAGAAACCAGCCAGCTCACTCTTCTGCGAGGTCCAGGCATCCTGCCCCAGCAGCTGCTTGATGCGGTCCTCATTGGGAACGTGGAGGTCCTGAGGAGGGAACAAGCCAGCAGGATGGTGGGGACCACGGTCAGCTCTAAAAATATCACTTCCTCTAGGAAGCCTTCCTGGACTACAGCCAACCCCACCCCCACCCAAGCACACCACCCCACAAATGTCCCAGATATACATGTTAACAGCCTTCTGCTTCCAAACTTATTCTAGGTTCTCATTTTGACACATGGGCCTTCTAGATCACCTTTCATGCCATAACTGCCTTAAGAAGATATAAAATGCCCATTTCATAGATGAAAAAACTATGAGGCAGAAAAGAAATTTTTCCAAGCACATACAGACAATAAATAAAGAATCCATGTGTTCTTAGAGGAGTCCAGCGTATGACAGACTGTAAGCAATGACAACGCAGGCCCACCAGCCAGATCCAACAATGTCAAGATCTCAGGCCTCATCCTGACTCTGGTCCTAACCGCCTGGCAATGGTCAGTGAGACTCTCTGACTCCATTTCCTCATTTGTCAAGAGAGGCTACTCCTACTTTGTATTATTTTGGCACTCCATATTTTCACAGCACTTGCATACAATGAGGCTCCTCCATGCCCTCCTCCTTTTAGGTCTGCCATCAGGTTTAATTAGCCACCCTGCCCCCAGCACAATCCCACAGACAGGATGGTGGGAGGGTCCTGAGATATGGATCCTAGGTCAAGGGCTCAGGGATTAGCATGCTTTCTTACTTACTCTCCTACATTAAAACAGATGCACCTAAAAGAACATTCCCCAGCACGGATTCTAATCTATTTTAAAGAAAAACTCCTAAGCATAACACAGAACTACTTGATAGATTTTAGTGGCATTCCTCAAAGCCCTGTTGTTTCCAGATCCTGAGCACAGACCCTAGATTTGTGCAAGCCTCCAGAGTTTCAAACCAGCTTAGCACCGAAGGCCCTGGTCTCCCCAGCATACACCGTCCGGCCACCGCAGAAGTTCCTGCTCAACGAGTGGTTTAACATTTGTGCGCACTCATTTCCCAGGAACATTTATCAGATCAGTCACCTATCACAGATGATAAAAATACAGGAGCTGCCAAAGGCAACATTAAAAAGATAAAGGCTTGGGGAACCTGGGGGCACAGATGGGTAAGTGTCTGATTTCAGCTCAGGTCATGAGCTCAGGGTTATGAAAGGGAACCCCGCTTAAGATTCTCTCTCTCCCTCTCCCTCTGCCCCTCCCCATCTCTAAATTAAAAAACAAAAAACAATGGGCTTACTATCTTCTTAGCCCCTTCTTAGCCCCTTTTGTCTTCCCCTATCCAATTCCCACCCCCCCATACGACACATGAATAGGGACAAAAAGGCAGAAAGACAGAAGCTCACGCATATGCACATATGCATGATGCAAAATTATCGACACTAGAAAAAAAAAATGTCATTTTCTCCAAAGAAGGTACTCTGGTACTCTTACAAAAAAAAAAAAAAAAGAGAGAGAGAGAACTACAAAATAGGTTTCAAGCTCCTCATGTGACATACAATGGCTCCCTTAGCAAGAACCACAGCTCCCAGAGAAACTGCCTGAGAGAACTTTCCCAAATTTACTTATAAAGGAGCCTCAAGGAAGGATGTGCTCAAAAAAAAAAACATGTCAAGTTTTATAAACAATAAAATTCTATGGATACTTTGCTGCCTTGCTTCCTACACTGGCTCATACCAAGAGGTATTCAAAGCCACAGGACAAATGTAGCACATCTCCCTGGAGCCACATTCTCTAATATTCAAGGAAGAAAAATGTCTGCCTTAAAACAAATGTTTATCAAATATGTACCTGAATCTCTGAGATAAAAGGAGATTCCAGAGAAACACTGAGCTTGTGTCAGCCTGCTTGGTATAAGCAGCCCCTTTCTGGGCTCCAGTACTCTGGAGGAAAGGTCTGAGAGGCCCATATCTGCTAGAGGAAGCAGAGTCAGTCTGGTCTGAGGCCCTCCGGTCTGATCTTCCCAACGTCCCTTCCACTCTGCTGACAAACTGCACGTTCCCACTCCCACGCCTCTCCCTCGGACGCACCTGCGGGTGCCCCATTCTCCCAGTTCCCATCCCTCAAGGCCTCACTCTTATAGACCCTCTCTAGAAGACATTCCAGGATCTCAAGTGGGGTACACACATGTTCTATACCTCGCTGCCTGCACCTAGTGGTACCAGTATTTACAGATCCATTGTCACCCAGATTGGGCCATAGACCCTAGCATGAAAAGCCCAAGTCTCACTCAGTGTGGGTTTCCCTCAATGCCCAGTGCAAGGCCATGCTCCCTCCTCTTTGTTCATGCCTCCATAACTGCATTTTTCACACGACAGTCACATTCATTCACTCAGAGATCACGGAGATACTTGCTGGGCACAGAAGTCCTGACATGGTCCCTGCCCACCAGAAGCTCCCAAGCTAGCAGGAAATAGTAACAGTCACTTCCAGCAAGTCAAGGCCCTGTCTCCTCTGTTCATCTACCTCCAGTGACGGGCTTCTCTTGTAGGTATTCTCCATTTAAAAATAAATGCATTCTCCTGTTAAGTTGGAAAAACTGAGATGATCCAAGTAAATGCCAGAGGTTTTGTTTCAAGTTATCAACTGACTCTCACTCGTGGTAGGTTGTTCCCTTCTGTGTTTTATAATTTTTGGATTATAAATTCATCTTTAGCAGAGTTTTATCTTTGTGAATTGAAAGCACTTTCATTTCTGTTTCTACAAGGCAACTCTAGGGTATTACTAGTTCATAACTACTTTTAATGTGAGTGCCTGAGCTTAGGGTCCCACAACCCCAAAGACAATGAGAACTTGAACCCCTAAACCCACAAGAGCAGGCCAATGACGACAAATTTCACTTTTCCCAATCCAGAATGCAGACCAAGCCAGAAAAGTTTCCTTGAAATCTATGTGAGACCACGTATGTATTTTTTTTCTAGATCACTCTTTCACTAACAGCAAAGCCTTTTTGGGTCCTGACTTACATGGGCCTCTTACTGCTAATGCCCCAAGGGGAGCAGGCCCTAAGCATCACCTCCTGTCCCTACAAGCTCAAGTGGTTTAGTGACTACAGTTACACCCTCCCCCCCTCCCTCCCCACCACAGGGCATGAGAGCATCATCCCTCACTTACCATTCTGGATTCCTGTTCTCGATTCCTTTTTGGCCCTTGGGGATTCCCCATTACTTTCTTGCAAGCTCAGCTATGTACTTAAAAAGACGTTTGTTATATTTTAACAAGCATTTCTAGGTGCTCTGCAGTAGGATGCTTTTCAGGTTACCTATCTGCTGTGCTACAGAAATGGAAATCAGATCACAGGTTCTGTAAGGGCCACCACCTACCTAGACATCTTTCACCCACGCTCAGACCTGCCCTCTGTATCATGTGAGAGGAAAGGGCTCAGCAACCACACACCTTGCCTGTGAGTGTCTCTCACTACCTCCATGACTGCACAAGTCACCAAGCCTCTGCAGTCTCATTTCCCTCGTCTACGAAATTTGGGTAACAACAGTACCTGCTTCTTGTGTCTTGCATCTTATGAGCATTAAAAAACAAAATATACGGAAAACATGGTCAAATGTGGCACTACCCACAAATGCTATTGTCCTAAAACCTAGCAAGCCCAGCTCAGAAGCCCCTTCATCCTTGTAGCCTCCTCCTCTAACTGGAGATGATCCTTCCTCACAGAAACTTCCTTACTTCTGCGCAAGCCTGTCACCCCTCTAGGCTACAAGCTCCTCAGTGGAGGCGACTTGGGCTGCCTCGTGCCTATGTCCCCAATTCCCAGCCTGGGTCTGGCACAAAGCAGGGCAGCAGTAAAGCCATGTGAACACTTATAACAATCCCTGCTTGGGCGGGGGGCGGGGGGTGCGGGTGGAAACAGACATAGGCAGACAGTGACAACACATGACAAAGGGATGTGGGAGCTGTGGGAGCCCCAAAAAAGTCCTGACCCCGCCTGAGGTAGGGAAGGGGTATCAAGAGTTGTCAGAGAAGGCTTTCTGAGGGAGGTAACACTTGGGCAGAGCCTTAATGAGTAAGACTCAATGGGAACAAGAGATATGCAGGCAAAACAAGAGGAGGGTTTCTAGTCTGAGAGAATGGCATATGCAAAGGCCTAGCACAATCATGAGCAATGACCATCTGGGGAAAGGGCAGGTGGCTCAGAGTGCCTGAAGCACAGGATGGGCGAGGGGAGGTGAGAGGACACAGGTAGAGACCAAATGATGGGGGAGCTGCCATTAACCTGTATTACGGGCTTAAGCAAGGCCCCAGCTGGCACCCTTTTTGAAGAAGGGCAAGGAAGGAGGGGGAGAATGTCACTCACCTTAATGGCCTCCATGACAGGCTCATAGAGATCTGGGAAACCCGGGAACCGGAAGACCATGCAGTGGACCAGCTCCGCCAGCTGCTCCAGGCAGCTGGTCCCCGAGTTGGAGTCCTCCTTGACCAGAGAGGCCACCATGGGGGGGATGTGAGGGAGGAGCTGTGAGAGCAGAGCAGGATTAGGCTCAGTACCATTTACTACCCAAGACAGGGGTTGGTGGTCAGTGATGAAAATACCCGGAGCTCCTCAAGGCAGGGACGTCTGACCACCTGGCCACCATCCCTCTTGCCTACATAGAACTCTGTGCTATGCAGGCAAGGGACTCTTTTTACAAGACATGTGACCTTGGATATCCTGCCTCCATTTCTTCATCTGTTAAACAGAATAAACAATTCCCTCCTCACAGTTGAGGCATAGCCTGGGCCCAAGCCCCAGCTGTTAAGCCACAGCCAACTGGCCTGCCAGGAGAGCCTGAGGCCTGAGTGACAAGGGCTACCCTTCCTTCTACCACCATTCTTTCACCAAACATTTACATGTCAAACATGAGAGGTAAGTGCCTGGCCCAAGGTCACCACATCTGGCAAATGACAAAGATGGGACTCAACCCCCAGTACCCCAAAGCCTGGTTCTATGCTTTTTCCCACTGCAGCAAGTCGGAAAGCATGAAATTTCTGTCCTGAGCAGGAGCCGTCGGAATCTAGGGCCCCATCCGCAAGTCAGGTCTGGGGAAAGGAAGGCAAGAGGGTAGCCCCTTCTTCCTCCCCAACAAGAACTACAGGCTGTCCTTCGGGAGGGATGGCCCCAAAGATAACAGAAAGGGCCCTGGGCTGGAGGCCAGGCCACCTGGGTGCTGATCGGCACAGGGTATATCAGAAGAACACGGGGTCAGAAGTCAGACAAACTTAGAATCTTCCTGTATCACTCAGCAGTTGTGTGTCTGGGACAAGTGATTTAATCTCCCTAAACTGCAGTTTCCTCAGCTAAAAATCAGAAAAAATGATAGAATTCTCCCTCTTAGGGCTGACCTTAAGACTCAATATAGGTACTGTCTTTAGTACCATGCCGGGCACACAGCAGGGTCCTAGGCAACATTAGCCATCATCATTCTAGGGCTGTCACTCTACTGTGGGCGTGTGGGGAAGCCATACACATTTTCTGGTCTCCTATCTATAAAATGGAGTTTCAAGTCTCCTTCAGTCCTAACGTCCAGGACTTCAAGGTCTTGGGCTTCAAACCCCCAACCCCAATAGAGAGAGCATGAATGGACTCCAGCCAAACAAACCAGTAGGAGATGAGAACCACCCCTCCTCAAAGCAGCACATAGGGTCCTTACCAAGTGGAAGGCCTCATGGGAGTGCTGGAAGGTCAGGAGCATGTACTTGAGGACAGACAAGGCAGCTCCCCGGACAATGGGGTACAGAAGCTTGGAGAAAACCTGGAAGAGAGTCCCTGGTCAGGAGTTCCCCAGGCCTGGGCCCCAGATGCCAAGTGCAGCCACAGACCTGAGAGGTGGTCAGACACACGAGAGCTGAAGCAGTAGACCCATGCAGAACCAAGAACACAGACAGTCTCACAGATCCAGGTTGATGGACAGATGGATAGCAAGACAGACATCTGATGGGAGGAACAGAGGGATAGACAGACCAACACAAATTCTTGAATGAGCAGAGGAATGAATGGGAGAAATCTGAGGCCCGTAGAAGTAAAGTGAATTGTCCCGAGTCACAGCAAGCTTGGATGGGAGCCCCAGTGCTCTGCCTCCCAGACCCACGCTGTCCCCGGCAAGAGCTAGTGGAAAAAGCCATAAGCCACGGCTAGGACAGGGGCCCACCAACCTTCTCAATTTTGGCGAGTGAAACCTCAATCAAGATGCTGAACTTCTTAACAGCGGCCAGGCCCTTCAACAGTGCAATGATCCACTTGTCAATGTTCTTCCCCAGGGGCCATGACACCCAGTCAATCATCCTGAAGAAGGAAGCAACAATGACACAAGGACCAGGGAGGCCCAATGCCTGGGTGGGAGTAGCCCAGGGATAAGCTATAATGTCCTGAGACCCCCACACTGACTCACACATGCACAGGGGTCCGTGAGATGGATAAGACACCTCTGAGAACTGCAAATGAGCCCGCACAAGCATCTGGCAGAGACTGGGGCTCCCAGCCCAGCATATCCTCAACACCCCAAACCTCACCCCACACACTAGGCTGCAGGGGCAGAATGGAGCTTTCAGCTGTCCCTGCCTGAACCATGGGGCCCAAGAGCAGAAGCAGCACTACTCCCCTTTGGAAGTAGCTTTGGCTCCAGCAAACCCTTGCTTGTGACCTAGAACAAGTCACTCTCTCTAGCCTCAGTTTCTCTCTGTAAAATGGGGACAAAACCTCCCTCACAAAGTTGCTGTATGATTAAAAGATGTGACAACAGTTAACTCTAATAGTATCCACTCTGGACCAAGCACTACTCCATCTGCCTTACATGTATTAACCCAACTGACCCCCACAAATTAATGCTTCTGTGCATAGAGCATGAAGCTACCACATAGTACGTGCTCAGGAAAATGGCATTATATCATTACTTTTAGACTCATAAGACTGTGCTATAAAGAGAACAAAGAGAGACCAAAGCAATAGTCATTACGAGGACACTGGCTACCATCACTGCTCTAAACACTTTACATGTATTATCTCATTTTATCTAATCTTTGCAACAACCCTACAGGTGGACTCAATTACACTACATGTTATAAATGAGGAAGCAGATGCCTACAGAAATGGAGTAACTTGTCCAAAATCACACAGGCAAGAAGTAGTAGAGCCAGGATCTGCACCCAATGAGCTTGCCTCCAGAGCCCACACTTTTAAGCACCAAAAACAAAAAATCCTGGAAGGCCTGATGGTGATGCTAGATCTGCACACAGGTATGGAAAGCATGGTGGGGGAGGCATGCCAGGTGAATGGGTTCTACAAAGCCAAAGGCCTGTAGGCAGAAGGGAAGGCAGCATATTCTGGGATCACTGGATAGGCAGGTGTGACTAGATCACAGGTGCAACGACATTCAAACAAGGTGAGGGAATTCGCAAAAGCTGTGAGCTAAAAACCACCCAAATTCCATTTATCACATCTGCCAAACTCAAAAAGCACTTTGTAACATACTTTCAGCTTCCAGTATGATCCCATAGAAACCTGACAACTTCTTATACCATCTTTACAGAGGTGGAAACTGAGGCTCAGAGAGTTCACTGACTTGTCCAGGATCACACAGTTGGCACCCAACCTGAGAGCACTGCTAGAGGAAGGTTCTTTGCATCTCCCACATCCAGCCCTGGGCCAGGCACTGAGCAGGGCTCAAGAAAGGGTGGATGAATGAAAAAAGCATGAGGTCCTGGGCCTTCTGACACTAAATCTAGCCCAGCAATCCCACTCAGTGGAAGGAGGGAGAGAGACCTGACCACCACCCAGTCCTCAGCCCACCTGCTGATGGCAGTCAGCATCTGAGAATCTGTCACACTGTCATCATTGCTGAGGTTCCGGACGACACCATCCATAAGCTCCAACGGTAGGTGCTGGACCACGCTGGCCAGGGCGCTAGAAGGCGGCTCCTCCTCTGGAATGGTGTGGGGGCTGGGATGAGCTTAGCAAGGCAGGTAGGCTCCTCACCTCCCCCAAGCCCCCATGCCCTCATGCTGTCAAGGAACTAGACTAGGCTTCTGCGAAGAGCACGTTGGGGCCACCTTTCCACCTTAACTCATGGCTTGGGGCCCAGCCTTGTACTGAGCACAGACAAAAGCACTGACCCCACCCCTCACCCAATCTGCACCTATATAGGCAAGGTCTGTAAGAAAGGGTAACAATGGAGCTGGCAAAAACAGATAGAAGGGCTGTTTGACTTGAGGGGAGGGAGGACATTCCAGGTGGAACCACACAAAGGCCTAGAGGTGAAAAAGAACATTTAGTTATCAAAATGTGTTGTCCAAATGGATAAGGGCTTATACACCGGAGCTTGGTTCTTTCTCCTGCCAGGTGCTTTCTCTTCCTTTCAACTGAATAGCCCTATAATCAGGAAAGGCACAGATCTTATTTGGCTCATTTATAACTGTAGTCCAAGTTCAACAGTTGTCAATGGAGGACCAAAAGTTCACATTTCAGAATTGAGATGTACAGGCTCCATCGTGTGTCCAGAACTTCGCCCCTGCCTGCCCTCAACACCTTGCCCCTGCTGTTGCCCAGCTCTCAAAGCCTGTATCAGAAGTCACCACTTCTACAAAACCCACCTGACCCAAAGGGCATGATGACATCCCCCTACGCCTTTCTGTTGTCTCGCTCAGCCCCAGTCTTCCTCCTAGCCAGCTTGATCTGGGTCCGCTCCTCCATATGTGCCCAGCACCCACCACAGGATAGGACCCACGGCAGGAGCTCAGGAGAGCCCTGCTAATTAAGGAACACTTCATTCCCCGACTTGTGCATTAAGTGCGAACGCATACACACACCCCCACCCCGCCATACCTCGACACGGGCACGCCAAGCACAAGACCCTGCACATACAATCACCTGGCCGGCGCCCAAGTGGTCCCTGGCGCGCACGCGCTCCCCCCCCCCCCCCCCCCCCGCCCCGCCCCCCCGCCCCCGTGCAGGAAATGACGGCGAACAGCTCCTTCAAGCAAGGCAGGATGGTGGCGGGCTGGGCCCGCCACAACTGCGCCAGGAGCCCGCTCACCTGCTGGGCCTGCTCCAGGAACTCTACAGCACCCTCCTCGCCCTCCGCCGGGCAGCGGAAGCGGCCAAGGCAACGCACCAGCTGCTGGCAGAAGAGCAGCCGGTGCGGGCCTTCGGGGACGCAGCGCGGGTGTCGTGCCAGCAGCCGCGCCACCTGCGCGCAGACCGCGGGGCCCGGGCGCTCGCACACCGTGCGCAGCACCTCCCGCCGCAGCAGCGCGAACACCTCGTCGGCTGCGGGGCCCTCAGGCAACAGCTGCAGGCCGAGCTGCACGCAGGCGAGCGCGCGGGGGCCCGGCGGGCCGGCGCCCCCCTGCAGCAGGCGAAGCACGCGGCGCGCGCTGAAAAACTCGGCGAAGACGTCGGGGTGGTGGCGGCCGGCCACGTGCAGCAGCTGACAGCCCACGCGACGGGGCAGCTCGTCAGCTCCGCCCACGTAGAGGCGCGTGCCTAGCGCCAGCAGCGCCAGGCACTGCTCGCGCTCCAGCGGCTGCCGCGCCGCCTCCAGCACGCGCCGCACCAGCCCCTGCTTCACGCTCGCGGGGTACGAGGACGTCACCACCGCCTCCAGGATCTTGTCCATGACGCCACGCTGCAGGAGACAGAGAGCAGGGTCACGCTCGGCCCAACAGATCCAGTTCCGCAAGTGGTCCCCTGCACCAAGAACTGGAGCGAGCAATCACCTTTCTGGGCCTCCGTTTCGTCACCTGGGAAAGGGGGCGAGGATGCCTCACGCGGAGGTATCGCAATGAAGTAAAGCGCAACGCCAGGCATGTAATGAGCCCCCAGGGGGTTGTGGTTATTGCTGATGAGAGCCTTTAATCTCACGAAGGCAATATCTGAACCTTCCACGCACCCCTTTCCCCACTCTTTTGTCCTCTCCCCAGGCCTCCCTGGTGACCTCATCCACTCATGCGCTGGTAGAAGCCAGTTATAAAAGCTGTGGTCCACGATGTTGGCCAAGTCCTGTCCTGTCGGGGAAGATGAGCGGAGACACACACAAAATCACACCTCCAAGGAGGGAGGGCAGGCAGGCTCAGGATCCCAAGGAAGGATCAACGGGGAGATCTCTGCACACTTTGCCCCAAATCAACTTCTTGCTGTTTGCCAAGTGATCTACACCTTTCCAAGGCTCCAGTTCTTTGAATACACTGTGCCTTTAGCCTGAAACATCCTATCTCCCAAGACCTCCACCACCACCTCCCTCCCACTCACACAGACAGCCAAACTCCTGTTTTCCTTCAAAGCTTACCTCAAACGGGCTGTCTCCAATTAGAACATCCCTGGACCTACAGGCATGAATTCATCCCTCACCCTCCGATCCTACAGCCACCTGCAGCTTACTCCTCCATTACAGCTGGGATCGCGTAATTCCCTCCCGTGAAGCAGAGCGCAACATGTTTGTGGCCTGGCCCTGCCTCCCGGCCTAGCTCCACAGCTCTGCACGTTCAAGGCCCTTCTTTCCCCTCCCCAGCCTGAGCCCACACCAGCCCCTCACTCTTGACTCATTGTGTTCTCCCTGCCGCTGTGCCCTTTGCAGACGTTCTAACCTCCCCTCCTTGCTTGACTCACCCTGCGGACTTCAGCTCAAACTCACTTCCTCACAGAAGCCTTGCCTAACCTTTTTGTTTGGGTCGACATGTCTGTTAACAATTTCAGAGCACCATGTGCCCCATGACAGCACTTATCATGATTCCCTGGCTGGAGTCAACCTCCTCCACTATACTATACAGGTTCCTGAGGAGCAACCATATCCGTTTTGTTCACTCACCTAGTCCAGTGCCTGGCACACGGTAGGCATTTGTTGCCGAAGCAAATGCAAAATATGGTGTGAGTTACTGCTACCTTATTCCTCTGACCACAAGAGCCTTCCCTTTGCTTTTCCTCGCCCTTTGGGCAGTTTCCTAGAAGCCTTTCTCCCCAGCTGACCCACTTTTGTTTCTGATGCTCATGCTGGGTCACAAAGGTAAAGCTTGTTCTCTTAGTATCCAACTTTCAGCTCCAAGAAGACAGGGCCACTTCTTTCTTTGTATGACCCCACTCTAGGCAGGACCTGATAGAAGGCTCAGCATACAGCAGGTGTTTAAACTTACTGGCTCAGTAAAAACTATTCTTGGGACCCAGAGTTGGTGTGAAGACAAGCCATACATTTCCTAAATGAGGGGCCAGAAACTTTTATTTAGAACCACAAATATTGTGGGACCGAGACTCCGTGCGAGGTCCTGCAGAGCGAGGTCCTGCTCCGTTCTCTGTCCTAAGCTCTTGGCTGAGACCAAGTTTCCGTTATTGCATTTCTTAAGAGCAATGGGCCCACTTGTTCGTCTGTCTCTCTCACCAGGCTGTGAGCTCCTCAGGGCAGGGACTAGGACTTATTTCTCAATGGCCGGCATCTCTGAGATTACTGGGGGTGAAGCCAGAGAACAGATCAGTGGTTCCCAGACATTGGTTTGGCTGCCTCAGAACCACCTGGTAACTTAGCACAAATTCATATGCCCAGGGCCCACTCCAAGCCTCCTGGAATAGTGTGTTCAACTCTTTTGACTCTGAATGAGATTCATCTGGAAATGGGGTCTGCTTACCATCCCTGTTACTTATGCTTTCTGAGTCTGTTTCCACCCTGCAGGGTTGTTGTTAAAGCAAATATAAAGTCCTTGTCTTGGTGCTGAGCACAGGGAACTGCTCAGTGAATCAGTCCCCTTCACTTTAGAAGCACAGTCCTTGCCCTTAGGAACTATGTTCTGGTGGTGGAGGCACACATGTTGGTAAAGTGTGCCAACGCAAGGCATAATCTCAAAGACCTTTAAACAGGTCTTTAAAAACTGGTCTCCCTTCATCCCTAGTCTTCTTTTTCCTAGGCAGTGCTTATGACCAACCTCCCTTGTAGACCATCCTTGCAAACCCCTAATCTTGCCCTCCAGGCGAGTGGACTTAATAAACTTTCAATCCAGGATGCCAAGAAATCCTTTTATTCAGGCAGCCAAGAAGAAACCCTAATCGATGGGATATTGACATCGTGTGTGGAGGAAAAGGACCTGGGAGCAGGCAGAAATGGAGTTCTGGGGCTAGGGAATGTTCTGGAAGTGGAAAGAAAAACAGACTAGGAATGCTGAGCCCTACGTTCTAGTGTGAACTTGGGCAAATTTTATCCTAGTCTTGGGCACCTGGGTGGCTCAGTCGCTAGGTGTCTGCCTTCGGCTCGGTTTTTGATCCCAGGGTCCTGGGATGAGGCCTGCTTCTCTCTCTCCTACTCCCCCTGCTTGTGTTCGCTCTCTCGCACACTCTCTCTGTCAAATTAAAAAAAAAATTTTTTTATTGTAGTCTTGCAACTCATTACGTGACCTTGAGCAAATCACATCATGAGCCTCTTTTCTGTTCTGTAAAATGGGAATAAGTGATATCAGGTTGAACCACATGAAAGCAAAGGAGCAGATGTTGGCAATTTCATACCATTCTACCTGACACCTTTGCACCTGGCAGCTAGAGGCCTGGCAGTGGTGCCCTTCTGTGAGAGCTGTGGTTTCCGAGGCCAGCCATGCAGCCTCCGTGCAGTGTATGGCCCAGCCACTCCAGGCAAGCCCTGCCTACCTGCCCCCACTCCCACACAGGCAGTCTGAGGTCAGCTGTCGCCATAGTCACCAACTAAACCCACTCATTATCTTGGGTGCATTCATGCAAAAGGGTTTTAGAGGCTTGGAGCTCACCTGACCTCATCACAGGCCACAGAAGGGAGGCAGGACAAGGCCTGATTTCCCTAGGGCACACATGGGAATGTGGAGGATCAACATGGGGGAGGCACACAGCCTTGACGGTGGGATAAGAACCTGCACTTGGTCTCCTTGGCGGAGGGAGCTGCGGACCATCAGCATTCCTGGGAGGGTGGATTACTCCTCTAGGCTCTGGACAAGGAGATGGCCTGTCAACACTGGCTCTGCCCCAAGAGACATTTGCCCCGCACCGAGCTCGGCAGCGTGCAGCAGCACACAGCACCGCATCCTCCGTTAGAAGAGCCTGCGTGAAAAGCATGAGACCCAGGTTCTCTGCTTCTGGATCACCAGGTGACCTTGGGTGAGTCCCTGCCAGGCTCCTCAGCTTTTTCAACTGGAAAATGGGGACCATTTCAGCCATGACAGGGAAGGCGACGAGGTATAAGAAAGATGAGGGCTGGGGCAGTCATGAGTCTATTCTTGGGCCATCTGGCACCAAGTGGGAAACAGGAACTGTCAAGAAGACAGACACACACTCCTGATCTCACTGATTCTACTAGGAATTTCATCCCTCACTGCTAACTTAGTATTTCCGCTATCCCCCACCCAGAGCTCCAGCAGCCCCCAAGATCCGCTCCTCTTTACTTCTTGCCTGGACTAGTGCAGTAGCCTTCTAACCCCACCTCCTCATTCTCTCCCTCAATCCATCCTCCAGTAGAGGTTGTGTTCTACAGAACAGAATCCAACTTTTGAATCTAGCCCAGGCACTATGCCCCATGGTGCCCACAGCCTTGAGGCAGGTTCTCTTTCACTGTTCTGAGTCTCTGAGCCCCCAAATGGGAGATGACCACCTGACCACCCCTTATCTTTTCCCAGCCAATGCTGCTGCTCTTCCCCTGAGCCCTTGGCTTATACCTCTCATTGCTGGCATGACAGCCTGAGAGTTCCAGCAACACTCAGTCTGCTCCAGGGCACACAGTAAGAATATAGGAACATCACAATCCCTTCCCTGGAAGGCCCAGATCCCTTTATCTGTCCCTTTTGGATGACCCTCCACATTTCCACTGTGTATTGACAGGTCTCTGTTCCTGCATGGTGAAGCCTGACTCATCTCCACCACCCCCAAAGCAACATGTCTGTGTGTGTGTGTGTGTGTCCAATGCCCTGCCCCCACACCTTGGGCCCCAATTCAGGCTTCCTCATCCCTTCCAGGTCTATGTGACCCACTCTGCGGACATCATCAGATTAATCTCATAAGATGGTAAGCTCCATCTTGCCATTCTCTGCTCAGAACTCTCAAGGCTCGGGGTGCCTGCGTGGCTCAGTAGGTTACAGCCTCTGTCTTCAGCTCAGGTCATGATCCCAGGGTCCCGGGATCAAGCCCTGCATCGGGCTCTCTGCTCAGTGGGGAGCCTGCCTCCCCTCTCTCTGTGCCTGCCTCTCTGCCTACTTGTGATTTCTGTCAAAGAATAAAATCTTTAAAAAAAAAAAAACAACTCTCAAGGCTCCCCAGCCCCTTCAGCATAAGACACGAACTCCTGAACCTGACATTCAAGCCCTTTCTCTGACACTTGGCCGATGGGGGACAGGGGTGAACATGAACTTGACACTGTGTGGTGACAAATCTGAATGAATATGGGCAGTGGGCTTTTCCTGCAGGCCACCTTTTGGTGATGTCCTCTCTGCTGGGAAAGGCTTCTCACTCTCCTGGCAAATTCTGACTCATCCTCCAAGGCCCAGGTCACATGCCCCTCCTCTAGGAAGCATTTCCTAAGCCCCCTGCAGTCCAAGTCTCTGAGCTTCCCAAGGCCCTCTTTGCTTTTCTCCTCCCTCAGCAGTGTCACTAGATTCTGTGTCTATCTCCCTCACCAGGCTGGGAGCTCCTTTGGAAGGAGCTCCAATCCCCTATCTGTTCCCAGTGCCCAGCAAAGGACCAGGCACAGGGGTGAAGGAGTGCTAAGTGGCCATTGGGAGATAATGTGACAGCAAGATGAGATAAAATTAAAGCTATCACCAGGAAAGCACCTTCCAGGGACTGGCTCAGTCACTGCCCTCTCCTCTGCCGGGTCCCCCATATCCATATCCCCGAGACTCAAAATTAACCAAGAAGGTCCCTACAGAGGTCACAGGACTGGACTGAGTGAGGATTCAGCCATTTAGAAATGACTCAAACAACCAAAACTGAAGAAAA
Organism: Enhydra lutris kenyoni; assembly: GCF_002288905.1. Lineage (NCBI taxonomy): Eukaryota > Metazoa > Chordata > Mammalia > Carnivora > Mustelidae > Enhydra > Enhydra lutris. The sequence continues at coordinate 21,692,402 of NW_019154121.1, forward strand.
GAAAACAAATACTGTTCCTGTTTAGCACTCAGGTCAAAAGCTCACAGAATCTCATAGGACAGGGAAGGGGCTTCAGGAAGGTCTCACTCAACCTCTCCCTACTCCAGAGCACAGCTGACCCTCCAAGCCCCAACTCAGCACCTAATTGCTGAGGAGCCCATTTCCTCTCCTCTCTGACCCTTATATCCTATCTACCTCCTCCGACTCCGCCTGGGGAGCACTAGGTGTCCCTCCCAGCAACCCCCCGACCCAGCTCTCTGGACAGCAGCATCTGTCTCTGAATGTTTTTAACTGAATTTTTTCTCCCTGAGGCAGCCCTGGGAAGGATCTCCTTGCCCTCCTACCGGGAGGCCCTCGTCTGGGCCACCAAACTGTCTCCTAGAAAGAAAGAAAGGGTTTTACTGGTAAAACGCAACTGCTCTTTAACTGAAGGGGAATGGGAGGAGAGAGAGCATATATTCCCTTCTCAGGAACACACCACAATCACCCATCCCTTCTGGGACCACCCCTCACATATTTAAGACAGACAAGTCCCCACCCCCACACCAGGCTTTCTGGAAGGGCGGGCACTAGGCTAACACAGTCTCAAGTCTTGTAGGGGGAGTACGCCCAAGCGAGGATGCTGAGAAGAGCAAAAGCCTATGCTAAGCGGTTGCAACCTCTTGGCCCCCCAGTTTGTGCCCTATCTGAGCCCCACCCCTCCTTTCAGTTATACCTTGCACTGGTGCCCAGCCCAGGCTGGAGGTACGGACCCCACGAAAGGCCAGTGAGCTTCACTGTATTGGGGGAGAGGGAGGGATCACCTCCAAACACAACTGATGAAGGAGGTGGAAGCCCAGAGAGGGGCAGCTACTCGCCCAAGGTCACACAGCGAGGCCCAAGATGCACCTAGAGCTCCCTTCTCCCAGCCCCAAACTCTCAGAGCCCTTCGCGCGTGCCCAGGGCTCTCGAACAGCCAGGGTGCAGACACTCCCTCCCCACAACCGGCACACACGCCCCCAGCCCCCTTACCTCTGGGACCCCGGTAGCCCCGGCCTCAGAGCCGGCTCCTGGGCGGGGCGCTCAGGCCTGGAAGGACTAGGCTAGGCCAGGCTAGGTCAGGGCGAGTCCTCTGTTCCCTCTGGAGTGGGGACGCCCTCCGCCAGGTCCCAGCCGGCAGGGATGCTGCCTTCACTGCAAAGTCCAAACTCCCCACCCAGCTCTGCACAAGCTTGAACCCAGGGAGTCCGAGTCAGCCGCGCCGCGGCTGGGCTGCGGGGCTGCGGGACGAAGCGTGGGGAGGGGCGAGGTGCGGGAAACGGGGAGGAGCCGGAGCGGGGGCCACCCCGCGAACCGCCACTCAGGCGGCGTCCCCTTTAAGACCAGCCGGTCTGAGCTCCGGCGGGGGCTAGGCGGGGAGCCGGAGGGCTCACTGCAATGCCTCCTGGAAGATAGAGTTTGCGCTCGGCGTGTTATGCGGCAAAGAGCCCACGGAGAACTACAAGTCCCGGAGCACTGAGCGCGGCTCCAGTGCCGCCACGCCCCTGGGCTGGGCTCCGGCTCTCCTCCCCCCCTTGCAAAGCTGCGCTGGCCGCCCGCGGAGGGGAGGCTGCAGAGCGAGGGCAGGAGGTGGGTGCGGCGCGGCGGAGAACGCGGGGCTCAGAGACAGTCGGTGAGGGGACGCGGGCCCACCTGGCGCCTGTCCTACTATGAGAGGTCATCCCACCTTCCCTAGCCTCGCCATTCTCATCTGTGCAATGGGGATGGCAACGCCAGAGGCTGTGGGGGAGGGGGCGATAACTGGGGAGAGGGGGCGGAGCTGGTGGAAGAAGTCTGGATGGATGGGGAACGTTGGAAAAGCCCGGATAAAGAGGGTCGAGACTGTGGGAGGAGTCTGGTGGGTGGGGCAAGGAGGGGAGGAGTCTCTAGGTGAGGAGGAGAGCTCGGGTGAGGTCGCAGAAGCGGGTGGCCGGGGCTGGGGAGTGAGGGCTGAGAAAGCTGATAAAGCAAGCCCGGGTTGGACTGGTTGGAATGGGCTAAAAAGCACTGAAGAAGGTGGGGTGGAGACACAAAGATCGAAAGGATCCTTCACGGCCTTGGAAAGGCAAGGGTTGGCCACGCGCTGATACGGTTTGGGTACCGGGTTGCCCGAGTGGGCAAACACCCGTGAATGCACAGAACACCTTCCTTCCCTTGTAATAGAAATAAAGAGACCATCCCTTGAACTCAGTGCGTCACACACGTGATCTCATTCAACTCTCATACACTGTAGAGGCATCACTGTATCTGTTTACAGGAGTAAAAAGAAGTGAAGTAACTTGCCCAAAACCACCCAGGACTCCCTACTCCAAAAACCCTGCTTTATTTCCTGCAGTTCAAGGAGGCAGAGGTTTACTATGGAGTGAATGGCAGGGAAGAATCAAAAGTTCAGATGTCTCGCCCTATGCAGGTTGTGTGACAGGACCAGCTTCAACCCTTTTGAATACCAATCTGTAAGGGGACCCTCCTGTAGATATTGTGAGGATGTAATGAGGAGATGCATTTGAATTGTATAAATTATAATGGTTGTGAGAAGCAGGAAGGCCATAAGGAAGAGAGTGGTTGAAATAGAGTGCTTGTGCCTGAGGAAAACCACAAAATGAAGCCTGAGAGTAAGCTGAGATGGTGAAGGAACATTCTGGAAGGGGATGGGGGATGGTGGTGGCTGTTGGGAGTGTGCACCAGGTAAGAGAATACTCTGTTGTGCCAATGGGCAAGTCAGATTGGCAGGTGAGGTGTCTACCCTCCTCCAGCTCACCTTTCCCTATGCTGTGCCCTACTGGGCAGCTCACTGCAGGGTCCATGTCACCTTAGTGTAGATGGCAACTTTTCCCGCTACAGTGTGGGTTGTGGAGTAATGGAGCAGCCTGTGGGCTTCTTAGAGATATAAACTGGGCAAAACAGGGCTGAAGATACAGCTGTTGGGTGTGGGGAGGCCAGGAAGGCGAGGTGAAGGGCAGGGCTCTCATACAGTCCCCAGGGCTGTGAGCCAGTTTTTATCTTGATGAATTGAGGGGGGCATGGGGGAGAGGACTCTTATCTGGTTTCACTGGGAGACACATTACTCACTGAATATTATCACCCTTGAAATTTACCCAGCCATGTTCAATCTATCTCCTACACAGTGGGAATTCCTACACTGACTTCCAGTTGGTCACCTGGGCCTTGCCTTGGATTCCAAATTGAAACTTCAAGGAAGTGTTTTAAAATAAAAGTATTTTAAAATTCAGAAAATGGTAATAACTGTGCCCCCCGCCCCGCCCCCGGTAGATGTCAGTCTGGGTTGAGGAAAATGGATCTAACTAAGCAGAGGAAGAAATTTTTTTCCCTTCCCCTACTCTGCCTGCTTCAGGGGATACAGAGAGGGGAGATCCCAGCCCCAACAGGATGGTCAGGCAACCATCTAACTTAGGTAAAGCAGACTTTGGTAAGGGTGAAAATAAAATAATCTGGAGATGTAGAGAAGGAAGGAAGGAATTCCAGCTGAATGTCCTGGTAGATGAATGGGATTTTCCTTCAAAGTGCAGGCAGAAGGGATGGCAGGTACCAAATTGTAGAAATAGGAGAGGGCCTGACATGGTTGGTCTCTAAAGTAGGGATGGTAATACTATCTACTTCGTTTATGGAATCAATAGACATAAAATGCCTAGCATAGGAATAACTGCTCAGAAATGTCAGCCATTATCATGACTGCTGTAGTCACAGTCCCATCTCTCTGGGAATTGGCCCAGGCCCACACAGTTAATGAAGTGGCAGAGCCTGAGTCGAACACAGGCCCAGGTGATGCCAAAGCCCCTCTAGTTCTTTTTGCCCAGCCACAACATTTCTGAGGCCCAGAATGGGCCCGTCTTGTGAACATTCTCGGTGAGCTGTAACAGGAGTTTCTTGCTGTAGTAGTGGAGACTCGGGGTTCAGGAGGAGGCAGGGGAAGCAAGGCCTGAACAGCCAGCCATCTTCTCCCAGCCTGAATCCCAGCACAGTGACGGGCAGGCCTCGTGGCTGTGCTTTCTGTGAGTGGTGGTTCTATGGAGAGAGACCACTCGGGTTTAAATTCTATCTCCACCACCAACTGTGGGCTCTTTTAGCTTCGCTCTGGTTGGCTACCTCATTCTCCAAAGCACAGCAGTACATGGAGAGGAGAATGACCAGATTTTAACGCTTCTTGGGAGTATTCATAAAAACTGTTTCCTGAACCTGGCTATTTATTCAGGTTGGGCACTCTGACTGGAATTTTATATCTGTAGTCCCATGAGGGAAGCATTCTTCCCACTTTCAAAATAAAAATATTTTTAGAACCTTCAAGGCTACAGAAAAGTTTAAAGAATGGCCTTTCACCTAGCTGCACCAGTTCACCTTTTGCTGATTTTGCTTTTATCCACACAAACACACACACCTTTTGGCTAGACTACTTAAAAGTTACAGACATCTTGACACCTGTCCCCTAAATTCTTCAGCTTGTATCCTACTTATAGAATTCTCCGACATGACCATAATACCATTCTCATACCTAAGAAAATTTGAAAGAAGTCAATATTATCTAATAAATAGTAGATACTCAAATTTCTCCAACTGCCAAAAAACATCTTGTGTATTTTTTTTTTACCAGATGTAGTCAAGATTCATGCATCATATTCTATCTCTTTAGGTATCTCATTTAATCTAGAAAGAGCCTCCTCAACCTTTGTAAATTTGTGCTTGATTTTGTCAATGATCAGATTCAGGTTTGTTTTTTTCTTTCTCACAATGCTGTATAGAGGCTCAGCATACAGCAGGTGTTTAAACTTACTGGCTGTGATGTGCTGTATTACATCACATCAGGAAGCGTATGATATCAGGGTCATACTGTCCATCAGTGCTAAATTTGATTGTTGGTTAAGGTCACAACTGCCTAATCTCCCCATCTCGTAATTTTTCCCCTTGTAATTAGTCTTTGGAGTGATTCTTTGAGACTATCAAAATGTATGTTCCCTGTACCTTTCACTACATCCATGATCCTTGCCCGAATTGCAACACTGAGGGTTGCAAATGGTGATTTTCTAATTGTGCCATTCTTTCTATATTTATTGACTGGTATTCTTTGTTAATAGAATAATTTCTTCCTCTGTGTGTGTCTTTCTTAGTCTCCTCTCCCTGTCTTTTTTCTTTATGGAGTGACATAGACTCATGTTCTTTTTTTAATTCAGTGTATAATATAGCCCATTATCATCATTAACCTTTTTTGGTACTCAGATTATTGCAAGTTTGGCCAAGGAGAGTCCCTTCAGGCCAGCTTCTCTGTTGTGTTGTATTTTGTCTTAATTGAGATATAAATCACATATAATGATTTGGTAAATGTATATATTGGTAAATGATTACCATGATAGGTTTAGTTACCATCCACCACAACACATAGTTACAAAAATAGGGCGGTTTTTTTTCTTTTGTTGAGAACTTTTAAGATCTCCTGTGTTCTTCTGACAGGATCTCATTAATCTTTGATTGCTTCTTTGTTATCTGGTAAGAGCTGTTCCAGGCTCACCTTGCACTTTTTCCGTCAAAGTCCTGGAATCCTCAATGTCCCCCAGGAAACCCTGATTTCTTTTTGTAGGAGATAACATTAAGAAACCAGGATCTGGGGCCAGGTGTGCTCATTGCTACTGGACTATCATTTCTAGGCTCTTTGAGTGAGCAGAGCGAAGAAATGATGAAGGGATGAATGCGCGGGTAGAGAAGTGATTATCAGTAGATTCACTGTTGTTGGAACTGGTCCTCACTCTGTAGTAGGAATAGATTGCACAGCAAGTAGTGTCACTATTGAAGGTCCGTGGCAGTAGTATAGGAAATTGCGCAGAAAGCCCATGCCTCTTCCAGGACTCCATGGGTGTATGCAGACTATTGGCTAAAACCCCTGTGGCTGGGTTCAGTCTCTTGCTCAAGACCCATATTAGAGAAGAAGCCAGGCTGCCTCCAAAGGACTGGTTCTCTGAGGAATGTCCAAGCCCAGAACCTCCTCCAGGTCATGACTCAGAAATCAAGAATGTATATGAAGACCTGGGCCAGGGATTTATTTTCTCTGTGTTGGTGAAATAAAAATAATGTGATCTGTCCTGCCAGGGTCCCAGAGTTATTGTTGTAAGGCTCTCTCTCTCTCTCTCTCTCTCTCTCTCTCTCTCTCTATATATATATATGTACATATTTTTTAATTGCTAATTAGTCTTTTCAACACATGTAATACAAAGTTCCTCTTCTTTATTGTTTTAATACCACAGTTTGAAATATTGTTGGTTTATAGTCCTAGTTAATGCTTTACTAGTAGTTACTAGTTATCTTAATTAGCATTTAAAGTAATTATTCTTTCAGGTTATACTCATCAGTTTTATCAAAGTAAGATTTTAATCTTTTTACTTAAATTCAAATAATTAACATATAGTTTGGTTTCAGAGGTAGAGGCCTGTGATTCATCAGTCTCATATAATACCCAGTGCTTATTACATCACGTGCCCTCCTTAATGTCCATCACCCAGTTACCCCATCCTCTCTCCCCACCTCTCCTCCAGCAACCCTCAGTTTAAGAGTCTCATGGTTTTTCTCCCTCTGATTTCGTCTTGTTTTATTTTTTCCTCTCTTCCCCAATGATCCTGTTTTGTTTCTTAAATTCCACATATCAGTAAGATTATATGATAATCGTCTTTCTCTGACTGACTTCACTTAGTATAGTACCCTCTAGTTCCAACCATGTCATTGCAGATGGCAAGATTTTTTTCCTTTAAGATTTTATTTATTTATTTATTTGAGAGAGAGAGAGGGAGAGAGCAAGTGCACCCAAGTAGGCAGATCAGCAGGCAGAAGCAGAAGGAGAAGCAGGCTTACCACTGAGCAGAGAGCCCAATATGGGGCTAAATCCCAGGACCTCGGATTGTGACCTGAGCTGCAGGTAGTTGCTTAACCGACTGAGCCACCCAGGTGCCCCAAGATTTGATTTTTTGATGGCTGAGTAGTATTCCATTGTGTGTGTGTGTGTGTGTGTGTGTGTGTGTGTGTGTGTGTGTGTGTGTGTTACATTTTCTTTATCCATTTATCTGTCAGTGGACATCTGGGCTCTTTCCATAGTTTGATTATTGTGGACCTTGCTGCTATAAACATTGGGGTACAGGTGCCACTTTGGATCATCACTACATTTGCTATCTTTGGGGTAAATACGTAGTAGCGCAATTGCTGGGTCATAGGGTAGCTCTATTTTCAACTTTCTGAGGAACCTCCATACTGTTTTCCAGAGTAGGAGTTAATCTAAATTTTTGAAAAAAAAAAAATACTATTGGGTTTGGATAAGGATAACACAACAACTGTAGTTAATTTTAGAACAACTTTAAGATATTTCATCTCCGAAGTATTATAGGTGTCTATTCAAATCCTGTTATGCTCCCTAATAAAATATTATGGCTTGTATTACTGGAAGGGGCACAGGTTTTGGAGAGAGACCTCATGTGGAATTCTAGCTTTGCTGCCTCCGGCTGTGTGATCTTAAGTAACTGTCTTCACTACTCTGTGCTTCGGTTTTATAACCCTAAAAATTGGGATGATATTCATACCTACCTCACAGCATCAGTGTGGTAATTTAATGAAGGAAGCTATAGGAAAATGCCTCACGTAGCTCTGGGCATGTACTTGGTTCTCAGGAAATGCTGATTCTCTATACCCTGGTCTTTTTTTTTTTTAAGATTTTATTTATTTATTTGACAGATTACAAGTAGGCAGAGAGGCAGGTGGGGTGGGGCGGGGGTAGGCAGAGAGAGAGGAGGAAGCAGGCTTCCTGCTGAGCAGAGAGCCCGATTCGGGTCTCTTGATCCCAGGACCCTGGGATCATTACCTGAGCTGAAGGCAGAGGCTTTCACCCACTGAGCTACCCAGGCGCCCCTACCCTGGTCTTTATGTAGGTCAGAATCGAATAGAGACGGCAGGTGTAAGAGCACCTGATAAGAGGTAGGAGGAGCACGAGTGCCAGATCTCTCCAACAGCCTTTGTTCACAGCCCAGACTTTGCCATTAGACAGGCCTTGACTTGGACCCTGGCTCTGCCACTATATGGCGCAAGTTCCCTCCCTCTTAAAACCTGAGGTTCTCATCTGTAGAGTTGGGAGATAATACTTTCCTTGAAGGAGTATTACAGGGCTTAAATGAACTAATACGTGTAACACCTAGTGCAGGTATGATACACAGCTAATGCTGTGTCCTTCCGGAGCACTGCAGGGACAGGTGGGTGCCAGGACAGAGCCTTATTTTTTTTTTAAAGATTTATTTATTTATTAGAGAGAGAGAGACAGAGTATAAGCAGGGGGAGAGGGAGAGGGAAAAGCAGACTCCCCAATGAGCTGGGAGCCTGACATGGGACTTGATCCCAGGACCTGGAGATTGTGACCTGAGCCGCAGGCAGATTCTTAACCATCTGAGCCACCTGGGCGCCCCCAGGACAGAGTTTTAAAGTAGGACTCTAGAGCCGTGTATTAGCTGCCCTTCCTTATAGGACATCTGCTCTCAAAGAATTACATTTTCTATGGCACAGAAAGGTAGAGGTTCCACCTGGGTAATTTTCAGGCCCCAGACTGGAATTGCCCTTTACATGGCATCAGGCTGGGCCTCAGGAATCCCTCTCATTTGGGCCACAGACCCATTTGAGGAAGGACAGAATTCCAGCAGCAACTGCAAGTCCCCAGAGCCCCTGGCCTTCCCAGTCCAGTCAGATGGTCTGACGATTAGCCAGGCATAATTTCCTGTTTGACACCAGTCGTTTTCTGCAAAAGGGAAATAAGGCTGATCTTTTTCTTGGTTCTTTTCAAGTCGAGAGGCAGACTTGGAAAGCCTCCTGCTTCAGAAAAAATTACCCATTCAGAAGCAGCAATGTGATTTATTTTATCTATTTCCTGGTTCAGTTTGCATTCTCATCCGTCTTTTTTTTTTTTTTTAAGATTTTATTTATTTATTTGAGAGAGAGAGTGCCAAGAAGAGAGCACGAGCGGGGGCTGGGACAGAGGGAGAAGGAGAAGCAGGCCCCCACGGAGCAAGGAGCCTGATCTGGGGCACAGTCCCAGGACCCTGAGATCATGAGCTGAGCTGAAGGTAGACACTTAACCAGCTGGGTCTCCCAGATGCCCCTCTCATCCATCTTTTCTAATCTGGCTTTGAAAGACCTGGCTTTTGTGTTCCACTGCTTTGTCATTAGACATCATCCGCTGCTAATGAAATAGAAGACCTTGGGCCTCTCAGTGGACTTGCCCTATGTCAGCCATGGAGGTGCCCTGAGCCATCCTCAAGTCCTGTCCCCATGTCCTTTGACGGGATTGGACAGAGCCCAGGCTGGCAGCGGACTAGCCATCCAAAGACCATACCTGTCTGGTCTGGACTGAGAATAAGGGAGTGTGCCTCTCTCATGTTGAGAGCTGGCGATGGGAAGGAGGAATGATCAGAGGTGTTGGACCCACACAGAACCGGATTCAGATCCCAGCTCCTCCACTGTCTCTTAAACTTTCTAAGCCTCGGTTTCCTCATCTGTCAAATGAAGGTAATAATAGTCTCTGTCTCACAGGGTGCTTGTGAAGACATCAGGTGAACAAATGCCTGTCCAGCATTTAACATAATAGTATCATTGTCTGTGCTTCTCTGTATATTTTTATTACAAATAAATAAAATGCTACCAAGTGTTACATGAAGCTCCTCACGTAGTGAGAGCAGGAGGCGTGCACTCAGTAGCTATCTTGCCAAGTAAGCCACAGGGCAATGTTTCTAGGGCTGTTTTGGAGATTCTCAAACGTATCTGAAGCTATTACGGCCTTTGGTCACTATTAGAACTCTTTGCAGCCTGAGTGGGCCAAGGATGGGTTCTCCACTAGCTGGCTGTGTGTCCTGAGCAAGTCACCAGTCTCTCTGTGTCCCACTTTCCTTTCTGCCAAATGGAGAGTGATGCTTACTTTTAGGGTTGCTATAAGAATGTTTAAAGCTAGTGAGTGTAGGGGCATCTGGGTGGCTCAGTCGTTAAGCATCTGCCTTTGGCTCAGGTCATGATCCCAGGGTCCTGGTATTGAGCCCCGTGCTGGGGGAGTGGAGAGGGAGAAGCAGGCTTCCCTGCTGAGCAGGGAGCCCAGCACGGGGCTCAAGAATTCTCCAGGGATGGGTTTTTGCATGGATGTACGTCTTCATTTCTCTGGGCACCTAACTAGGAGTGGGATTGCTGGGTCACATGGAAACAGACACCAGACTGCCTTCCACAATGGTTATACCCCGTTGCCTTCTCACCAGCAACACACGTGTGTGTCCTTTGCTCTGTGCAGTCAGCAGCATTTGGTATTGTCACATTTTTTTATTGGAGCTATTTTAATAAGTATATAATGGTATGTAATTGTGGTTTTAATATTTGTGTCTCTCATGACTACTGCTTTTGGGCATTTTTCATGTGATTATTTGTGTCTTCTTTGCTGAAGGATTTGTTTAGATTGTCTGCCTGGTTTTTTCATTGGGTTGCGTGTTTTCTGAGTTTTGACAGTGCTTTATGTATTCTGGTTAACAGTCCTTTATCGGGTCTGTGTTCTGCAGATATTTTCCCCAGTTCATCTTATTTTCATTTTCTTTTTTTTTTTAAGATTTTATTTATTTATTTGACAGAGAGAGAGAGAGAGATCACAAGTAGGCAGAGAGGCAGGCAGAGAGAGGGGGAAGCAGGCTCCCTGCCGAGCAGAGAGCCCAATGCAAGGCTCTGTCCCAGGACCCTGAGACCATGACCTGAGCCGAAGGCAGAGGCTTAACCCACTGAGCCACCCAGGCACCCCTATTTTCATTTTCTGAACAGTGTCTTTTGAAATGAAATTTTTCCTTCGGATGAAGCCTCATTTGTCAGTTTTTTTTTATGGTTTGTGCCTTTTGGGTCCCAGCCAAGAAATCTTTGCCTAACTCAAAGTCACAAAGGTTTTCTCCTGGAGTTTTCAAGTTTTCAAAAGATTTTACATTTAGACCTATGATCTGTTTGGAGTTATTTTTTCCTACATGGTCTAAGATGTGGGTTGAGGTCCTTTTTTTGCATGTGGATGTCCAGTGGTCTGCATCTTGATAAAGCCAGGGAGAAGGGTCATGATCATAACATAATGGATTGGTGGGCACTGCCAGGGGGACTGTGCAAAGGGCCAGGAAGCCCCAAGAGTAGAGCTGTGAACCTAGTGGAGATCTGGGAACAGCCTTACAGAGGCAGTGACTCATAGGTGGGCCTTAGAGGGTGACAGCAGATAAGGCGAGAAGGGTGGTGTAGAGACAGCAAAGGTGGGGTGGGTGACAGCGTGAGGATGTGCACAGAGTGTCTGGAGGACCTGAGCATACAGTGGGGGAGGGGCTGGAGGTGAGCTTGAAAGTGGAAGGTGATGTGGGTGGGCGATCGTGCTTCGGGAAAACTGAAATGGAAGGTGGACAGAAAGAAAGCAGGGCGCCCGATGAGGATGGAAGGAAAGTGGCGGTGTGGTCAGAGCTCTGGGAGTAGCTGTAGAGATGGGTTCGAGGACAGAGTGAGAAAATTTTTAGGGATAGGGAGTCAGAGCTGCCTCCCAGGTCTTGGGCTCAGACATTTGGGTGGCTGAGAAGAGTTCACTGGGGAAGAGGAATTCCTCGTTGGGCTTCCTGGTACCCGTGGGACATCCAGGTGGAGATGTCAAGGAGACCGCTGAGTACACCCAGGGGGCTGTAGCTCAGTGAGGGTGGCTCATCCCCACCTGACCACAAAGCAGACTCACGAGGCTTCTCAGCATCCCAGAGGTGGCCACATGTAATGGTGCCTTCTACACATGCGTGTGTGCCCATGGGGCCCGCGCATGTGTGATGGTGGACACAGTGGTGATGCCCCTAGAAAACAGGCACTTGGAGGAGCACTGTGACTTGTGGGCATGTGGAGAATACCACCGAGAGCACCCTAGACTGGGGGCAGCGGTGGTCAGGAAACCTGGCATCCAACCAGCCTCTGCTGCTTTTGCAGAGAAAGAGGAGTTTGGGTGCCCACCCAAGAGCCCCCAGACATGCCCTGTCTGACTGCCCTACTGACTGTCTCCCCACCCCGGCGCTCTGAGCTCTTCAGCACTAATGTACAGGACATACGGGCCCACAGAACTGTCAGGAAAGACAGCCCAGCCTCTCTGATGCCTGAGTCTGCTCCTTCCATGGAGCTGAGCCATTTCACGGAGCCTGGGCCTTAAATCAAGGAGTGAGACTGAAAACTGAAATATGCAAATTACCTTCTAGAAAGAAAGGGAGATTTTGGAATGAGGAAGGGGGTGGCCCTGGCCCCTCGGTCCATCTCCTGCCTGGGCCCTCTGGAGAGCGAACTGACCAGACTCAGCCCTGAGCCAAAGCCCCTCCCCCCAGCTGCAGCTCTCGGCACAGCAGGCACCCCTCCCTCAGCCCCTCTCCCCACCCCTTCTGTTGGACTTCCCCACTGTCTCGCAGCCCATCTGCTCCAGGCTTCTGCTGCCGATTTTGCAACTTCATCATGGCTTGTTTCTCTTCAGGCACTCCAGATGGTTGATGCCTTTCTGCAGTATCAGGGTGCCCCATGAGATGGAGAAGGAATCATGAGGCGACCCCCCAGACAGTTGGTTGGGTCAGCTCTCTCCAGCATCGCCTCCGTCTTCTGGCAAGAGTCTCCACCATCTGGAGTAAGGGAGCCTTGGTGGAGCCAGCCTCAGAAGGCAGGCACGGTGAGGCTGAGGAGTGCTCTGGCCTGCTCACTACCCTTGCTGGGTGACTTTGGGGGAAGTCCTGCTTCAGACCTCTGTTTTCCCATCTGGACAGCGAGCATGCCAGGATTCATTAATGACCTACTTGCATAGCTCTGGGTCCATTCCCCTTGTTATTGCACCTCTTGTCTTGGTGTCCTCGCCAGCTGGGCTCTTCTCGAGGGCAGTCAGGGTCCATTTCTTTGCACCCCTCAGGCCCAGCATCAGGGAAGGATTGCTTAATCTGTTCCGCAGGTGGGATCTTGGAAAGTATCATGTGGGAAGCTGAGAGCAGACATCCCCTGCCTTCTAGAATCTTAAAGAAAAGTTAGATTCCAAAACTTCAGTTTGCAGGAGACTCACCAGCCTTAGACGCTGGAAGCTGCAAGATGGCAGGGGAAGGGAGCTTTATTAAAGGATCGGGTAAAGAGTGCTCGGTGCAGAGACCCACATTTGCACTGAAACTTGAAGGTGTCAGAGGAGGCTATCGTGCTATCATGTTGGGAAAGGGCAGGCCACCAGGAGCCAAGAGCATCTTCATAGCAAGGTTACGGCAGGGTGAGAGTCCAGGAAGGGGTGTCAGAGTCCAGAGAGCTGAGGCCCATTGTAAGCCTGGGAGATAGACAGAAATGGCACTAATCATGGCCAGTCATTATAAATGTGTTGGGATAGAAAAATAATAAGAAGGCATCATTGGTATAGCAGTAGGAGTCCTGGGCTTGAAGACAAATCTCAGAGCATTCTTTAGGTACTTAGAATGTACCAGTGTTTGGCTAGTAAGCATTTACATATTTTTTCTCTTGTCACATAAAAGGACCTGGGTTTGAATCCCGGCATGGCCGTTCACCTCTCTCAGCATGGGGAGTTAATCCTGGCAGTGTTCCTCATCTGCGCAATAGGCATGGATGGTGGTATTTTCTAAGTCAAAATATGTATGACATTATGTAAACAAGTTTCTGTATGAGCAGGTAACAGAGCTTCCAGTCCAAGCACTTTTTCTTTCATTCCTTAGAACAGTGGTTCTCTGGTCTTAACTGAACATTCAGAATCACCAAGGGTGCTTTTAAAAAAATACCAGTGCTGGGATATTAAAGACCAATTACAGTAGTCTCTGGAGGGCAGACCCATGCTTTTTTTTTTTTAACTCCCTAGTGAACCTAATATGTTTTAGATGGTGTGGTAATTATCACCCATCCATTTTTAATCCATATTAATTCGCTCCAACCTCTAGGACTGTAGGCTTGATCTACAATAAGGAGTTGAGCACTATGCATACACAGATGTTAGGGACTAAATGCTTGTGTTCCCCAAGCTCCTCTATTGAACTCCTCATCTCCAGTGTGATAGTATGAGGAGGTAGGACCTTTGGGAGGTGATTAGGCTATGAGGGTTAAGTCCTCATGAACAGGGTTAATGCCTTTATAAAAGAGGCTCCAGAAAGCTCTTTTTTTTTTTTTTTAGATTTTATTTATTTATTATTTGAGAGAGAGAGACAGAGAGAGCATGAGCGAGGAGAAGGTGAGAGGGAGAAGCAGACTCCCCGTGGAGTTGGGAGCCCGATGTGGGACTCAATCCCTGGACTCCGGGATCATGACCTGAGCTGAAGGCAGTCGCTTAACTGACTGAGCCACCCAGGCGCCCCTCCAGAGAGCTCTTTTGCCCCTTCTCTTACACAAGGACATAGCGAGAACATGGCCTTTACCAGACACCAAATCAGACTATACCTTAATCTTGGGCTTTCCAGCCTCCAGAACTGTGAGAGAGAAATGCTTAAGCCAATGGTTCTATGGTATTCTTTCATAGCAGCCCCGACAGACCAAGACCCCAGATAGGGTTGGGTAATTTCTCACTTTTCTCCCTGCCCAGGACTACTTTCCAGCATCCCGGCCTCCTGCCATGTCTGACCCCATCACACTGAACGTCGGGGGGAAGCTCTACACAACCTCACTGGCAACCTTGACCAGCTTCCCCGACTCCATGCTGGGCGCCATGTTCAGTGGGAAGATGCCCACCAAGAGGGACAGCCAGGGTAACTGCTTCATCGACCGCGACGGCAAAGTTTTCCGCTACATCCTCAACTTCCTGCGCACCTCCCACTTGGACTTGCCGGAGGACTTCCAGGAGATGGGCCTGCTCCGAAGGGAGGCTGACTTCTACCAGGTGCAGCCCCTCATTGAGGCCCTGCAGGAGAAGGAGGTGGAGCTCTCCAAGGCCGAGAAGAACGCCATGCTCAACATCACCCTGAACCAGCGGGTGCAGACGGTCCACTTCACTGTACGAGAGGCCCCTCAGATCTACAGCCTCTCCTCATCCAGCATGCAGGTCTTCAATGCCAACATCTTCAGTACCTCTTGCCTCTTCCTCAAGCTTCTGGGCTCCAAGCTCTTCTACTGCTCCAATGGCAATCTCTCCTCCATCACCAGCCACTTGCAGGACCCCAACCACCTGACTCTGGACTGGGTGGCCAATGTGGAGGGCCTCCCAGAGGAGGAGTACACCAAGCAGAACCTCAAGAGGCTCTGGGTGGTACCAGCCAACAAGCAGATCAACAGCTTCCAGGTCTTTGTGGAAGAGGTGCTGAAAATCGCCCTGAGTGACGGCTTCTGCATCGATTCTTCTCACCCACATGCCGTGGATTTTATGAACAATAAGATTATTCGATTAATACGGTACAGATAAAAGGACCCCAGCAACACTGGAGGGGGGCTCCCAAGAAGCTCCATGTCAGCCAGATCTTGGAGAGTGTCTCGCCAGTGGTGGGAGCCAGGGCGCTACACTAACCTGTATTAATCGCGTAGCAGGACTTGATTCCCCACAATGCAGTCTCCCTATACAAATCCATGTGTCCTCTCCATGGAGCCACCTTTTCCTTGCCACTTGGAGCTAGAGATGGGCAGTTGGTCATGACAAGCGAAGTGTCTGCCAGTGTGTCCAAAAGGCCACAGGAGGGCTTGCTGGCTACAGAGGAATGGCGGGTTCTTCACAGGCACCAGCTCTCTCTGTACCATTAGGCAGTGCCTCCCCAAGCCCTCTGTGAAAGGAGCCCCTGGTGAAGGGGAAGGGGTGAAAACAGAAGGCCCCCTTCAGGTCCCCAGGACGTTAAGTCACCCACGCCGCCTGCTCCTCTGTCCCAAGGATGCACCCGGAACCTTGGACTTGTTTGCCCAGGGACAGCCATGTTGGGCCAGCTTGGAAGTGAGATTTCAGAGCTGCATTTTTGGCCTCCACTATGGCGGGGAGAGATTGGAGCTGTGGCACGGCCTAGCGGAGTGAGTGTCCATGCCGGGTTCAGAGGATGGGGCTGTCCCTCTTGACTGGGCCAAATGTAGATGTTTGGGGATTTCTCACTTCAGAAATGAGCTGCTGTCCCTGTGAAGATTTTAAAGTATCTGGAGCCAGGGCAATGAAAGGCCTTTCGTAACATAGACTGTTATGTGACTTTTGTAATCCTTTCCTCCAAAGAATTTGAAGTATCATTGAAATAGGTCATTTTACACAAATAATATTAGGGACTCTCAGGGTTGGAAAATAATCCAGTGGTCACTTTGTCCTCCCCGGCCCCCAGCATGCCCCAGGCCTTTTGGGGCTGAGTGCTCTCCCCAGCACCTTCAAGTCATCACATATCCCTGATTGCATATTTCCAGTAACAGGAAGCTCATCATGCCCAGGGCAGTCCCTGCCATGGTTGGCCAGCGCTGTTAAAAAGCCCTTCCTTACATCAAACCAAAATCTGTCCTTCCACTCCCATTTTCCAGTCTTGGTTCTAAACCTTCCTTCTCTTCCAGATGTATACTTTCTCTTTCAAAACAGTCACTCTTATTAAGAAGCCAGACGTGTCTCCTATCAATATTATTACTTGGCATTAGGATTCCCCCCTGGGATTTGTCTTCAGAACCAAGGTCAGCCCCCGGCCATCCCTTGTCAGGCAGTCCCATTTCATGATGGTTTTGTTTGTGATCTCCGTTCCACCCACCTGCTCATCAGCCATGGCTCCACATAGCTTTTGACCACTTCCTGTTGGAGGATGAAGATTTGCCACCCCAATAAAGTGTTGCCAGAGGAAGGAGACCAGGGGCTCGCTGGGCAGTGTGCAGCAAGGAGCCCAGAAGTGGACTGAACCATAGCCCTGCTCTAAGAGGAAGTGTCCAGCCCCTATGACCCTGCTCTGAGAGAAGTGGCCTTCCCCTGTGGTACTGTTCCTCTCATAACCAGCTCCGGGACCCCCTCGGGGGAAGGTCCTGGGCAAGACAAACCAAGCCACCACTCTGCAGGAGGTGATGAACAGTGCAGGCCTCAAAACTGTCCATTATGATTCATCCCTGGAGTATGGCCTTGGAAGTCCCACAGTCTTCTCCATTGGGCAGGGGCCTTCAGACAAAACTAGGGGAGCCTAGTGACACAGTCCCTCCCAGGAGATGGGCTGAGGAAGGGGCTTCCCATAGTTACACCCTGGGAGTAGGGAGCTGGTATGCTGGGCTGTGGGCAGGGCTGCCTCTGTTACAAAATAAAGGCCTTTTCCCCCTACCGTGGGACTCTGGAGTCTCTGACAGCTGTCCCAGGCCACCAGGCCAATGGTACTCAAAAAGGTCACTCAGGAGAACCCGGATCAGAACAGACAGCAGAAGCTGTGATCACAACAAAACAGTTTAAGGAAGAAATCTCATAAATCACCACTTGCCCTTTCTTCCTCCATAAAACGTCTCTCTCTCCATCTTTTCGGTGCTTCTTAATTCATGCAGCTCAACGTTAGAGAAAGTAAACGACCTGTGAAGCCACTAATGTGCTGTGTGACTGTGCAAGTCACTCACCTCACTGAGCCGCCTCCATTTCTTTGTCTGTGAAATGGGCGTAACAATAATACATAACCCTACCTACCTCACAGGGCTGTTGTGAGGATCAAACGAAATAATATATGTGAGACTACAGTATACATGATAAATGACGTTGCTCTTTTGTGTCTGCTTATAAAGAAAAGAAAAAAAAAAAAAAAAGGCAATCCTGGCCTTGGTATCCAGCTGACCCCCGAATCTGAACTCTGGCTCCATCACTTGCTGTGTGACGTGGGACCAGTCATCAGGCCACTCTGATTTGTTTCCTCCTAGGGTAACAATCCCACCTCCCAGTGTTAGGAGATTTACATGAGCTGGTGGCTATGAAAATTCCTAGCTAGGCCCGGCACCTAGGAACTCTGTAAAAGCCTGCTCCTTCAGGAAGTGATCGTGACGCACCACCGTGCAGGGAGCACCTCGAGAGTACGACTCAGCAGGCCTGTCTGGAGCACTTGGTGTGTGGGCCCTGAGGATGCAAATGGCCACAGATGAGTTCAGTCTGGAAAAGGCTTAGAGCACCACAAAATGCGCTGTGGGAACTTGGGGAAAGCGAGCTCAGCTCTCACTAAGGGCTTGATGGACAGCCAAGTTGGGCTTTTAAGCGTAGGTTGGGTGGTGACAGAGCTAAGCAGGGTACCATGGGAACTGGAAACAGCATGAGCAGAGACCAGGCAGGCAGGAAGGGGGAGCCCCTGCATGGAGTCCCAGCACCGGCAGAGCAACAGGTGTACACACCCTGCACGCTCACTGTGCACGCCCCTCCGGCAAGCATGGCCACCTGGCTGGCACCCCAAAGACAGAACACGCAGTGGAACGGGTAGACCATCCCAAGGGACCAGGGAGCTGGCGTGCGCGTTCCCTGGGAGGCAGGGATGTGCATCTTGTGAGCCCTTCCCTGCTCCGAGCAAGACCTCATGGTGATCAGCCGTCTCAAGCTGCCTCAGTTTAGCCTTGTGCACAGCCAATAGCTGTGCTCCCACTAAGAACAATTCCAGGCACACAGGAGCTTGAGAGCTCTGTTCCCGCCTCAGGCCTGGTGCCGAGCATGCAGAGGGATGGTCAGAAGGGGTGCCGGAGGGAACCCTAAGGCACCTTGGTGTTCCCACTTCCTGAGGCCAGCCACCACAGAAGGCCCCTACATGCTTGAAGGCCACCCTGGGCACTGCTTCCTGTGACCTTCCTATGACCACATACCCTCAGAGCCACGAAAAGCCCTTTGCCCTTTTATGAAGAGCAAGCCTTGTGCCTCTCTCTTCTGCCTTCAGGCCAGAGCTCCCTATGCAGAGGTGGCCATGGTGCTGCCTGTCCCCCACACACCCCCCAGTCCCCGACACAGCCTCACGAGCCAAGATGCAGTCACTCCGCTTTGTAAACCTAGCACTTTTGTAACTGCCCCTTGGTTCACCCCAAAAGTCCAGCTTTCTTTTACAAATTACTCCTAAACCGGCTACTACAATTAGGGGCTGGGCCAAGGCCAGCCTGAGACAGCTTCTCACCTCACGTACCTCAATAACCACCCCATCCCTTTCCTGTGGTCTCTGCACTGACCATCTGAGTCTGCCTGGGGTGGGGGTGCTGCGGCGGGGGTTGGCCGGGGGCTGGGGGCTGCGGGGCTGATGGGGGTGGTTGGCAGAGAAATGAGGCCCTGTGATCATCTTGCAGAGCAAAACAACCTCAATAACCAGCCCATCAAAGGGAGGGACTGGCTTTTTTCCAGGTCCTGGGGGGTCCTGGCTCAGGCAGCTCCATCTGCCTAGACAGCCCAGTGACCTCAGTCTCCTTCAGAACCTTCAGGACAGTGTGGCATCAAGCAGAGAATCGTGGAGACGGTCTGATGCCATGTTCACCCCTGTCTGGGGCACGGGACCAAGGGGGTCCTGAGGAGAAAATTTGGCCTCTGGAAGCCAGAGGCTCACTGAGTAGTCCATAAGCACCCAGATCCCCATCCAACACAAAAACAACACAACAACCTTGTGGTGCCGCTTTCTGGCCCTGATTTCTGGGCAGGAAGTGTGTGACCCTCACTTAGCCTGGTCCTATTTCCCGCCAGCTTCCCTGGTCCTCCCACCCCAATATACAAGGCATTTCAAAACTTTTGTCAACATTTCCCAGTTAGCTGGCAGCCATAGAATGTTCTAGTCCATTCTCATGCCAGGTCCCTCCCCAAAACCTAGGTTCCCTTTTACTGAGGTTTTGGGTAAAGGCCCAGTTGAGTCACATTGGAAATCCTCTAAGATCCTGCCAGCTAAAGACAAAGGTTAATGTGTTGTGACATGGGTACTCCCTCCCCAGTCCCAATTAGTTCACTTCATAAATCAGATATTGGGTTTGTTTAATAAACACCCTTTTGTTTGAGACCTCATAGGTTCCCAAGCTCCCTCACACCCAGAGTGTCCTGTCACAGAACTCTAGAATGAATATGTTGTGCCATAGCACTCCTCTTTCTGAGCTGCGCCTTGCTGCCCTGTCTTCGTAGCAAACATCTGCTCATCCCTCAGCACCCTGCAGAAGCCTGGCCTCCTTGACTCACCGTGCAGTTAGCCCTAACCCGCTTTGTACCGCCCTGTATCGGGTAAGGACTTTTACCACCACACTGCAGGTGTTCCCGGTCAGCACTGTGCTGCTCAAGATGTATCAACCAGCCCCTGGAGAAAAGCCCTGATTTGTAGCATTGGCCAATTTCCATGGTGCAAATACTCTCACTGTAGTCAATTTCGTTACTAAAGTGATGTCCCCAATCATCAAGAAAAAGATGCTCACAGTGGGCTCTGGAGAGCTAAAGGGAACCTGCCCCAACACAAGAATGGCGTGCATGGGAGGGCAGGGGCTCTGTCTCGCTCTCTCTATCCCCAATGCCCAGCACACAGAAGGTGCTCAAGAGATGCTTTTGAAGGACCTCTGCCACCCACAAAATAAGACTTTCTTACCCCATGATGTCCTCTCTTGCTCGAACTCCCTCTTGCTCGAAAGTTTTGCTCAAACATTTTCCTAGAGCTTAAGAAACATTCCAAAATTCCTAGCCTTTTAGAGACAGGCTTTAACCTACTTTAAGAGCATAGATTCTGGGATACCTAGGTGGCTCAGTCGGTTAAGCGGCTGTCTTCGGCTCTGGTCATGATCCCTCGGTCCTGGGATTCAGCCTTGCATCAGGCTCCCAGCTCAGTGGAAAGCCTGCTTCTCCCTCTCCCACTCTCCCTGCTTGTGTTCTCTCTCTCACTGTCTATCTCTCTGTCAAACAAATAAAAATATTTTTTTAAAAAAAGAGCATAGATTCTGCAGTTAGACTGCCTGGAGTCAAATCTTGATGTTGCCACTTAATGGCTATGTAACCTTAGGCAAGATCCTTAACCTCTCTGTTTCCTTGTCTGTAAAGTGGAGGTAATAATGCCCACCTCACAGGGTTGTTATAAGGGTTCGATGAGGAATACATCTATAGCTTTTTGAATAGTGCCTAGAGTAAAGTGTATATTTACTACATTACTTATTATCATCATTATTACCATCTTTCCTCATCTTTTACTTCTGTCTTACCTGCCCACTCTCTCACTGTCCCCTGCATAGTTCACATGTATTTCCATCACCTGACCTTTGTCCAAGCCACCCCCACTGCTTGGAGTGTCTCACTTTCTCCTCTCCAGGGACCCAAACCCTGCCCCCATCCACAGTGGACACCATTCTCATCCTCCACCACCCTCCCACTGAGCCCGTCCTCCTCTGGTCTTCCGGTGCTCTTCTGGTTGGCATCTCCATGGATCTGAGAATTGGACCATCACATGTTCTGTTTATCCATAAACTCTGTTAAGTTTATGGATATTCCAAACCCAGGGCGGGGCTCTGGGAAATCAAAGATGAACCCAAACATCCCCCCACCGACTCCACGGGGAGTACAGTGGGAGAGAGACAAGTAAACAAAGTCCAATATCGTGGGCAATGCTAAGGCAGACTGGACCACAAATGGGATGGCCAGCTTTAGCTACAACTCCCCAGTGCACACACGACTTTCCAGGATATAAAACACTTTGCTTCCTTTTTCTCACTTAATCTTCGCAGAACTCTCTGAGACAGCAGCACAGGAGGGGCTTTTTTCAAAGACAAGGAAACTGAAGCTAAGAGAGAGGAAATGACTGTCCTGTGACCACACCAGGTTTAAGCCATGCCAGGTACATAGTAGGCCCTTGGCTATTGAATTAAATGTCATTTAATTCAAGGTAAGTGGCCAAGTTGAGGAGAGAACCCAGTCTGAATCCTCCTTCAGGATTATGTCTGCTCACTGTGAGGCCAAGAACAGGACTGAGTTTCCAAGTGCCAGGACTCTGATCCAGGCTTTTCCACTGATGTTCTAGGTGACCTTGGGCAAATACCTTCACTGTCCTGGCCTGAAAGCTTTCTTGGCAAAATGCAGCAAGGTGAAGTTCAGCTCTACCAGCTAGCCATCCCTTCTAGGCAAAGCTGGATAGAAAAACGATCCTCCTTGCTCCAGAACTATGTAAGCAGAGACCGCAAGTCCCTTGATGGGGCTTAAGGGGGCTTCAGGCACAGGACTGGCCCTGTGTGTCTTCTGCTAGCCTTTCATCCTGTGACATGATACTTGATGATGGAGCCCTCCTGGGATTTTTGTACTTTCCAGTGTGGAACAATGGACTCTACTAAGTACTGCTGGGGCTAAAACCACGAGGCAAAGTGAAGTCACTCAGATGGCATGTCACACCTACTGGCACTGCCCTGAGGGAAGTCTGAAAGCTTTTGTGAGGGTGAAGCTCGTTCCCCTGAAACATGGTACCCTCACCTCCTTTGAAGAAGAAGTGGGTTAGACAGGCTGTGTGCCCATCATCACTCCCAAGTGGAGAGACAGGCTCCCTTACTGAGAGGACGATCAGAATGGACATTCATTGTCTCTTTTTTGGCACAAGACCTGAGAGTGTTGTGCTAGGAGGAAACATAACTGACCATGAAAGGCAAAGAGGAAAGAACTGGCCTTCAGTCAAGCAGATCAGTCCAAATCTTGGCTGTGCCATGTGACCCTGGCAAGCACCATCATCTCTGTCTCAATGACTTCATCTACCAAGCCAGGATAAAAATACCTGTATTTACCTACCTACTGCGATTATAAGGACTAAGTAAGAAAATGCATGGAATATGCCTGGTTCCCTCCTCTTTCCTTCCTCTCTGTACTCCTTGCTCCACACTGGACAGAACTCTCCTAAAGCAGGGACTGCTTCTCACACTCCATATACACACTTTCAGCCTTCAGCACACTGCCTCCAAGGGGAGTTCCTCAGTTCGTGTTTGTTGAATAAATGAGTGAACTCCACTGCTTTCCTTGTGAGGAAACAGGTCCAGAGTGGTGGAGGGACTTGTCTCAGTTACATTGCCAGGGAGGACCTCAAAACACGAGATTCCCAGCCCTCTCTCTGTACACTACCTTGTGCATGCCATGCTCAGCAAAGACCTCTTTGTACACCAGACTCTTTCTTCTTTCAACCTCTTTTTTTTTTAAGATTTTATTTATTTATTTGATAGAGAGCGAGATCACAAGTAGGCAGAGAGACAGGCAGAGAGGGAGGGGGAAGCAAACTCCCTGCCGAGCAGAGAGCCCAATGCAGGGCTCGATCCCAGGACCCTGAGATCATGACCTGAACCGAAGGCAGAGGCTTAACCCACTGAGCCACCCAGGTGCCCCTTCTTTCAACCTCTTTTTTGGGGAAACAGCCTTGGAACCATACCCCAGATCTGCTGGGCTCCAGAACCATGAGCTCATTTCGTAAGGCCCACCAAAATCTCAAGTGGGATGTAAGCAGCCTTTTAGATCTGTTGCTCAGCCATGGGTTTAACTAGGGCGGCAAGTGATGAGCCTCAGCTGGGACGCTGCCTCACCATCCTACTTCCCTGCATAAATCTGACCTTGAACAACAGCCAAAATCTGAGGCTGAAGGCCAAATGACCTTGCCTGCTTCCCTTCGGCAGATCCTTGTTGCCAAAAGCAAAGAAAAGGACATACTCTCTTTCGTGATTTCTAAGACCTATTGTTTCAAATTCCAGAATCCCTAAAACCAGGATGGGACTTGACAGTAGATAATATCTTACAATTATAATTGGCAGCATTTATTCTTATGTGGTGGAACATAAAATAAATTTGTGTCTTGAAACTGTCTTAGATAAAGTGAGGTTCAACCTGAGCTGCCCAGACCAGTGTCACTGCAAATCTGTGTGCTGTTTCTTTCCCCTGGGCTATTTGGAGGGTGGAGGCTCACTTTCCTCAGAGCTCTGTTCTTGGCACCCTCCAATAGGGAAAGTGGCCAGGGCCACAAAGCTGGTCAGTGGCAGGGCTGGGTCAGCTTCCTGTGGGCTGGACCTGCTTCTCCCCACATCCCTCCCCAGTGTCCCGCATAGGGCACCCCCCTCTTCAATGCCAAGAAATACGACTAACAACATTAAGGGCTAACACCGTGAAGCCAGCAACATTCCAAGTATTTTATTGTCATGAGTATTTTTAATCCTCACCAGAGCCCTGTGAGGTAGGAACAATTTTCAATCTCCATTTTATAGGTGAGTGTTATGGGATGAATTATATCTCCCCCAAAATGCACATGTTGAAGTTGTAACCTCCCATACCTAAGAATATAACTGTATTTGGAGAGTTTGCAAAGAGGTAATAAAGTCAAATGAGGTCATTAGGGTGGACTCTAATCCAACAGGACTTGTGTCTTTGTAAGAAGAGGAAATTTGGACACAGAGGGAAACAGGAGGGAAGACCCAGTGAAGACCCAAAGGAGAAGTCTGCCACTTGCAAGCCAAGGAGAGAGGCCCTAGAAGAAGACGACCCTTGCCGACACCTTGACTTTGGACTTCTAACCTCCAGAAGTATGAGAAAAAAATACACTTCTGTTGTTTAAGTGCCCGGCCGGTGGTACTTTGATACCAACCCC
This sequence comes from Enhydra lutris kenyoni, assembly GCF_002288905.1. Lineage (NCBI taxonomy): Eukaryota > Metazoa > Chordata > Mammalia > Carnivora > Mustelidae > Enhydra > Enhydra lutris. The sequence goes on from NW_019154121.1 coordinate 21,716,893, forward strand.
AGGGTGACTAGTCCAGGGAGGAAGCAGAGGCCCAGAGAAGTCAGACAACCAGGAAGAGGCTGAAGGGGGACAGTAGGCAGTTGTCTCCACAACCCATGCTCTGAACCACCACCCCCACCACAGGGAACGCCTCATGGCTCCAGCCCACAACAGTGCCTCTCCCCAAGGCTGCCACTGTTCCTCTACCCCCAGGCAGCCTGGCCAGCCCAGAAGGGCTCCTGGCGACCCCTCTGTCTCCGATCATTCCAAATGTGGTGAGTACCACCAGCATGGTCCTGAGGCAGAGATGAGAAGATGGACCACCATGGTGGGGTTGAGAACAGAAAACACACACACACACACACACACACACACACACACACAACCTCGTTTCCAGGGTTCTTGACTCCTAGTGTACTGCTCTTCGGTCTCTTCACACTGCCTTAAAATTACACCATAATACAAATACAGTCGGGTGCTCAATTCTAGTACGTATCCTGCCATCAAAAATCCAGTGCCAAGTAACAGCTACCACTGGCCAGTCACCATCGCAACCATTACCTGTATGAACTCATTTAATCTTAACAACAGTCTGAGAGTTCATTAGCATAACACCCATTTGCAAGTGAAGACACTGAGGCCCACAGAGATTAAATAACCCAAAGGAATGCAGGCAGAAAGTGGCAGAGCTAAGATTTGAGACCAAGTCTGTCTGACGCAGAGGCTCAGAGCCACCAAGTCACACACCTCTAGGAGATTCTACTCACAGGGAAGAATAGAATACAATGTGACTACTGCTCCTTGGGGCTGTGCAGTGCCCAGCCCTGTAAGCCTCCCCTGTTCCCACCCTCCTGTGTTTCTAATCTAAGGATGTAGATACCATTTCCCAAGGCCTGGGGGCACAGATCTGAGCCCATTTTCCCGTCTGACAGTACCCATTGGGGAAGACAGGCACAGAAACAAATGATTTCTACCCAGGGAGATTCCTGATCTGTTAGAAAGGCAGAGAGAGGAGAAGGGTGAGGGAGAGCTAAGAGAATCAGGGACCACACTGGGAGAGGAAACGGAGGATGAAATGCCTCACCAAAGAGGACATCCTTGTGATGGGTATTGAAGGATGAGTAGAAGTTTTATAGGCAGACAAGGCAAGGAAGGGAATTTCAGCCATAAAGGACATCATGTGCAAATAATAATAATAATAATCGCTAATATTGATTAAGCATGCACTAGGTATCAGGCACAATGTTGGACACCATACTTGCATTATCTCATTCAGTCCTCACAACAATCTATGCAATAAGTACTACAACCAGTTTTACAGATGACAAAACTGAGGCTCAGAGAGGGTGATTAAGCTGCTCAAATTCACACAGCTGGGAAGTGGTAGGACCAGGATTCCTACCCTGATCTCCTATCTCAAAAGCCTGTGTCCTCATCACTGCCATATTACTGTATTTGTATAGAAGCCTGGAGTTAAGAGTTAATAAAAGAACTTTAATGTTCCCTTAATAATTTCTCTGATTTTTCGAACTGTGATTAATGGTGATCAGCTCTTTCTCTGGCCTTGTCTGACCAGATGGTGGGGGTGCTTTCATACCCAGGGACACAGTGGACTCAAATTTGGCAGGGGGATGGGGCAGTGCGATAGGATAGAGCTTGTTTGTTTGGAAGCTTCTAGGGCCTTGTGAAATGTTCCATGTTTTTTGCTTTGCCTTAAAGAAAATCCAAACAAACGAGAAAACATTTCCTCTCTAAAGACCACCCCATTTTAAGAAAGGGAGGAAGATTTAGTGAATTCCATGCAAGTTGATTTGGTGCCCTGTTGGCCAGAGGCCCCAGCTCAAGTTTTGAGCGTTTTGTTCTGCTGTTTGTGAGGACTGGGTCAGCAAAATACAACCCAGGATTGTTTGTCTATTTTTCCCTGTTGCCTCATGACTCCCAGACAAGACTTGCCAAAACTCACTCTCCCACCAGGACACTCAAAGAGGTCATTTTTGGGGTGAATGTAAGACAGAATTAAGAAAGGCTCAAAGGTGCAGGAAGGCTTTTCCAAACTTTGCACACAAACAGGGTGGTTATGTACTAGAGAGCAGGGCTGAGAGTCAGGAGTCTTGGGGGCTAGCCTTGGCTCTTTCTCTTACTTGTTTTGTGATATGGACAAGACCCTCGGCCTCTCTGGACTTGTTTCCTTGTATGTGAAATAATGGGGTCAGTTACTCATTCAACAAACACAAAGGACCTTCCTCGAACAGGCACTATGCCAAGGGTTGGGGATACTAAGGTATGAGATGGGGTCCCTGATTCAGGAGAGCTCCCAGTACAGGGCTGGGAGCAACTAGCAAAGGGAACAAAGAGGAAAGAGGGGCAGCCTCCCTCTGCAGCTGGAGAGGCAGGTGGGGTCAGGGACATACTATCTGGGCTAGACATTAAAGGGCAGGTAGAGCTTGCTAGAGCCAGAAATTGGGGGAAAGTATTCTGGCAGAGCCCAGGCTCAGTGACTGGAAAGAGCAAGGCTGTCTCAGAAACAGAGGCACTAGATGGGAAGGAGGGCAGGTGCTGGGAATGGTTGAGGGTCTAGGTAGACTACCTGACTTCAAGTCTTGGATCTACTACTTGCTGGCTATGTGACCTTCAGCAAAGTATTCCATCTCTCTGAGCCTAATTTCCTCATCAGACAACTGGGGATAGTAATTACACTCACCTGATAGAGTTCTGTAAGGCTCAGAGGAGTCGAACCACATAAACACTCAGAACAACACCTAGCACCTGTTACACACTTCGTGCAGGATAATTAGCAATATTGCTCTTACTTTATGCAGACAGTTGAGTCTCTAGCCTCAATCTTTCCCTGTGTCTTCAGGATATCCAGTCCCTTAGGAAAACAGACGATAAACTGACTATAGCAGTGGCTGCGAGTTGCCCCTCAGTTTTCATTTCTCCGTACTTCTTTCTGTAACAAGAAATGAATTTTAGCCAGGCACTTATCCACCCAAAAAAAAGACTGTATTTCCTAGCCTCCCTTGTAGCTAGGTATGGCCATATGACTAAAATCTGACCAATGGGATGTGAGAAGTGGTGTGCACTACTTCTGAGGCATGTCCGTAAGTTGGGGGAGTCTGCCCCTCTTTGTCTCTCACTTATGCTAACTGGAATGCAGACATGTGGCAGGAGTAGCCATCATGGACCATGACATGAAGGCCGTATGCTGAGGACGGTGGAGTCACAATAGAGAAGGAACGTGGGCCACTGACATCATGGAGTACTCTGTCAGCCTGGGACTGATGACCTTCACAATTCTACGAAAGAAAGTCAGCCTTACCAGCCCACTGTTTCTTTTCACATGTAATAACCAAACTTAATCAAAATAAATACTCCCAGGGCGCCTGCCTTTGGCTCAGTCATGATCTCAGGGTCCTGGGATCAAGCCCCACATCAGGCTTTCTGCTTAGCAGGGAGCCTACTTCTCTCTCTCTCTGCCTGCCTCTCTGCCTACTTGTGATCTCTGCCTGTCAAATAAATAAATAAAATCTTAAAAAAAAAAATACTCCCATCTTATCCATACAAGAGAAACCCACATGTAAGTTTCAGTAGAGGGATTGTTTCAGTACAGCAAGCCAAGGTGAAATTGATCTCACTGCCCCAAGCCTGGTCCAGTGAGCCTACAAAAGAACTCTGATGTCCCCTTAACCCCTGAGTTGGTTCAGTTCTTCTGCCAGAAACCAAAGCTTTGTCTGAACCCCAGTTTCCTTGCCTGGGTCAGAAGACTGTCCAGATCCGTCAGTCCTCCTGCCTACATTCTGTCCCGGGTCCCTCTCCAGTCATAGGTTGACACTCTACTTCCTAAGGACAACTTCCCTGGAACATAGATGGCTCTTGCCACCTGCTATGATATGGGCATTGCAATCGAGGTATTCTCAGTACAAATGAGGGAGGCTCTTTGCCATGGCTTGCTAAACTGTTGCCTAAGGAATCCAAGCTCTCCTGGCAAATCTGGCATTAGGGAGTTAAAGCCTCTGTTGCCCGCATTTTCCCATGTATTAAATAGGCAGATAACTGGGAACCTCACACTGAGCCTCATCTGTCCCTTAGCTTACATTCAGGATTTATTGAATCATGGTGTTCATCTGATAGAGGAAGACCCCACTCTTCCCCATGATGTGTGTTGCAGCCTAGTTCCATCTGGGAATCTTCACAGGAAGGGGCAGGAGATGCCAAAGTTTCATGAGATAAGATGCAATAACTATCATCTCCAAAGGGGCTGGGACAGGGGAAACATTACCAAGCTCTGGTTTCCATTTTCCTTACAACATGCTTTATCATGAGACGTGGGCAGTCATGGCAATGAACTGTCATGGCAGCTGGGCACTGGAAGAAGTCTGTGTCATGTCCCTATGGAAGATGAAATATTGGAGAAATAGACAGTTTGACGGAAATGTATCTCTTGGAGCTCAGTGGAAAATCCAGAGCTTGTTTCCGTGATGTCACTAAGTATTATGAGCCCACTCCAACACACGGTGCTTCCTCATATTGTCCCCAAGACTCCAAGGGGTCAAGTCCTCTCAAAAGGGGCTCCTAATGAGGGAAAACATTTCCATTGCAGACTCCTACAACTGCACCCAGTTCCGTGCTCTAATTTGGATGCCAGTGTCACTAGAGGTCTCATTCAAGTGAAGACTAGTATGTTCCACAGCAGAATTTTCCCACCTGTACTCTGCTCTCCTCTCCACACTGGCTTACTAATGCGTCCTTGGCATGTCTCCTGGTTAGGTCCAGGAAGCTATAAGACAGCCTTACATGTGAACTTCACCCGTTCTCTTTATTCATTCCAGCGTGCCAAATCTTCCCAATTTCCTAAGATCTAGTTCAAATAGTCCCTCCTCCAGGAAACCTTTTTTAGCTCACCCCCTCAGCTCCTATTGCTATTATTAACAATAACAATAATAGTAATTCTTTCAGCCCTTACAAAGAGCCAGGCACCATGCTGTTATTTACGAACATAATCATTCAATCAAATCCTCACAATGACCTCCTGTGGTAAGTGTTACTATGTCTATTCTATAGATGGGCAACTGAGGCAGAGAGAGATGAAGTGCTGTGCCCAAGGTCAGAAAGCTGCTCAGTGATTGAGTGAAGATTTGAGCCCAGGTGTATCTTCTAATAACCACTGCGCGTGGTGCACTCTCTCTCACACTTACTTCTTGGAACTGCCCAGGCACTCAACCTACATGTGTGCCCTCTCTTAGAATATGATCATTTCCTGATCCACTCCAGCTTTGGCAGCTTCTGATTCTGGGACCATTAGAGGGAACAGTGAAGGGGACACGGGGTCTTTTTCGAGGCTCTCTAGGAAGTACCACCAGTGTGTCTGTGGCTGTTTTCATTTCTAAGAGCATCGCTGTCCCTGCCCTCCCCACCCCCCCGACCCCGCAGCCCTTCATGCAGGATGCAGCTTTAGAATTCCTGGACTCAGCTTCTGAGTATCGATTGTTTGCAGGAGCAAGTCAGCAATTTATGGTTTCCCGACAATGGCTCTGTGTTCTATAATAGAACTGGGCTTGTTTGCATTTCTCTCATCAAGCAAGGCACAGGCCTGGGGTCTGGCCTGCCCTTTTGCCTGGTGACCTGGAGTTATTCTGTCACCTGCCCCAACCGTTCAGAGTGGTGAACACAGCACAGGGCAGAAGGCTGAGCTCTGCTCTCAGAAAGCTAAAACCCAAACAAAACTGCAGCTCTTGCCCCGAGAAGGAATTGTTACGATGCCGTTCTTTTAAATAGGTATTTTGGTACTTTAATAAAAGAAAAAAGGTGGGTTTAAATCCAGGATGGACATGTTGATAAGGGGGTAGGGAAGCAAGCACCTCGTATACTGTTGGAGGGATATAAACTAACATGATTTTTTTGAAGGACTAGTTAGTACCATTTATTGACATTCCAAATGTGCAAACACTTTAATGCAGCACTTCTGGTTCTAAAAATTTACCTTACAGATGTTCTTGTACATTACACAAAGATATATACATACAAAGATGTTTATTCTTGTGTTATCTGTAACAACAAAAAATGTTAGGAATCTAAATGACCATCAATCAGTCGGGGACTTTTTAAATAAATAATTGTTTAACCACACTCTGGAACATTTTGTAGCCATTTTTTTTTTAAAGTACATTTGGGGGTTCCTGGGTGGCTCAATAGTTTAAGCATTCAACTCTTAATCTCAGCTCAGGTCTTGATCTCAGGGTTGTGATTTCAAGCCCTGCATTGGGCTCCATGCTGGGCATGAGGCTGATTTAGAAAACATAAAAATAAAAAAATAACATAGAATAAGTACATTTGTATGTGAAGAAATGGAACTTTCTCCAAAGTATACTGTTTAAATTAAAACAGCAAGATTTTTGGAGGGGCGCGGAGGTCGTGGGGAAACTGGATGTGAAAAAAGGTATGTGTGTGTGTGTACATGCACATGCGTGTGTATCTACACATATAAAACAAAATCCAGGAAAGCCATTAGGAAACTGTCAACATTGATCACTTCTGAGTAAAAGGCCTAAACTTCTGGAGTAGGAGGGAAACTAATTTTTCAGTGACTACCAATTTGAATTGGTTTAACTTTTTTCCCAAGTACATATATTACTTCACTTAAAAAGCATCCAGGTTGGAAAAATACATTCTTATCCCAACAGAATCCTGCCCTTCTAAACTATTGCCAAGTCTGTCTCAATACTCCCGTAAACTGAGCCGCTCTAAGCGCTCCACCCCCTGGGGCTACAGCAGATCCACTTTGCACCCACTCTTAACCCACGACCTCCTCCAGCTTCTGTGCTCTGCCCATGAGGCCCTGGGCCCAGCGCCCATCCTCCTGCTGCTGGATGGCCTGGAGGAGTCCCTCGAGGAAGACTGGGGGCCCCAGGGAGCGGCCTACATGGCTGTGGTGCTTCTCAACACAGCTGCCCACTTCAGCCACCAGATTGGGTCTGTTCAGGGTTGTGGGCTCACTGTGGCCCTCCAGATCGAGGAGGAAGAAGACCTACAGGGATACCCTGTAGCTGTCGCTGCTCCAGCAGTATTTCCCTGCCCTGTGCTGGCTGCAGGGGGATGTGCCAGGCCCCAGACAGCACCGCCTCCCAGCCTGCCTGGATCTAGGTGGTTGGGCCCTAGAGCAGAGTGGTGGGTGGCTTTCTGACCAGACGGAGAGATGACAAACTCCCTGTGGCCTACCCAGGCTGGTAACCTCAACTCAGACAAAGGTTCACGTTCTGGAGGCCAGCCTTGTGCTTCGGTGTGTGACCACCTCTCTATGCCTCAGTTTCCCATGGCTGGAATACTTACTTCAGAGACATGTGCAGAGTCATTCAAAGACCTAAAGAATATAATCTGCCTTTTCTCTTTTGAAAAATAGCATTGTCGGGGCGCCTGGGTGGCTCAGTGTGTTGGGCCTCTGCCTTTGGCTCGGGTCGTGATCTCAGGGTCTTGTGATACAGCCCCACATCGGGCTCTCTGCTCAGCAGGGAGTCGTCTGCTTCCCCCTCCCTCTCTGCCTGCCTCTCTGCCTACTTGTGATCTCTGTTTGTCAAATAAACAAATAAAATCTTTAAAAAATATATCATTGTCATGTACCTATTATGCCCAATCAACATATTGTTTTGCTCTTTTGAACTTCAAAAAAAGCTTCATGATAAATGTAACCTTCTGAGACTTCCTTCTTCTCCCATTCAATATTGTTACTAAGATTAGTCCAGGGGCGCCTGGGTGGCTCCGTTGGTTAAGCCTCTGACTTAAGCTCAGGTCATGATCTCCAGGTCCAGGATGGAGCCCCAGGTCAGGCTCCCCACTCAACGGGAAGTCTGCTTATCCCTCTCTGTCTGCCCCACCATGCTTTTTCTCTCTCTCTCTCAAATTACTAAATAACATTTTTTTTTTAAAAGGGGCCCCTGGATGGCTCAGTTGGTTAAGTGTCTGCCTTCAACTCAGGTCATTATCCCAGGGTCCTGAGATCAAGCCCTGCTGGTTTTTCCAGAACTAGTTTCTCTCTCTCCATCGCTCAGCTTTGCTTTCCCCTTTTTTTTTTAATTTTTAATCTCTTTCTTGGTCATGCTATCCATTCACAGCGCAAAATGGTTGCTGTTGCTCCAGCCTGCACACTCCTAGATCCAGTTCTGGGGAAAAAGGGAGTTCATTTCTCCCATATCAAAAGTAGAAGGTGTAGGAAAATTGAGCTTTGGGGGCTCTGATTAGTCTGCTGTGGACATATGTCACTTTTAGCAGTGTCGTGCTATTCATCGGTTGGTCTGGGTCTACACTATGTGTATGGATGGGGCCTGCCCTACCCAACCAACATGGACTGAAAATAAGGTAGAGTAGATCCCTGAATGAAAATCAGGAGTTGTTACTGAAGTAGATGAGTGAGTGCTGCACAATCCACAAAGTCTACTGCAGCAGACCAAGGCTGGACATCACCTCACCCTTCCTCAACTCCTTCTCCTACCCATACAACCTATGCTCACACAACCTCCTGTGACTCGCCATTCCTTGAACATACCTGAAACCCTCCTTCCTCTATGCCTTTTTCCTGCTTTCTGCCTAGAATGACATTCCTCTCCACCCTCCTCCTAAAAAAGATTACTTTTCTTTCAGTACCATCTCAAACAGTAACTTCTCCAGGAAACCTTAGTGGATATTCCAAAATGAATTACCCTCTCCTTCTTCTTTGTTTTTACAGATAGGTTTTGTTTTGTTTTGTTTTGTTTTGTTTTGTTTTGTTTGAGAGAGAGAGCACACATGGGGGTGTGGGGAATAGGGGAGAAGGAGAGAGAATTTCAAGCAGGCTCCATGTCCAGCACAGAGGCCAGTGCAGGATTCAATCTCACATCCCTGAGATCATGACCTGAGCTGAAACCAAGAGTTAGGTGCTTAACTGACTGAGCCACCAGGCGCCCCCAGACAATTTTTTTTTTACATGCAAACATTAGCACATTCTTCCTGATATTATGATGATTTAAGAGCCTGACTAGTTTCTCCTAATCTGTAAGTTCCTTGAGGGCAAAAACAACACATCTATCACCCCGTAACCCACACTGTGCCTATAACAGTGTATTGAATGTATTTGTTTGAGCAAGTGTTTATAAGGCTTCTGTTCTGTGGCAGGTTCTACATTGGGTTTTGGAGAAAACACTATATAAAAATACAACTGGACCACATTTGCTTCTGTCTCAAATGGAATAGCAATTCCTTTCAGGGGCGACTTAGGTAGTAGGCATGACAGTAGTAAGTGAGAGCAACTAATCCAGAATTTGAACACAGACAGTCTGACACTAGAGTGTACAATCTTAACCATCTCCCTGTAGTTATCATCTCCCAATGGTTAGAGCACAAGATATGGAATCCCACAAACCTGGGTTCAATTCCTAACTCCACCAGTTCCTAGGGTAGGAGCTTAGGTAAGCTGTTACATTTTTCCAAAACTGCCATGTCCTCCGTCTAGAAAGTGGGCATAACATTTATAGCTACCTCGTGAGACGGTTGTGAGAATGAAATGAGTTAATCCACATAAAAGCATTTAGCTCAGTGCCTGGCACAAAGTCAGAGCTAGGTGAATGTTTCTATTATTACATTCCCCAGAAACTTGGAGCCCCTCAGGTATGGTTTGGAAGGGAAAAAAAAATAAACAGAGATAACATAAAATAAGAATTAGATTTTAGGCCCGGGAGAAGATAGAAGAGGAAGTAGGGTGTTAAGGAACTGAGCAACAGAATGGGAATTCTGAAGGAAAAGTCAGCCCATGAGAAATTCTGAGTAACAATGTTGGCCAATAAATGAGGATCATAATGGGGGCGCCTGGGTGGCTCAGCCAATTAAGCATCTGCCTTCGGCTCAGGTCATGCATGATCCCAGATCCCTGGAATCAAGTCCCGGGTCGGGCTCCTTGCTCAGCAAAGAGCCTGCTTCTCAATCTACCTGTGCCCTGTCCCTCTCTCTCTCTATCTCTGACAAATACATAAAAAAATCATTTTTAAAAAATGAGGATTACGATGATAATCACAGTTACAAAGTGCTTATCAAGTACCAGGCAGATCTAAGTATTTTCTACACAGCAATTCAGTTCTCAAAATAATACTATGAGACACATGGCATCATTTTCCTCATTTTATAAACAAAGAAGCTGAGCCCCAGAAAAGTAAAATCATTTGCCTGAAGTTCAACAGCTAGTGACTGGTAAAGCCAAGATATAAAACTCCCGCAGCCTGATTTCCAGGTCTTTCTTCTTAATTATTATGCTACAAGGCAGAGGGCAATGGGGGGGGGGGTAAAAAAATTCAGAATTCAATGAAATCATCCAAAATGGGGACCAAGGTTTCTGCAGAAAGATGTCCCATCCCAGTATCATTTATTGAACACCTGCTATGTGGCAGGAGCTGCTTTCGGTGTTTAAATGTATCACTTAATCCTCACAAAAACCTTAGGAGATAGGAACTGTCAACCCCATGTTTAGAAGATGAATTTGAAATTAAGTAATTTACCCAGGGCTACACAGCTAGTAAGCAGAACCAAGACTGGAACTCAAGTACATCTACCTTTAAAACCCTCAATCTTGTCCTTACAGCAAAATTTGGCAACAAGTTAAATGCCCAGTAACAGAACAGTTAAATAAATTTGGCTCTACCTACTTATGAAAATTCAGCTTCTAAAACTTAGGATGTTAATAGCATGGGCAATTTTTCTCATACTAAGTGAATATTTTATATGAAGAGATAAAATTGCATTTATAGCCTGACCTCAGCTAGGTTAAAATAGGCATTAAAAAAAAGAAAAAAAAGATTGGAAGTAAAGGTGCCAATTGCCTCTGGGTAGTATAATTATAGGTGACAATTTTTTCCACATCTTTATACTTTTCTGTACTTTATAAATTTTGTACAATGAACATGTAGTATGTTTTTAATCGGAAACTTAAAAGGAACGATCTTAAAAATGAGGCTCCATGTTTTATTTGTTGAGGGCCCTTCTCAGTACTGGTGGCAGAGATGCAAAGGAGGCTGTGTGCACAACCTCTGTCATCTCCTGTGCCAATGCCAGAGTCCCACTAGCAAAAGAAGAGTCCTAATGCCTGAGATAGGGATGTATTAGCAGAGAAACCTCAGAACCTGAAACTCCAGATTCTCTGTTCCAGCAGAAGCATCCCATTCCCTCTTGCTGGAGGAAAGCAGTCTCTCCTTGTCTGCAGATGCTACAAAAGCCTGACCTAAGGCAAGTACTTGATAAGGTGACACCTGTCCTCCTCAATACCTGACCAATTGCCCCAGTGGCTTCCAGGCTAAGAGCCAGAGTCAGGTATTGGCCTGGGCTGGAAAACAAGGGTCTCTGTCCTGGGGAGCACATGACTTCTATACGAAACATATTGTAGGCCTTGGCAGATGTGTGCTGGAAGGAAGCAGGGGAATATGTCCAGAGATGGATCTTGAAGGTATTAGACTTAGGGGGATGGATTAAATACGAGATTGTGTTGGGGAGAAAAAACCTCTCAAGACTGTTGGATATAGAGTGTGAGCGGAGTCAGAGCTAGGTAAATGTTTCTACTATTACATACATCACTGTCACTGATCATACCAGGGGTCTCAAAATATCACTGGGGGGGGGTCCAGTTAGAGTGAGGAATATGGATGCCAAGTAATAAAAGGACTTCTAGCCCAAGCCCATGGCGCAATGGTGAAACACATTCATAGATCCATCCTGTAGTTAATCCCGCAATTTTTGAGAATACAAATTGGTAGAGGTGTATTTAGCAGTTATCAGAATCTTTGCCTTAATTTCCTGAACTTTGTAGTAGAAAGGGCCAACTGGAAGTCTGTGATACTACCCAGCCAGCCCACAGCTGTTTCCAACCAAGAGGGTAAATGAGAAGCAACACTGCATCTAGAAGGAATTGCAGAGATTAGTACCATCATAAAAGATTTCAAGGAGGCAAGAGTGTTCATCCCATTATATCCCCATTCAGGTCACCTCTCTGGCCTTTGCAAAAAGTAAACAGTTCCTGATAGACGATGGTGGACTATCATAAACCTAACCGACTCGTAACCTTAATTGTAGCTGCCATGTTGAATGTGGTATTCTAACTGTAATGCATCCTCTGGCACTTGAAAGGGACTATTGATCTGACAAACATGTTCTTTCCCACTGCTAAAGAGGATCAAAGGCAGCTTACCTGGGGCACCTGGCTGGCTCAGTTGGAAGAACATGTGACTCTTGTTCTCAGGGTCATGAGTTTGAGCCCCACATTGGATGTAGAGCTTACTTACATACACATGTATACATACACAGTTAAACAAACAAACTTTTAAAAAGTTTACCTTTGGGGAGCCTGCGTGGCTCAGTGGGTGGGTGAAGCCTCTGTCTTTAGCTCAGGTCATGATCTCAGGTCCTGGAATTGAGTCCAGGGCTCTCTACTCAGCAGGGAGCCTGCTTCCCCCTCTCTCTCTCTGCCTGCCTCTCTGCCTACTTGTGATCTCTGTCAAATAAATAAATAAAATCTTTAAAACACACACACACACATACACACATTATCCTTAAAAAAAAAAAAGTGTACCTTTATCTGAAAAGGATACAAGTCCACATTCACTATCTTGCCCCAAGTCTATGTCAACCCTCTTTCTCTGTCACAGAAAGGTCCGTAGACTCCTTGATCATCTTCTCATTCCAGAAAACACCCAACAGTGGCCCACTAGAATAATGACATCATGCCAGCCGTCCTGGTAGGCAGTGACATACCTTACATGCCCCCCAAAGACATGAGTGTTCCAGACTTTGGGAGATAAACCCCATGAAGATTCAGGGGCTTGCCAAGTTAGAGAAGTTTTTTGTGGTTCAAGGGCCCAGGGTATGCAGAACATCCTATTTAAGGTAAAGGACAAGTCTTTGCACTAGCATTCCTAACACTGAGAAAGAGCCACAGTACCTGGTAGATTTTGGAGGCAGCATATCTTAGACTACAAATGCTATTCTGGCCCATTTATCTGATGACCTGGAAGGCTGCCAGTTCTGTTTGGCGCTCAGAGCAAGAGGGTTCTACAGCAGATTCAATCTGTAGTGTAAGTCACCTTGATACTCAGGAATATGACCCAGATCTGTGGGGCATAAGGAAACTGTGTAGCATCTCAGGAAACCTCTATAAGGAGAGTTGCATGGGCACCTGAGTGGCCCAGTCAGTTAAAGCCTCTGCCTTTGGCTCAGGTCACAGTCTCTGGGGTCCTGGGATTGAGCCCCACATCAGGCTCTCTGCTCAGCAGGGAGACTGCTTCTCCCTCTCCTTCTCCCTCTGCCCCTGTTTGTGTGCGCTCTCTCTCTCTCTCTCTCTCTCAAATAAATAAATTAAACTTTTAAAAAAAGGAGAGTTGCAGGTTTAGAGTTCTGGAGTAAGACCATGCCTTCTGTGGCAGAGAACCACTCATCATTTAAAAACAGATCGTGGTATGTTACAAGGTCCTGTAGAGAGTAATTTCTTGACCATGGGATACCACATTTGGTAGGCTGAATGGTGAACTCCCAAAAGATACCTATGTACTAATCCCTGGAACCTGTGAATGCTACCTTACATGGCAAAATGGAGTTTATAGACATGATTCAATTACATATCTCGAGATGGGGGAGATTATTCTAGATTAAAGTGGGCTCTAAAAAATAAAATAAAATAAAGTGGGTTCTAAATGCAATCACATGTATCCTTATGAGAGAAAAGCAGAAGGAAATTTAACACGCAGAGAGAAGAAAAGAAGGCATATGACCATGGAGGCAGAGACTGAAACAATGCATCCACAAGTCAAGAAATGCTAACAGGCACAGAAGCTGGAAGAGGCAAGGAAGAGATTCTCCCCATGAGCTTCTAGAGGGAGCACAGCCCTCTGAGACCTTGAGGTCAGCCCAATGAAACTGATTTTGAACTTCTGACCTCCAGAACTATGAGACAATAAATTTCCAAGGTTTTAAGCCACCATGTTTGTGGTAATTCATTACAGCAGCCACAGGAAATTAATACACCAAGTTACTGTACAACTGGAGCTGCCCATTATGAAGATTATCAGATCCACCAAGCCATAAGAACTGCAGCAGCAATCCTACTATAGGTTGGAAACGGCACATTTGGTATTGGGCCCAAACAGGTCTAGAAAGCACAGTTACAATAGGCCCAGCCTCCCGTGTCACTTACTTGCACTGCACTAACACCTCTTCCTCACCTCATACCTATGGCTTTGTGGGGAGGGGGATCAGCCCACATAACATATTGACAGAGAAGGTAGAAACTCAAACCTAATTCAGAGATGGCTTGGTGCAATTTGTTGATACTAATCAAAAATGGACAGCTGTTTCATGACTCAGGGATGACTGTAAATGTTAGTTAACCTGTAGAGGTTAAGGGAAAATCCTCCCAGTGAACAGAGCTACAATCAATATTCTTGATTCATCATTTTGTGAGGCTTGAGGTACAGTTCTAGATTTTTCCTGAGCCCTGGTAAATGACTTGAAGTGGGTGGTAAGAGACATGAAAGATTGGACTAAGGAAATCTGGGCAAAGAGATGGTGTTTTTGGAGAGACCTGTAGGAGTCTTTGGATCGACCTGTGGGAGTCAGTATACATGTCTCTGTATCTGAAGTTAATGTTCACAAGTGAGCATCCACCATAGAGAAGGTGCTCAAAAACCAAAGAGAGGATGATCCTGCCTATGGCTGTCAGTCAGTCTCTCTCCTAAACTACCCCAGTGCTAGCACAATGGGCCCATTTGTTGAGTGGCTGTAATGGCAAAGATGGAGCTATGCATGGGATCAACAATATAGGCTCCCTCTTGCTAAAGCTGATCCATTTATTGCTTTTGCTAAATATCTAAAAAGTCAGTAACAAAAACCAGACATGATACTATATGGAAAACCCTGAAGATTTCACTGAAAAACTATTAGAACTAATAAATGAGTTCAGTCAAGTCACAGGATACAAAATCAATGTATAGAAATCTGTTGCATTCCTATACATAAATAATGAAGGAGAAGAAAGGGAAATTAAGGAAACAATCCAACTTACAATTTAAAATAATAAAACATCTAGGAATAAGCTTAAGTAAAGAAGTGAAAGACCTGTACTCTGAAAATTATAAGACACTGATGAAATAAATTCAAGATGACACAAAGAAATGGAAAGACATTCCATGCTCTTGGAGGGAAAGAACAAGTATTGTTAAAATGTCTGTACTACCTCAAAGCAATCTTTTGATTCAACGCAATCCCTATCAAAACACCAATAGCATTTTGCACAGACCCAGAACAAGCAATATTAAAATTTTTATGGAACCACAAAGACCTCAAATAGCCAAAGCAATCTTCAGAAAGAAAAACAAAACTTGGAGGCATCACAATTCCAGATTTCAAGTTATATTACAAAGCAATACTAATTAAAACAGTATGGAACTGGCATAAAAATAGATACATAGATCAACGGAATAGAACAGAAAACCCAGAAATAAACCCGCAATTATATGGTTAATTAAACTTCAACAAAAGAGGAATGAATATACTATGGGGAAAAAGAGTCTCTTCAACAAATGATGTTGGGAAAACTGGACAGCCACATGCAAAAGAATGAAACTAGACCACTTTCTTTCACCATACACAAAAATGAACTCAAAATGGATTAAGACCTAAATGTGAGATCTGAAACCATAAAAAATCCTTGAAAAGAGCACAAGCAGTAATTTCTCTGACATTGGCTATAGCAACATTTTTCTAGATATTGTCTCCTTGAGACAAGGGATATAAAAGCAAAAATAAACTATTGGGACTACATCAAAATAAAAGGCATCTGCACAGGGCTGCCTGAATGGCTCAGGCAGTTAAGCGTCTCCCTTAGGTTCAGGTCATGACTCCCAGGGTCCTGGAACTAAGCCTCATGTCAGGCTCCTTCCTCAGTAGGGAGCCTGCCTTTCCCTCTCCATCTGCCTGCTGCTCTCTCTCTTGCTCTCTCTCTCTCTCTCTCTCGAATAAATAGAAAAATAAAAAATTTTTTTTAAGTATCTGCATAGCAAAGTAAACAATCCACAACACTAAAAGGCAACCTATCTTGGGAGGTTGATATGGGAGGTTGGGAATGGGAGAAGATATTTGTAAATGACATATCCGATAAAGGGTTAGTATCCAAGATATATAAAGAATTGATATAACTCAACATCAAAAAGCAAATACTCGAATTTAAAAATGGGCAATAGACATAAATAGACATTTCTCCAAATAAGACATAAGATGGCCAACAGACATACGAAAAGATCATCATCTCTTACCATCAGGAAAATGCAAATCAAAACCACAATGAGATATCACCTCATGCCTGTCAGAATGGCTAAAATCAAAAACTCAAGAAACAACAGGTGTTGATAAGGATGTGGAGAAAAAGGAACCGTCTTGCACTGTTGGTGGGAATGCAAACTGGAATAGCCACTGTGGAAAACAGTACAGAGTTTCCTCAAAAAGTTAAAAATAGAATTACCCTACCACCCAGTAATTGCACTACTGGGTATTTACCCCCAAAATACAAAAACACTAATTCAAAGTGACACATGCAACCCTATGTTTATTGCAGCATTATTTGCAATAGCCAAATTATGGAGGCACCCCAAGTGTCCACTGATTGATGAATGGATTAAGAAGATGTGGTATTAGTATAAAATGGAATATTATTCAACCATAAAAAAGAATGAAATCTTGCCATTTGCAATGACATGGATAGGGCTAGAGAGCATAATGCCAAGCAGAATAAATCAGTCAGAGAAAGAAAAACACCATATGATCTCACTCATATATGGAATTTAAGGAAAGGAAAAAAAAAAAAAAAAACAAGCAAAGGGGAAAAAAAGAGAGACAAAGAAACAGATTCGTAACAATAGAGAACAAACTGATGGTTACCAGGAGGGAGGTGGGTGGAGGGATGGGGGATCTAAGGGATGGGGTTAAAGAGTATACTTCTCACGGATGGAGATAGAGAGTATTACACTAAGTGAAATAAGTCAGACAAAGACAAATATCATATTTCACTCATATGTGGAATTTAAGAAACAAATGATTAACATAGTGGGAAAAAAAGAGAAAGACAAAACAGAAAACAGACTCTTAACTATAGAGAACAAACTGATGGTTATCAGAGGGAGGTGGGTGGGGGAATAAGTGAAATAGTGATGGGGATTAAGGAGGACACTTGTGATGAGCACTTGGGTGTTGTATGTAAGTGATGAACCACTAAATCCTACACCAGAAACTAATATTACACTGTATGTCACCTAATAGAATTTTTTTAAAAACTGGAAGAGAAGAAAGATGAAAAAATTTTTAAAAAAGAACTCCAGTCTAAAATGTGTTTGAGGGGCGCATGGGTGGCTCAGTGGGTTAAGCCTCTGCCTTCAGATCAGGTCATGATCTCAGGGTCCTGGGATCGAGCCCCACATCGGGCTCTCTGCTCAGCAGGGAGCCTGCCTCCCCCTCTCTCTCTGCCTGCCTATGATCTCTCTCTCTCTCTCTCTCTCTCTCTCTGTGTCAAATAAATAAATAAATAAATTTTAAAAATTAAAAACAATAATAATAAAAATAAATAAAATGTGTTTGAGATTATTCTGCTAAAAAAGAATAATTAAATAATTAAAAAAATAAAATTTGGTGGGAAAAAAAGCCAGTTGACCCATATTATGGTTCTAGTTCTGCAGTTCCCCCAGGGAAACTGAGTAGAGAGCATGTAGGGTCTATATTGCCTCTAATGACTGCAAGTACATCTAGGTATTTTATTTTATTTTATTTTATTTTATTTTATTTTATTTTTTAAATATTTTTTTTTTTATTTGACAGAGAGATCACAAGTAGGCAGAGAGGCAGGCAGAGAGAGACAGGAGGAGGAGGCAGGCTCCCTGCTGAGCAGAGAGCCCGATGCGGGACTCGATCCCAGGACCCTGAGATCATGACCTGAGCCGAAGGCAGAGGCCCTAGCCACTGAGCCACCCAGGCGCCCCACATCTAGGTATTTTAAAATAAAACATTTCATAAAAAAAAAAAAAAAAAGCCAGGAGCAAAGACCAAGGCTGAGCTCTCAGCATAACACCAATCCTTAAAGAAACCAATTAGCTTCTTGGTGGCAAGTTCATTAATTGAACTTATTCAGTCCTGGGAAGAGCAGTGAAATTATGCCCACCCTGGATATGATTTTGCCTTCAGTGCCTACCCTAGAACTACCATTTGAAAGTTTCCAAGGTCCCTATGCCCACACAACATTGACTCAGAACAAGGGAACCACTTTTAGCAAAGAAGGTGCTGATTACAGGGATCCATGGATCATATTGTATACATCATTACTTAGAAGGGTTATTACAAAACGGTGAAATTTTCTGTTAAAACTCAGTTAAGAGCTAGCTTGGGAACAAACCCAGTGGAAATGACAAACAGGCAATTATAGTAAGTATGACCTGTCAAGGCGAAGGCAATGATAAGCACTTTTAGGATGAAGGTCATTGCCCCCAAGTACCACCACGAGGCAAGAAACCAAGACCAGCAGAAGTGTGGATGGAGAGTAAGGAAAATCTGGACTGGATGGCAGAGGAAGACAATGACGAGCATCACTTACAGCTTTGGGACCAGCTGCAGCCACAGGAATTGAGACTTGTTTCACTAATTCTCTTGGATTATTAAGTGACTGCAGAGAGTGCAGCCAGCAGCCACTCAGAAGAAGACTCTGACCAGGTGGACCTAGAGGAGAACATCAGGGGGCCTGAATGGTAAAGAGGGGAAGGGGGGACTGCGTCTGTCTCATCTCTTCATCCAGCCATTGAGCACAGTGTCTACCTTCATACAGATGCGACCTCACAGTGCCTGGCTTTAGGCCTGCCACACGCCTCTCATTTCCAGCCTCCTAGACCCTTTGAGCTGCCACAAGGGATAAATGTGGGAGTTCACTTAACACTCATTTACAGGACACCTAAATGTGCCCTAGGGCCACTCTTGACCAATGGGAGATAGACAGTGACGGATAAATATCTCTCTTTCTTCCCTGAGCAAGATGGTCCTTAATGCATTTCACAGAGCGTCTCCAAAGGTCTCCCATATTTGAGTAACCAGTTGCCCTTAATGGTAGTCAACATCTCATCCTTGTATTTGCTCTGTTTCATTCTTTTTCCTTTGCTCCTGTTTCCCAGTAGAACCATATCAAATTAAACTCCTCACATATAAGCCTTTGTTTCAAGCTCTGTTTCAGGAGAATCTAGGCTAAGACAAATGCTTCAAGGCTTTAATAGAATAGGGAGGCTATTCTGGACTTCTGTCTTCAGTGGCTGGGGTTGGAGTCAAATGTCCTCCTTTGTGTGCCAACATGAAACATTGTTATTGTTCATAAAATGTCATATACATTTTCTTCCAATGAAATCAGGTCACCTGGTGATAATCAGCAGTGCTTCTGCCCTTAGAATAGAGCTTTCATCTTTCTCCCAGTTGATATTTAGGGTCTATAAAATGTTAATATCAGTATCATCTGATGTGGATAAGGGGAAGGATCCAAACATATGATGCTCAAAGATGTCTGGATTCTTCTGGACTTATGGTGAGTAACTTCATGAGCATGGAACACTCATGAAGGCAATGTCGGAAGAAACCCCATGGCAAATACTTCCAAGTTAATGACAAAGCTCTAGGGGCTAATACAGGAAGAGATTTTTTTTTTCTCTTTATATAATTCTTCTTCAGAATATCAAATTGGGAGCTAGGAGAAAAAAGTAATGTAGTGCTTAGTAATGCAGTTACCAACACCTGATGGCGTGAAATCCAAGCTCCATCACCCACCAGCCGTGGATATCTAAGGAAATTTTGGTTTTTGTTTTTTGTTTTTAAGATCTTATTTTTAAGTAATTTCTTCACCCAATGTGGGGCTCAAACTTATAACCCTGACCGAGATCAAGAGTTGCATGCTCTTCTGACTGAGTCAGCCATTGTTTTTTTCAGTCAATCATTCCCCTCAACCATCAATTCATTTATTCAATCAATGTTACTAAGGCCCCTCTGCAGGGAGCTGGGGTAGCCCAAATGAACTGAGTAAGACCTGAAGTAGACCCATGGGTAAGACACTCATAACACAATAGTTAGGTAAAGGGATGGGGAAATTATTATCCTAACTGCTGGCTCCAGAATTCTCTTTTGAAAGGACTTGCCCTGTTAGGGAAAACACTTTGATAAGCTCTTAGGTGGAAGGAACTGCCTAGAACAGAAAGTGCCCTGGATCTCCTCTGCATGAGAAAGGCTCTGGAAGAGCTTTGTTCCCCCAGAGAGTAAGGGAACATCAGAGAAATAGCAGGGACAGGTACTGCAGGAGGAAAGGGCAAAGGGGGGAACATCCCATGACCAAGTAGCCAAAGAGGACTTAAGAGGGCCAGGGTGATGCCCTGGGACTTTAAAAGATTTGCTGTGTGACCCTCCAGCTCTTCAGTAAAGTCTTCTGCATTCCTAAGTACTATGTGGTGAGCAGACTCTGCTTGGAGACTAGTGAAGGAGCAGAATTTCCCATCTGGATAACAAGGTGAAAACACAGACCACACATGAGGAAGTAGAAAGCCCAGGAAAAAAGAGCTGATGTGATGATTTAAGTCTGAGAATCTGCAGTAAAATGAGGGAGGGCTTTGGCTTCCACAAAGCTGTAAACTTGAGAGGAAATGGTTAGGCAAAGCCAATTTTACCCAGATTTTAAGAATCTTGGAGGCCCTGGCTGCCACTGGGGTTGCAATTACAACAGCTACCGATAAATTCTCTAAAAGAAAGGCTGCGCAAAGTGCTTTGGGAAAATTTCATGAACTATTTGTGATGGGTCATGAAGGCATTGTGGCAACTTGCCGGACTGGAAGAAGAGGGCATTTTGGAAAGAGAGAATGGCCTATGCAGAGGCACGGGTGTATGAAGAACACGGTGTGTCCACGAAGAGCGAGAAGCTCTGTGTGGCTAGGACAGATTTGGTGGGGATGCTGGACAAAGTGAAGATGAAGAAGCCAGCAGGGGCCATGACACAAAGTCCGTAAAAATCGACAGCTTCGACTTTTACGTGTAGAAGACCCGCACTGTAGAAGATGACCCTGGAGGTGGTACAGCACCAGGCGATTTGGCTATTTCCTCCTTTATGCATCTTTTTGCCTTACATGTACCTCTAATTGCTGCGACTATCACACTCTACCAGCAATTGATCCTGTGGTGTGTGCTTTGGAAAACCTGGAGCTCCAGGAAGGCTGGAAACATTTAGATGGCCCTGGATTCAAATTCTATTTCCTCAACTTGCTGAGGGTCCTTAGGCCAATTATTTAACCACCCTGAGACTGTTTCCTCATCTGCAAAGTGGGGATAATCATAGTACTTACCTCAAAGGATGGCAGTGAAGATAAAAAGAACGGAGATGCTCAGCATTGTGCCTGCATACATTAGTTCTTAGGCAAAGCAACTCTTCTTCTGACTCACCCTTGAAAGGCACAGCCTAACACAGGGCCTACACATCCTGGGAGGAAACATGAGCAGGACAACTGTTGATAAGGAGGACAAACCAGACATGATAAATGAAGGGTCCTCGCATAAGAGTCTGGGTTGGTTGGTTTGTTTGTTTTTTCATCTAGATATAATCATGCTCCTGATATCATAAGAATGTGGCTGAGAGGGGCACCTGGATGGCTCAGTTGGTTAAGTGACTGCCTTCAGCTCAGGTCATGATCCTGGAGTCCTAAGGTAGAGTCCTGCATTGGGCTCCCAGCTCAGCAGGGTCTCTGCTTCTCCCTCTGACCCTCCCCCACTCATGTTCTCTCTCTCTCATTCTCTCTCTCTCTCTCTCTCAAATAAAATCTTTTTTTGAAAAGCTGTTTCTTTAAAAAAAAAAAAAAGAATATGGCTGAGGCATCTATGACAGTTTTATTTTTTAAGATTTTATTTATTCATTCATTTATTTATTTGAGAGAGAAAGCATAAGCAGGGAGAAGGGGCAGAGGGAGAGAGAGAAGCAGACTCCCCACTGAGCAGGAAGCCTGATGCAAGGCTTAATCCCAGGACCCTGAGATCATGACCTGAGTCAAAGGCAGACAGCTAACCCACTGAGCCACCCAGGCACCCCTATGATAGTTTTAAAGTAAGTCAACAAATTATTTGATATTCCTCCCTTCAAGGGGTAGAGTCTAACCTCCCTCTGCTTGAGTGTGGGCTGATTTAGTAGATGGCTTCTAACAAACAGAATAAGCAGAAGTGACAATGTGCATCTTCAGAGCCTGGGTCATAACAGGCACTGTGACTTCCTCCTTGCTGGTTATTGGATCACTCATTCTAGAAGTAGCCAGTTGCCATGTCCTGAGGACATTTGCACAGCACAAGAAAAGGTCCATGTGGTGAGGAACTAAGGCCTGCTGGCCTTGGAAGGGTATCATCCAGCTCCAGTCAGGCCTTCAGTTGACCACAGCCCCTCATGGCATCCTGACTGCAATCTCATGAGAGACCATGAGCCAGAACCACCCAGCTGAGCCACTCTTGAGCTCCTGACCACAGAAGCAATGAGATAATAAATGTTTCTTGGGTTAAGCCACTAAGTTTTCAAGTAATTTGTTAAGCAACAATAGAGAATACAATACCTAAATGCAATACCATTCATTTTTATTTTTAAACTTGGAATTTGATTCTTTCTGACTTTACTCTTCAAGTGACATTATATACATTCATCCTGAGAGATAAAAATATATAATTTATTGGATTAATCATAATCTTTGGTTTGTGTTCCAAAAAATGTAAGAATTAAAAACAAAGGATTGGCTGGGAAGATGCTGGAGTAAGAAGACCCTAAGTTCCCCTCCTCCCACAGATACAACTAGATAACACCTATATCAGCAAAAATAACCAGAGAAAAACCCAAAGCCTGGAAAAACAAACTCCACAACTAAAGGCAGGGAAGAGGCCATACTGAAAATGGTAGGAAGGGCAAAGACACAGTCTGGGAGTGAATGCACCATGGCCATCCATAGTGGGGATGGAGCCAGTGATGCAGAGAAGGGCAGAAAATAGGCATTCACACCTCAGGGCCCATGAACAGGGAGGAAGAATCTCAGTAATACTTGTCTTTGAAGGTGAGAGGGGCTGAATTTTGGTTCTTAAAACCAGCCACACTTAAAGCCTGGACTTTGTAAAAAGGCATTAGGAAGCAGAGTTCCCTCCCTTAAATAAAGAGATAGCAAGACAAAGAGCAGACATGACATAGAACCAACAGTTTGAAAAAGGCCAGGTGTAGATGGGAGGGAGAGTGATTTGCTCATCTTAAAGCACAGCCTGGAGAGACAGGGATCACCGGGACACCCGGCTGGGAACAAAGGAGCTAGCAGGTGCCATTTCCCTCTCCTACACTGCAGCATAAAAAACTGCCACCTGCGGGAAACAGCAGTGCTCACACTTATACCTAACTTGCCTGCATCAAGCCTACCCCACTGCACTTTGCTGGACCTGCCTTCCCAGGCATGCTAGCTTGAGTCTTGGTGCTGTGGGCACCTCCCACAGAAGACCAGTGCAAAGCCTGCCAATACCACATCTCCTGACCCAGACAGTTTGCGGAATCTCAGTTCTGGCAGTGGCAGAAATACATCTCCTTTCGCAAGCAGACCACTACACACTTTGCTGCCTACACCAGGCAAAGAGAGCCTCTGCAGACAACTGGACTGAAGGAAAAAGAGGCCAAAACTCAACAGCAGAACACATGTGAAACACATAGGAGATACCCCCGGAAGTGCCAGGGCAACAAACGACCTCTTCTTCATGAGGCTATTATCTTTAAGAGCAAGAGAAGTAGCTGACTTTCCTAATACACAAAAACAGAGACAGAAAGTCAGACAAAATGAGGAGACAGAGAAGCATCTCCCAGAAGAAAAAACAGGACCATACTACAGCAAGAGACCAACACAAGATATATGCCTGATAGAGAATTTAGGGTAATGATCATAAAGATACTTACTGGACTTGAGAAAAGAGGGGAGGATATCCCTTAACACAGAGGTAAAAAAGAGTCAATCAGAGATCAAGAGCACAATAAATGAAATTAAAAATACACTTGATGGAATAAATAGGTTGGACAAAGCAGAGGAACAAATTAACAAACCAGAAGACAGAGTAATAGAAAGTAATCAAGATGAGCAAAAGAGAAGAAAGAAAATTATGAAAATTGAGAATAGTCTTAGGGAACTCGGTGACTCCATCAAGTGTAAAAACATCCACTTTATAGGGATCTCAGAAGAAGAGAGATATAAGGGGGCAAAAAAATGTCTTTGAAGAAATAATAGCTAAAAACTTCCCTAATCTGGGAGAAAAAAGATATCCAGATCCAGGAGGCACAGAGATCCCCCCCACCCCAAAATTCAACCCAAGGAGGTCCATACCAAGACATATAGTAATTAAAATGGCAAAAAGTAGTAAAAGCAGCAAGAGAAAAGAAGAATTACATACAAAGGAAACCCCATAATGCTATCAACAGCTTTTTCAGCAGAACCTTTGTAGGTCAAGGGAGTGGCATGATAATGGTCAAAGTGCTGAAAGGACAAATCTGCAGCCCAGAACACTATCTAGCAAGGCTATCATTCAGAATAGTTGGAGAAAAAAAAGAGTTTCTCGGACAAAAAAAAACAAAGGAGTTCATGACCACTAAATGAGCCCTATAAGAAATATTAAAGGGGCTTCTTTGAGTAGAAAGGAAAGACCGTAAGTGAGAGAATGAAAAGTAAAAATCACAAAAGCAGTAAAATATATATATATATATATAAATATATATATATATATATATTTCTGTAAAAATCAGTCAAAGGATTCGATTCATACAATAAAAGGATGTAAAATATGACACCATATACCTAAAACATGGGAGACAGAGAAGTAAAGAATGGCTTTAAACTTAAGCAACGATCAAGTTAATATAGACTGCTATATGCGCAAAACCTCATGGTAACCACAGTCAAAAGCCACTAACAGATATGTGAATAATAAAGAGAAATAAATCCAAATATATAACTAAAGAAAGCCAACAAGCCATGAAAGAGAGCAAGAGAAGAAAGGATCGGGAAAAAATCAACAGAAACAACCACAAAACAGGTAAAAAGAAAATAGCAATAAATACATATCCACTGATAATTATTTTTAGTGTTAATGGACTAAATGCTTCAACAAAGGACACAGGGTGACAGAGTAGGTTTAAAAAAAAAAAAAAAAGACCCACTTATATACTGCCTACAAGAGACTCATTTCAGACCAAAAGACACCTGCAGATTGAAAGTGAGGGATGGAGAAACATTTCTCAAGCAAATGGATGTCCAAAGAAAGCTGGGGAAGTAATACTTATATTGGATAAAATAAACTAGTTTTTTAAAAGATTTATCTATTTATTTGAGAGTGAGAGAGAGAGAGAGTGGCGGAAGGGGCAGAGGAAGAGAATATCTAAACACACTCCTGCTGAGCTTAGAGTCTGACATGCGACTCGATCCCAAGAGCCATGAGTCACGACCTGAGCCAAAACCAAGAGTCAGCCACTTAACCAACTGAGGTACCTCCAAAATAAACTTTAAAACAAAAACTGTAACAAGAGACAAAGAAGGACACTATATAATAAAAAGGGGAAAATCCAACAAGAGGATATAACGATTGTAAATATTTATGCATCCAGCATGGGAGCACCCAAATACCTAAAATAGTTAATAATGAGCATAAAATAGATAATTGATAGGAATACAGTAACGGTAGAACAGCCCACTTACATTGATGGACAGATCATCCTAACAGAAAATCAACAAGGAAACAGTGGCTTTGAATGACACAGTGGACCAGATGGACTTAACAGACATAATCAGAACATTCCATCCTAAAGTATAATACATATTCTTTTCAAGTGCACATGGAACATTTTCCAGAACAGATCACATATTAGGCCATAAAACAAGTCTCAACAAATTCAAAAAAATCTAAGTCATACCATGTATCCTTTCTGACCACAACACTATGAAACTAGAAATAAACCACAAGAAAAATATCTGAAAAAAAATATGGAAAGAGCAAAAATACATGGAGGTTAAATAACATGCTATTAAACAATGAATGGGTCAACTAAGAAATTGAAAAAGAAATAAAAATGAAATAGAAATAAGAATGAAAACACAAGTCCAAAATTTGGGGGATATAGCAAAAGTGGTTCTAAGAGGGAAGTTTATAGCAACACAGTCCTACCTCAAAAAGCAAGAAAAAATCTCAAAATAAACAATCTTGCCTTACACATGAAGGGCTTACCTTACACATAAACCGAAACCCAGCAAAAGGAAGAAAATAATAAAGACCAGAGCAGAAATAAATGATACAGAAAAGAAAAAAACAATAGAACAGTAAATGAAACCAGGAGCTTGTTCTTTGAAAGGATCAACAAAATTGATAAACCTCTAGCAAGACTCATTTTTTTAAAAAAGAGAGAGATAGGACCCAAATAAACAAAATTACTAATGAAAGAAAAGAAATAACAACCTACGTTCCAGAAATACAAACAATTATAACAGAATACTATGAAAACCTATATGCCAATGAATTGGACAACTGAGAAGAAATGAATAAACTCCTAGAAACACATGACCTACCAAAACAAAAGCAGGAAGAAATAGAAAATTTGAACAGACCAATCACCATCAATAAAACTGAATCCAGGACTAGATGGCTTCATGGGTGGATTCTACCAAACATTTAAAGAATTAATACCAAAAAAAAAAAAAAAAGAGTAAATACAGTTCCTCTTAAACTATTCCAAAAAATACAAGATGAAGGAAAACCTAAATTCATTCAATGAGGCCAGAATTACCCCGATATCAAAACCAGATAAAGACACACCCACACACAAAAGAACTGCAGGCCAATACCTCTAGTGAATATAGATGAAAAATCCTCAATAAAATATTAGCCAACCAAATCCAACAGCATATTTTTAAAAATCAAACACTGCAATCAAATGGGATTTATCCCCAGAATGCAAGAGTAGTTTAATATTTGCAAAACAATCCATATGATAAGTCATATCAATAAGAGAAAGGATAAAAACCACATCATCATTTAAACCGATGCAGAAAAAGGATTTGACAAAGTCAACATCCATTCATGATAAAAAAAACTTTCTGCAAAGTAGGTCTAGAGGAAACATATCTCAACATAATAAGGCCCTTACATGAAAAAACCTCCAGCCAACACCATACTCAATGGTGGAGAACTGAGAGCTCTTCCCCTCTAAGATAGGAACAATACAAAGATGTTCACTTTCACCACTTTTATTCAATATACTAGTGAAAGTTGTAGCTACAGCAATTAGACAACACAAAGAAATAAGGCATCAAGAGGTGCTTGGATGGCTCAGCATCTGTCTTCAGCTCAGGTCATGATCCTGGGGTCCTGGGATCAAGCCCTGCAGTGAGCTCCCTGCTCAGTGGGGAGTCTGCTTTTCTCTTCCCTCTGCCCCTCCCCCCTCCACTTATGCTCTCTCGCTCTCACTCGCTCATTTTCTCAAATAAATAAATTAAAAATCTTTTTCAAAAATAGCAATAAAAGGCATCCCATTGGTAAGGAAGAAGTAACTTTATTTGCAGATGATATACTATATATAGAAAACCCTAAAGACTCTACCAAAAAACTACTGGAACTGATGATAATGAATTCATTAAAGTCACAGAATACAAAATCAATGTACAGAAAGAAATCTGTTGCATTCCTATACACTACTGTTATAAGAAAACAATGCCATTTACAATTGCACCAAAAACAATAAAACATCTAGGAACAAACCTAATTAAAGAGGTAAAAAACCTGGACTCTGAAAACTATAAAACACTGATGAAAGATTTCAAGATGACACAAAGAAATGGAAAAACATTCCATGCTCATGGGTTGGAAGAACAAATATTTCCCAAAGTAATCTACAGATTTAATGCAATCCCTATCAAAATACCAACAGCATTTCGCACCAAACTAGAACAATCCTAAAATTTGTATGGAACCACAAAAGACCTCAAATAGCCTAAGTAATCTTTTTTTTTCCTTTGAGACAGAAAGAGTAAACACAAGCACATAGCAGAGCAGTGGATGGGGGAGGGAGGCAGATGGAGAGGGAGAGAAAGAATCTTAACCAGGCTTCACGCCCATCATGGAGCCCAACATAGGGCTCAATCTCACAACTCTGAGATCATGACCTGAGCTGAACTCAAGAGTCAGATGTTCAACCAACTGAGCCACCCAGGCACCCCTAGTCAAAACGATCTTGAAGAAGAGGGGAAAAAAAAGCTGGAGGCATCACAATTCCAGATTTCAAGTTATATTACAAAGCAATACTAATTAAAACAGTACAGAACTGGCATAAAAATAGATACATAGATCAGTGGAATAGAACAGGGAACCCAGAAATAAACCCACAATTATATGGTTAATTAATCTTCAACAAAGGAGGAATGAATATACCATGGGGAAAAAGAGTCTCTTCAACAAATGGTGTTGGGAAAACTGGATGCAGAAGAGTGAAACTGGACCACTTTCTTACACCATGTACAAAAATAAACTCAAGATGGATTAAGACCCAAATGTGAGATCTGAAACCATAAAAAAATCCTCAAAGAGAGCTTAGGCAGTAATCTCCCTGATGTCGGTTCTCTTAATATTTTTCTAGACATGTCTCCTTAGGCAAGGGAAATAAAAGCAAAAATAAACTATTGGGACTACATAAAAATAAAAAGCTTCTACACAGTGAAGGAAAGTGTTGACAAAACTAAACTAAACTAAAAGCAGCCTACCAAATGGAAGAAGATATTTGCAAATGACGTATCCAATAAAGGGTTAGTATCCAAAATATATAAAGAACTGATGTAACTCAATACCCAAAAAAACAACTCAATTAAAAAATGGGCAACAGACATAGACATTTCTCCAAAGAAGACATCCAGATGGCCAACAGACACATGAAAAGATGCTCAACATCACTAACCATCAGAGAAATGCAAATCAAAACTACAATGACATATCACTTCACACCTGTCAGAATGGCTAAAATCAATAGCATAAGTGTTGTGTCAACAATAAGTGTTGACAAGGATATTGAAAAAAAGCAACACTTGTCACTGTTCGTGGGAATGCAAAATGGTCCAGCCACTGTGAAAAAAAGTATAGATGTTCCTCAAAAAGTTAAAAATGGAACTATCTTTTGATCCAGCAATTGTACTACTGGGTATTTTCCCAAAATGCAAAGGGACACATGCACCCCTATGTTTATTGCAGCATTATTTACAATACCCAAACTATAGAAGCAGGCCGAGTGTACATTGATAGATGAATGGATAAAGATGTGGATATATATAATGGAATATTAGCCAGCCATAAAAAGGAATGAAACTTTGCCATTTGCAACAACATGGAAAGAGCCAGGGCACATAATTATGAGCAAAATAAATTAGTCAGAGCAAGACAAATACTTTATGATCTCACTCATATGTGGAACTTAAACAAATAAGCAAAGAAAAAAAAGAGAGACAAACCAAGAAACAAACTCTTAACTCTAGAGAACAAATTGATGTTTACCAGGGGGAGGTAGGTTTGGGGATGGGGGAAATAAGGGATGATGATTAAAGAATACACCTATCATGACAAAAATCAATACAATATATTTTTTAAAGATTTTATTTATTTATTTGACAGAGAGATCACAAGTAGGCAGAGAGGCAGGCAGGGAGAGAGGAGGAAGCAGGCTCTCTGCTCGATGTGGGGCTGGATCCCAGGACCCTGGGATCATGACCTGAGCCAAAGGCAGAGGCTTTAATCCACTGAGACACCCAGGCGCCCTACAATATTTTTTAAAATAAAAAAATAAAACCATGTCTCTAGGCACTCAGAACCCACAGAGTTACCATAGTCTGTGGGATAACCAAAATTTGAGCTCCTCCCTCTTAGAGAGAAGCTTGTTATATGGGTCACGAGAGCTTCCAGACACCAGCAAAGCACCAAAACAGAGAGCAGACTGAATTAACTCCTTAAAAAAGAGAGGTCAGGTCATGTCGTTTATCAAAAACTTCTTCACCAAGTTGTGTATTGTTCTATCTGATAAGTTTTTGCAGCCTGAAGACACTATGAAACTGAGATTGGCCCTTTTCAGCAATTTCTCCCCATGTCCCAGATCTACACAATCTGGATGGTGTACCATAGGGAAAAAGCAGGGACTCAGGAGTAGGAGAGACTTGAATTAGAATCCTGTTTCAGACACTCACACATTCAACAAATACTAAGTGCATAGGTTGTGCCAACTGCTTCTGCTAAAATAGAGAGTAAAAACAGACAAGCTCCTTGTCTCTACAGAGTGAATACCTGGTAGGGGTATTAAATAACCACATAAATAAACGTAAAATTCCACTCAGCTGACTGGTGCATGCGGTAGAACAAGTTGAGACCAGGAAAGGTTTCCCTGGGGAAGAGGTACTTAATCCAAGGGCTAAAGGACAGACAGTTAACTAGCCTTAAACGATGTAGAAACAAGACAGTAGGCCCAAGATGGAGTCACTTACGCTAAACACCACACCACTAAACCAGGACTCATTCGTGTCAGCTCTCCCAGAAATAGAATCCTAAACCAGTAAATCAGGAATTGCCTAATCGGCACTAGTTAATCGGCCTGATAGACCCCCACCATTCCCTAAAGGAAAGTAACCCAATCCAAAGCAATAACCAACCTGCTTTTTTGCCTAATACAACTTCTTGTTCCTGCTCCCCCCTGCCTCTTTCATTTTGTACAGCTCTTCAGAGTTCTTCTCAATCTGCTAGACTGGATGCTGCTGATTCATGAATCATTGCATAAGATCTCTAAATTTACTGAGTTGAATTTTGTTTTTTAATGGGGAGAAGGAAGAATATTCCAGGGGTGCCTGGGTGGTTCAGTCAGTTAAACATCTGCTTTTGACTCAGGTCATGAACCCAGGGTCCTGGGATCAAGCCCCACATCAGGCTCCCTGCTTAGTGGGGGTCTGCTTCTCCCTCTGCCTCTGCTATTGCTCTCTCGCTTATTCTCTCTCTTGCTCAAATAAATAAAATCTTAAAAAAAAAAAAGAGGGGTGCCTGGGTGGCTCAGTTGGTTAAGCACCTGCCTTCAGCTCAGGTCATGATCCTGGGGTCCTGGGATTGAGCCCCACATTAGGCTCCTTGCTCAGCGGGGAGACTGTTTCTCCCTCTGCCTCTGCCTTCCACTCCCCCTTCTTGTGCTCGCTCTCTCTCTCTCTCTTTCTGTCAAATAAATTAATAAATAATCTTAAAAAAAAAAGAATATTCCAGATAAGAGAACAGATGTGTAAAAGCACAATGACAGGAGGGAATGTGCATGTACTAGAGCCTGAAAGCAGACCAATGAGGTAGAGTGAAGAAGGGTGAGGAGGAGGGAATGCATGTGAGAGACAGGAAGGTCAAAAAGACAGGACTTAGCAATAGCAATTAGGAATACTTTTGTGGAATGACCGACAACCTGACCAACAGTGGCTTGAGCGCGTAAAGGTGGTGTGTGTACATGCATGTATGTATGCATTTCCTCAGATAATAAGTTTCTTTAGACAATAACACAATAATAAAAATTCCAGAGGTAGGAGGGATTTGTTAAGCATTTCACTGATGCCAGGGCCAACATGAAGATCTTTTTCCTCGCAAACGAAAGCAGCTCCAAGCCCCATGATCAAGTCCAAGGCAGGAAGAATTGGGAAAAGGGGAAAAATTCAAGACAACTGTCTCTTTTTTCAAGAAAGGAAAACCTTTCCCAAACCACCTCCTATCCCCAGCAGATTTCTGCTGAAGTCTTACCTGACATAACTGTGTTATCAGGCCACTCTTAGCTGCCAGGAAAGCTGGAAGATCAACTGCGTAACTTTTCTATTCCCTTTAGAAAAAATGGAAAAGGGAGAAGGGGATTGGGAATGGATGTTGAGATAATCAATTCACAGTGAGTTTTCAGGTACAGGGTTGGGGAGGTGAACAACTGGACAGTTGATATTCTGAATGATATCAACATCATGAGTTCAGTTAGGGATTTATTGAGCTTGAGGTATATGGTAAACTGAATTCTTAGAACCTGTGAATATTACTGCATATGGAAAAAGGAACTCTGCAGAAATGATTATATTAAATATTGAGATGGGGAGATTATCTTGGATTATCCAGGTGGGCCTTAGATGTAATCACATGTGTTCTTACAAGAGGGAAGCACAGGGAGATTTGACTCCAGAAAAGCAATAGATGTGACAATACGGAAGAGGTTACAGTTATGTGAGGAAGACACCAGGGAATGCAGACAACTTCTAGAAGCTGAGAAAGAAAAGATTCTCCCCTCAGGGCCTCCAGAAGGAACCAAACCTAATGACACCTTGACATTAGCCTATTGAGACTGATTTTAGTCTTCTGATCTCTAGAGTCATAAGAGTATAAATTTGTACTGTTTTAAACTTGTGCTTTGCTTGTGGCGATGTGTTATAACAGGAATAGGAGACTAATGCAAATTGCCTTTAAGACATTTAAGAGAGGTCAGTTGTTAGCAGATGGCTATAAAGGTCTGGAGGTGAAAGATGAGGGCTGGGATTGAGATATACATTTCAGTGTCATATTCAGGTAGGTAGCATTTGAAGATGTAGGAAGGCGTAAGCTCCTATGAGGAGAGTGACACCTGTCACCTACATGCTGTGCATCTTTCAACAAGGTAATTAACGTCTCTGAAACATTATTTATTGAAACGTTATTCTGTCCGGGCATCCTATCAAGCTATTTCCGTGCATTCTCATTTAATCCTCACAACCACTTCATGAGGGAGACACCATTTTTATCTCCTGTTTACAGAAAAGGAAACTGAGATTTAGAGAGATTAGTCACGTCCAAATTCTGACAGTACATGATGTAGGCTAACTCCGTTCCTCTGCCTTGACCCTTACGGCCCACGCACCAGCAGCACTGGCATGATCTGGGAGTTTGTTAGGCCTACTGAATCAGAACCTGCATCTTCACAAGATCCCCAAGTCATTTATACATTGCGCAACAAGCACTAGACTCTTGCCTGCTTCTAGAATGGGTTCCACTGAGACAGGTGCTTCACCTAGAGCCTACTTCAGAGTTCTAGGAGCACAGAACGTTTTTCACCTCTGTATCTTTGCTCACATCGTTCTCTACCTGGAGCTAACAATTCTGTTCAGGTGCCGGGATTAGGCACCTCCAGAACTCTCGGGTGTTTTTGTCTCCTGTAACTCTCGGGTTACAATGCTGTCTTTTCCACTGTGTCACTAGTACGAAACACAGTTCTTTCTCGCCCAGGTACCAACGCTAGGTTCTGCCAAGCAAAATGCAGGAAACGCCAGAGCAGACGCCCAGCAAATACTTAAAAGGAAATATAAAGTAGCTACCGAAACTTAACTCGTCGCCCTGAGACCCACGCAGACGCAGGCATAACCTGCGGAGCCCGAGTGAGAGGCCGGGCGGTAAAAGGACAGTAAGCTCTAGGTTTAAATGCCAGAGCTCCGGAGTCCCGCAGGCGGAGTGGCTGCGCGCATGCGCGCAGCGGCCCGGGAGCCCTCTCTCAGACGGCCTTCCCCGCATGCGCGGGAGCCCGGATGCGGATCCAGTTGGTTGAAAGCGCGCGGCGCTGAAGTAATGGCTGCTGTCGGAATTGCGGCTGGTGGTGGAAATTGGTTTTCGGCTTTGGCGCTCGGGGTGACTCTCCTCAAATGTCTTCTCATCCCCACCTAGTAAGGGACGCGCACCGCGGTTGGTCAAAGCGGGAATGAGAAGCGTGGATGCCCGTGGGTGGTAGGAGGAGAGGAAACTTAGAAGTCATATGGGCGCTGCTCTGCTTCCCGCTCCGCCGACTGATTGTTACTTGACCTGAGAACTTGATCACAGCCCTGGATGGCTGGTTTCAGGCTTGGCGCTGTCTTGACTTAAGTGTATAAGCCCTGGGCCCTCATCCTTAGCGCGCACGTTAAGAACACCCACCTCCACCATTCATTTAACGGTATTTAACAGTTGCCTGCTGGCTAGGCGCTAAGTCTCTGGAGGTGCAGTGGTGAGAAAGACACTTCCTGTTCTTGCCCTCGATAGAATTTTTGGGGGCAAATAGACAAAAACGATAGTTTCAGTGTGTGATAGGATCTATGAAGGAAATAGAGTGACTACGGGCCAAGGCTTTACTCTTTCAGGAGGTGGTGTTTAAGTTAAAATTTGAAGGATGAAAGAGAATAAGCAATGTAGAAAGCAGTTCAGGCATAGGAGAGAGTAAGTGTGAAGGCCCCGTCGTGGGAAAGAACTTAGAGCATTCTGGGAATAGAAAGTGGCCACTGTGGCTGAAGAGCGTTAAGGGACGAGGGGACTGGCACAGTATGAGGTGGGTAGTAGCCAGATCACACAAGTTTAGACTATTTGAAAAATGGAGGGGCAAGTCTCACAAAGCATGGAAACCAGTAAGGAAGCAACCACCAAGTAATGTGTATACTGTGGGTATTCAATAGTTATTAATATTAGCATCCACCATCTATTCATTCTTCCTAACTCTTATGCAGTGATTTTTTTCCCTTCATTCCTTTTCTCCCTTCCCTTTAGGTCTCCCTACCCCTTACCAGTTTAGGTTTTGGTTTACTGGTATCCTTTGGTTCAAGTTCTTGGTGATATCCTGTTGGATATGGAAGGAAGAACTTTATGTATAGAGTGTACATTCATACTACTGGGTATATGAAATTACAGAAGCAATGAAGTGTGTATAAGTTTAGCAAAGTGACTTACAGAGACTTAGAAAAAGAAGGAGTTAAGTAAATAAGAAACATCTTCCCATTGTAAAAGCAAATTGGAAAAATCTTTCTACAATGTAAGAAATTTCTTTCAAATCAGAGTGAAAGGGAATTTTTTTTAACTGTAAATCTGTACATTTAAAGTTACGTGCTTTAGTGACTTGCTTTAGTTACTTAAGCCTAGAGATATGTCTTCAGGGTTGTTAGTCCAAGATTAAGGATGTATGTAGTTGTAGTTAATTCTCTGCTTCTCAAATTGTAAAACCCAGGCATGTGAGAGGGAAGCTACAGGATAAATGTAAATGTAGTCAACAAAATGTTTGTAAACTGCTTTTTACATATCAGGTACTGTGGCTAGACACTACAAGGGAGGGCAAAATGGATATGATCACCAACCCTGTAAAGGGTGTGGTTTTGTAGGATAATAGTTCCAGAAACAAATCAGTGCAAATATGTAATTACATAACTACACTTGTATTAAAAGCATTACAAAGGAAAAGAATGGGATTCTGTCAGAGGACTAATAACTAGGGGGACTTACTTTAGATTGGGTGTCAGGGAAAGTCTCTGAGGAATTGACATGTAGTTGAAGGCCTGAAGACAAGCCCAGTACATATCTTTTGGTAAACATAGGTAAATGCATTTCTTTTGAGTACTGTGTATGCTTAGACATGGAATTCCTAAGTCATGAAATCAATTTTGGATTGTGATTTAGAAGATTCCGTGGGAAATTAAGGTGACATTGTCCGTAGGACTCAGGAAAGAGATCAAGCTTGTATTGTGGTGTGGGAGTTACCATTATACAGTTGATAATGGACACAATAAGTGTGAATAGGATTGTCCAGAACAGAATAAATTGCATAAGAAGAGGATCAAGAACTGAACCTAGGGGAACATGAGCATTTACTTGATAAATGTTAGAGTGGAAAGCCATGAAAGAGACATAGAAGCAGTTGGTTAGGAAAATCAGGAGAGTCACTGGAAAGGTTGTATAAAACATTGGGAAGTGTTCATCGAGTTTTGCTGCAGAACTTATGGTTGACTTTGATGAGAGTTAACTCAGCAAGAATGTGTTGAGCCCATCCATGTATCAGGAGCTATTCGAGACATGGAGGGGCAGTACAGAGTGGACAAATGGGAAAAAATTATTCTGAAGAGGGGAAAAGGGTGCAGAATATGCCACCCCAAAATAAGTCTCTGGCTTCAGGATTATTTGGGGCTGATTATTTGGAGAAATGGCAGGCACTGGAGAAGCTCTGGTGGCAGAGTAGGAGTTACTCTTTTTTAAGGAAAATTTACATTAGAAAAGGGGCCTGTATTGGGAAGAGAGCTGTTACCACTAGAGATCATTTTTTCACCTGATAGACTCTTCTGCTGGCAGGGCACCAAACATCCTCTTCTGGCTTCCAGTGAATTGCCTTCCTCCCATTTGAAGGCCCAGGGCCCCCATCTCTTTCCTCAGCTCAGGGTTATGTATAAGCCTCAGTCATTTGGCTGCCTTCTAAGTCTCCTATCTTTCTTATATCTATTTTTGGAGCTTCCATACATATGTGTTATTAAAATTGGCTTTTTTCCTCCTGTTATTCTGTCTTATGTCAGTTTCATTCTTAGGCCAGCTACAGAATTTAGAAGGGTGGAAGAGAACATGTTTCTTCCCTTGCAAGGGAGATGCTTGACTCTATTTGTATATAGTGAGGAATTTGGAGACATGGGAAAAGCAGGGCAGGGGCCTTTTCCCACCTTCTCTGTTTGATGAACTCCTACTTATCCTTGAAGATCTAGCTGGTGTGTGAAACATTTTCCAGATAATGAATTTTGTTAGAATTCTTTGTAAACAAAAGTAAGTCACCTCTGAACAATAGCCAAAGGACCTCCCTTATGAAAAAATATGGGCTTTTGGTCAGCCCTTTAGATAACTCCAGGAACCTTTCTTTTCACTTACATATAGATCCCCAGCTTTTCCAGAAGGAAATCTGTCCTTCAGATAAGTGAGCTATTTCAGGATTATATAATGCCTGTTTGTGTTTTTATAGGATCATAAGCTATGACCATATAGGAGTGTTGGTTCATTTAAAAGCATAATTTTAGGGGCACCTGGGTGGCTCAGTGGGTTAAAGCCTCTGCCTTCGGTTCGGGTCATGATCCCAGGGTCTTGGGATCAAGCCCCGCATCGGGCTCTCTGCTCCACAGAGAGCCTGCTTCCTCCTATCTCTCTTCTCTGCCTACTTGTGATCTCTGTCAAATAAATAAATAAAAATATTTTTTAAAATATATAAAAATAAAAAAATAAAAGCATTATTTTAGAAATCTGAAATCGAGGGGTGCCTGGGTAGCTCAGTCAGTTGAGCATCTAGCTCTTGATCTCAGCTGGAGTCTCCTGATTTCAGGGTTGGGAGTTTAAGCCCCAAGTTGGCTAGGTGTGGAGCCTACTGTAAAAAAAAAAAAAAAAGAAAGAAAGAGAAGGAAACTTGAAATTAATAAATGTGACAAAAATCTCATTTCACTCATCTGATTGTTTTGAGTAGCCATTCCACAGATTTTGAAGTACACCGAAACTGGCTTGCTATAACTCACAGTTTACCTGTATCACAGTGGTATTATGAGGTAAGTTTTAATTTTCACTTTTTTTTGGTGGCTTATCTTTTATGATGATATGTGGTATTATATAAGTATTACTGATATTAAAACAGTTTTCAAAAAGAAGTGTGTGTGATTACAGGTCTAATTAATCTTCATAAAGATTGTGTTTTTTCCTCTGCCCTGTCCTGTGGCACTCTTAGGGAATCCCTTTACTTCAAAGTGAGTTTCCCAGACTATAAATTGGGAATTATAATTTATATTTGCCACACCCTTTTTGAAAGAATTTGGGATTGAGAAGGAAGGAAAATTGGATTCTGGACCTGGCTGTGCCACAGCATAGAAAATATATTTCATTTCTCTGAGTTTTAGTTTCTCATCTGGCACATAAGGATTTGGAATGAATTATTTCTAAGGTCCTGTCTGTCCCCAGTATTTAGTGATTTATGAGAAAAGGAATAATCAAATGTAATTTGGAGGCTTCTGGTAATATACAAAGCATTCTCTTCTATTATTTATTAAAAATACTATTTATTTTTATTTCTGGTATGAATTACTAAGTTGCATATGATATTTCATGAAAAACAGACCTCACTTCAGACGCATCTTGATCAAAAACAGCACTCTGCTGTAGGGAGATGTTTTTTAAGACAATCTAAAATTTTCTGTGACTTCATTCTTGCTTTTTGGGGGTTTTTTTGTTCAGATCAGAAAAGTCCTTAATAGCTTAAGAACAATTGACCTAAGGGATCAAGTTCCTTCTCACATAATAATACTACAAGTATTTGGTAGGAATATTAAGGATCTGTAAGTATCACTTTAAAGCAAAATATTTGAAATATTTCAGTCTTTATGTATGCAGACCAATTAGAAGACATTATATGTGACATAGTGGTCAAGAGCTTGGGCTGTGGTTCCAGACTGCTCTGTGTGACTCGCAGCTCTGCCACATAATGTCCATGCTGGGTGACCATGGGCACACCGCTTGACCTCTCAAAGCCTCAACATCCCTACCTGTTAATGATAATAAGTGTTAGAGTGAAGTAAATATAATGCTTATAATACTTAGCACAGTCTTGGAACAGAAGAGCTCAGTAAACATTAAGTGTTATTAACAATTAGCCCTATTTGGGGCACCTGGGTGGCTCAGTGGGTTAAGCCTCTGCCTTCGGCTCAGGTCATGGTCTCAGGTTCCTGGGATTAAGCCCTGAGTCAGGCTCTCTGCTCAGCCCAGAGCCTACTTCCCCCTCTCTCTCTGCCTGCTTGTGATCCCTCTCTCTCTGTCAAATAAATAAATAAAATCTTAAAAAAAAAAATAATTAGCCCTATTCATAATAATGACCCCTGGACTATAAATGAAAAGGCAGCCCCTATCTCCCCTTTCTCTCTGACCATTCCCTCTTTGTTTCCTTTGCTAACTCTTCCTCACCTGCACACCCTTTCAAAAGCTGGTACTCTCTAGGGTTCTCTTCGTGGTCCTTGTTCTTTTAATTCTGTAAGTCTTTCTGGGTGTTCTCTCTCCTTTACTTCTATAACTTTCACCACTATGTGTTATCTTAGGACTCCTAAAACTGTATTTAGGCCAGAACTGTCTTCTTTATCAGTTTGTTTTAGGTAAAAGAGACTTACGTAAAAGATTCTCTTGGGGCACCTGGCTGGCTCAGTCACTAGAGTGTGCAACTCTTGATCTCGGGGTAGTGAGTTCAAGCCCCACATTGGGCGCATAGAGCTTACTCAAAAAAAAAAAAAAAAAAAGATATTCTAGTAATGGTATGCTTATTTATTCTTCCTGCTCTCCTCAAAAATAACAACGAAAGCCAACAGGTGCAAAACTCAGTTGTGGGCAAGGCTTGATTCTCTGTGAAAAGAAGCTCACAGTAGGAGATAAGGCTGGAGAGGTACATGTGGTCAGGTCTGGAAGGGTCTCTGCCATACTAAGGAGAGTGAACATGTGAGCAGCAGACTGCTTAACTGTGACTTCCAACCTGCCTTTCTGCTCTGGCTTCGGCTTAAATTGATTGGTCCACTGACTGGGAAAGACACCAAAAAGACGCATAATAAATATTTATGGAATGAACACAATTGTTTTCAATCTTCATATGAAGAGGTTGGATGTTTCCATATTTGAAGATACAGCTCTTGGAGAGAGCAAGATAGAGTCCCTCGTGTACAGCAGTGTGGTAAGCAGCCAAGGGCGTTGCAGCTAAGACCATATCATGAAGAGCCAACACAGGCTGAGGACAGCCAGAACTGATAACCAGTAAAACCAGAAGACGCCTGCAAAGACCCAAGACTGATAAGACTCCTTTAAAAAGGGAGGACTTTTGCAGCAAACCATCAAACTCATCAGACACTGACTTTTTTTCACCGCATTCAATGTCTGGAGAGTAACAATTTGCTGCAAAAGCCCTCCCTTTTTATTTTTTTTTTTATTTTTTTTTTATTTTTTTTTTATTTATTTATTGGAGAGAGAGACAGTGAGAGAGAGCATGAGCGAGGAGAAGGTCAGAGAAGCCCTCCCTTTTTAAAGGAGTCTTATCAGTCTTGGGTCTTTGCAGGAGTCTTCTGGTTCTGCTGGTTATCAGTTCTGGCTGTCATCAGCCTGTGCTGGCTTCATGTTATCTGGTCTTAGTTGCAGTGCCCTTGGCCGCTTACCACACTGCTCTGCATGAGTCAGTGCTTGACATGAGTGACTCCATCTTGTTCTCTACAGCTGTGTTGTAGTAGCTTACTGAACTCGTGGATTTGGAGTCAGGAGATCCAGATTTGAGTTCCACCTTCACCAGGTATTAGTTAAGTGATGGAACTGTTCACTTGGGAGAAGATGATAGCTAATAGATTGACTTAATTCCCAAAAGCTATTTAAGAAAATGGCCCCAGATAGAAATCCTTGAGGTCAAGAGAACCTTCGGGCTAGATTTGGAAAGTCTTTGTGTGGGGAATAGGGACAATATATAGAGAGCCTCTGAGTGGTGTGGGATTGAGAATAGTAAAGAAAGGACAGGGACACTTTGTTTTGGAAAAATGACCATATCCCAGGCAGCACGTGCCTTCCCAATTTTTTTCAACACCTCCTGGTCCTCATTTTATTTAAAGTAATAAACGTGTCAATAAGATAAAATAGGAATGAACCTTTTACTGTTCCTATAGGGTAAATGGCTCTTTAAATGTAGAGTGAACTCTGACATAGAAACTATAGCTGGACACTGCTGATGTTAATAAAATCCAAGTTGATGTGGACCTTCTTAGAATTACCTGGAACAGTAATTTCTAAACTTGTTTCTTAAGTATCTTTATCCTAGCAAAAAAGCGTTTTTGAGCATTTACTATTCAATGTGAGTTTATTTATAAGTTATAAAAGTACTGCTTTATTAATACACTGTAAAAAATAGGCACTAAAAAGAATGAGATTAAACGATAGAATTTTCTAATTTTTCTATTTACAGTTTAATAGCTCATCTCGTTTACAGTCCACATTAGAAACTTGGAATTAGGGAAGGAACTTCTCATGAGTGAGAGCTTAATGGGTAGGTTCATAGCTTGAGTGCCCTAGACCGAGAGCCTCTGGGTTTGCCTCTTCTGAGGCTTCTACATTTTTATACCTGCAGGGGGAGTAGTTAGGCTACTTCTTATATGGACCTAAAGTTGTCATTTATCCTTACCACAGACAAAGAGCTTTATTTAAAGAAATAAATAAACTACTAAAATAAATAAAACTCAGAGGTGAGTCTCTTTCACCTCACTTTATACCACAGAACAACTCTAAGCAGTAGTCTCTGTGGGTACCCAGTTAGTGCCCGGTAAACATTCAGTGCAATTCCAGAAGGAGAGGAATTTCCCATTGAAAAGAGCAACAAGTGCAGAGTAGAGAGATGATTACGGTCTGAGCTCTTGGAGGTGCAAGGTCCAGGTTTAGTTTTAGGGACATCCTATGGTGATAGTAATAGTTTTTAAAATGATAGTAAATAATATTTATTGATACTGAGCTTGTATCTG
Source organism: Enhydra lutris kenyoni (assembly GCF_002288905.1). NCBI lineage: Eukaryota > Metazoa > Chordata > Mammalia > Carnivora > Mustelidae > Enhydra > Enhydra lutris. The sequence continues at coordinate 21,758,277 of NW_019154121.1, forward strand.
GCTCAGTGCTATATAAGTAGTATTTTATATGTGTATGTAAAACTTAATGCTATAACCCATGAGGTACATACTACTATCCCTGTTGTTCGGATGAAGAAACTGAGACTTAAAGAAATCTAGAAAATGTAGTATCTGAAATTATATACTTCATTTTCGTGTATTCTGTATTTCACATGCTGTGCATTTTTGTCTGCTCATCCACTTAACTAATGATTATTTAATACTTAATATATCAGGCACTTACTAAATATTCAGAATACAGAAATGGCAAAGAATGGCATTTGCTGTCTTAACCTCAGTATCTCATAACCTACTGGAACAAAAGATAAATAGCATTTGTGTTGCATTTGCTTTTTAACTGTATTTCGTATGTATTATGTCACTTAGCCCTTGTAATACCTATTTTACAAATAGGGAAAATAAGTCTGAGACAGAACTTGAACCCAAGCTAGTGAATCATTTGTTATGCCGTAGCTCCCTTTTTATATTTAGATGAGTAGCATCAGATCACAACCAAGTTTATTCTTGCAAATTTCATAATTTCCTTTCAAATATAGTTGATTCTACTTAAGGAAATTGAAGACCATATTAAATAACTTAGGAAGCTGGGATGCCTGGGTGGCTCAGTTGGTTAAGTGGCTGCCTTCTGTTCAGGGCATGATTTCAGGGATCTGGGATCAAGTCCTGCGTTGGGCTCCTTGCTCAGTGGGGAACTTGCTTCTCCCACTCCCTCTCCCTGCCACTCTGCCTGCTTGTGCTCTTTCTCTCTTTCTCTGTCAAATAAATAAATAAAATCTTACCAAAAAAAAAAACTTAGGAAGCAGGTTTGGTTTCTGCTCAGTCTTACATAGGAATTATTCTATTAATTTAGGTCTTTTTTTTTTTAAGATTTTATTTATTTATTTGACAGACAGAGATCACAAATAGGCAGAGAGGTAGGCAGAGAGAGAGAGAGGAAGGGTAGCAGGCTCCCCGCCAAGCAGAGAGCCCGATGTGGGGCTCGATCCCAGAATCCTGGGACCATGACCTGAGCTGAAGGCAGAGGCTTTAACCCACTGAGCCACCCAGGCGCCTAGGTCATTTTTTAAAGTTTTTTTTTTTTTTTTAGTAATCTCTGCATCACACGTGCAGCTCAAACTCACAACTCCAAAATCAAGAGTCACACACTCTTCCAGCTGAGCCAGGCAGGTCATATTTTAAATGCGATTTCGTTTCATATCTTTCTTAAAGACCAGAGAACGAGATTTTCAATCTTTACACATACTTCATTTATTCACTTGTTTTAGGATACCTTCTCTCTTCGATTTTCACCACAGGCAACTTCAGAGTGGACCTTGGATTACCCGCCTTTTTTTGCATGGTTTGAGTATGCCCTGTCACATGTTGCCAAGTATTTTGATCAAGAGATGCTGAATGTCCATAACCTGAATTACTCCAGCTCAAGGACCTTACTTTTCCAGAGATTTTCTGTCATCTTTACAGATGTACTCTTTGTGTATGCCGTCCACGAGTAAGTCTGAGAATGTCATTTTGTGTGAAAGGTGTTGAGAACATGATATAGTATTAAGTAGTATTAACTGGTCCCTCATTTGGGGGAAATGAAGTTCATATAATAGCGAATGCTTGAACAGTCCCAAACTCTATTAGTGTTTTAAACTATGCAGTGAGTAATCACAGTAAACAGTCTAGCTGAGTCTTGTGGAAGAAAATGTGAGATAAGGTGGGGTTACAAGGCAGAGGCAGAACAGGAGATTGTGAACATTGTGAAAAGTAGTCCCAAGTAGAGTTCCATAACCATTTCTCCTGCCTAGAATGGTTCCGTATGCTTTCCTTTCCTTTCCAAATGCCCCCAGAGGCTTCTGTGACCTACCCTATTGTTTAGGATACACACACATACATGTAGCACACACACACTCGTGTACGCACATGCATTGTGCTGACCACACTAACTGTGTCCCTTCAGTGAACCTTGTCACAAATGAATCATTTCTCTTTGTGAAGCCCTGAACCCTTGCCCCATTCAGGAAAGAGTCCCTTGGGAATGTTTTAATCCCTGATCATTATCATGGAGTATTTCCTGTTTGACACCTTAACTTTCAGTCTGTTTATCACCTAGCAAGAGTTGAAAGGGAATTCAATTTGTGGTGTAGTCCTTTAAACTCAAAACCTTTGAATTCAAGCTTCCAGGGAAAGTGTATATATAGGCAGAAAGAGGAGGAGTAGAATTAATTTCCATCTGCAATGTAGAGGGAGCCGTTAAGTAAGATATAAATTGTTGAGATCTATGTACCAATTCCTAGAACTAGGCACCAAGTATAGATAGTAATTTACTTAATTTTTTCAATTACCCTATAAGGTTGCTGTCTTTGTTGATGAGGAAACAGACTCCATGGAGGAAAAGCAGGTCACCTTTTGTTAACCCCTCTTTAATTATATCTTTATTGTCTGGGTTTTGTTGTTGTTGTTGTTGTTGTTTTTTGGCTTAGAATTCTGTTTTTAGGATTTGCCAATATTCAAATGAAAATACATTTTAAAAAATCTTTGTATAGGATTATATATCTGTGTCAGTTTTGAAAAACAAATGTACACGTATACATAAGATAAAAATGACCCATACTTTTCCACTTACAGCTATCACTGTTAGCATTGTGGTGCCCATTATTTCAGCCTCTCTTCTGTGTCTGAATATAATTTTATAAAGTAAAAACAGTATCATAATTTTTTGTCATCTGCTATTGTCACTTAATAATAGATCTTCTCCTTTAAATGATACACATTTTTAATAAATTGTTTTTAAAATTATTTGGACAATCAGGAGCTATAAGTTAATGGCACTATTTTTGACTGCTATATATATATAATATTATATTATAAATATATAAATATTTAATATTTATTATATAAATATATAAATATACATATTTAGAGTGCTAGATCATCTTGGTCTGCATTTTTTTTAGTACAGTTGACACACAATGTTACATTGTTATATTAGTCTTAGGTATGGTCTGAATTTTTTACTCAAGGACTGAAATAGTGTATGCCCTCTAAGTTTTCAAAATCCTTTTGGGTTTATAGTGGCTGTTTTTTAATTTTTCTTTTTATTAAATGAAGACTTTGTTTCCAATCAGCATAGCTGAGAAAGACATGGAACTGGCCCTGAGGTCTTTGCTTCTGCTGTCACCTTTTTAAGCAGTCAAGAACAGCATGGACAGTTTATCAGGAACAGCTAGTAAAATGTATCTGAGTGTATCATAGTGTACTTTGTAATAGTATTGTGATGTTCTAATGAAGATGAAAGGTGTTTCTGCTTCCTTCTTGCTGTTTCAATGTAGGTGTTGTAAATGCATTGATGGGAAAAAAGCAGGTAAAGAACTTACAGAGAAGCCAAAGTTTATCCTATCAGTGTTACTGCTATGGAACTTCGGGTTGCTAATTGTGGACCGTATCCTTGACATTTTCTGTGCTATTCCCTTACTTATTCTGATATAACTAAGTATAAGATTAATTATTTCTACAATGATGATTCTGAAATATGAGCTGCTTTTGTAAATGGATGTGGGATGGGTTGTTGGATTCCCCAAACTATGGTTTCTGTGGGTTCTGCAATTCTACCAGATTCTGATTGTTAGAGCACTTTGTCTCTGAAAAGTTAATGATGTTCAAGAACCAGTTAAGCCACCAGTAAGTAAAGCAATATACTGGGATTTGTTGACTGTCTTTAGATTAATATGTTTATCTTAAATAGTTTTATAACACATTATTCTAAATACCTTCTCTAGGAAAGGGCCTCCCTCACCGTTGCATATGGGAACAGACAGGCCTTCATGCTTTTCTGCCATTTTGGCTTACCACATATTAACAGGCAAAGTTCTTAAATCCAGAAGGTTTGAATGAAACTAAAATCTTAATGATAGAAGCCTGATGTTTTATAATTTTCATAAAGGTAGCCACATGTGAGGAAAACACCCAGACTTTGGTTCAAGTCTGACCTGGACTCATTTCTTAGCTATGGCATCACAGTAGCTTTAGGCCATATGTGCGTTAATGGCTCCGAGCTCTAACTTCCTCACCGGCTCATTGGGAGGCTTACTGTGTAAGATTGAGTATAGGTACTCTAACCAAGGGCCTGCCGCATGCTAGCAGCCTTCAGTGGCTTTTAGGCCCTTACTTTCTCATCCCTAATCCTAAAAAACAAAACCAAAAAACTTCCCCCAGCGCTTCTGGGTCTTTAAGGTAGAAAAAACATTGGAAAGCTTCCTGGTTTTCTTCTTAAATGTAAATTTCTTTATGCCCTATATAATCTTTGATACTATATATATGTTAATTAGAGTTTGTCTCTGATTTGACTCTGTTTATGAGAAACACATTTATGAGAAGTCCAAACTGGGAGGAATATTTTTGTTTTTAGTTTGCCCATTAGGAAAGCATTTGCATTTTTATACTCAGTCTGCTGACCCAGTTCAATTTGAATTTGGTATCCTCGGTTATCTTTCCTTAACCTAAGCTCAGATATTCATTTCCAGTACAATGGTTTTTTATTTGGATTAATGCTACTCTCCGTTGCACGATTATTTCAGGTAAAGGCAAAATAGGCTGATGAGATTTTTGCTCCTTAGGTCTGACTTTGAGCTTATAAGGTTAACAGTATAATGGGTGATGGACAGACTTATTTGACCAGTTGTTTTGAATTGCCAAGCGTTATAGACACTTGTCGTTACCAAGCTGTAGACACTTTGAGTGTTTCGCAAATCCCATCTCCTCTCTTGATAACTTTCTTCCTCTTACACGTAGACTCTAAAAACTTGTTAGAGGGTGGCAGTCCTGAAATAAACTTGAGATGCTATGTTTGGTTGGAATCATTTATCTAGGAATGAAATCTTCAGTTTTTACAATATGATCACTGATGGTGGGGTTTCACCATTAGATGTAGGCTAGCATCGTGTAACAGAAAGTATGGGATTTGGAATCAGAAGACTTGAGTTGAAATCCTGACTGACCCTAATAAACTGTATGACTCAGACAGGGCTCACACAAATGCTTTGGCCGCTTTGAGTTAGGTACATTATATATATCTTATTGAGTAAACCTCACAGCTATTCTGTGAAGTTATTATAATTATTACCCTCCCCTTTGTAGAGGAAGAAATCAGAAGTTTGGATTTCTGGTCCACCCCTCCATACTCTGAATCAGAATCCTTAGCCATCAGGGTTTCGGACTCAATAGGGAATTTTGATTCACAGTCAGGTTTGGGAACCATTAACCCAAAGCAAGTCATTTAACCCCCTCAGCCTCAGTTTTTGCATCCATAAAATGAAATGTACCCCCTTATTATATTGTTATTTGTAAAACAGGGCTCCCTACTGGGGCACCTGGGTGGCTCAGTTGGTTGAGCATCCGACTCTTGATCTCAACTCAGGTCTTGATCGCAGGGTTGCATTCAAGCCCCACATTGGGCTCCACACTAGATGCAGAGCCTACTTAAAATGGGGCTTCCTACCTCATGGGGACTTTGGAAAGATCAAATTTGATAATCCGTTTTAAAGTTCTTTGTCAACTATTAATGTCTGGATACGTTTTTTCTTTTAACCATAAAAAGCTACTCAGTAGTAGGGGCGCCTGGGTGGCTCAGTGGGTTGAGCCGCTGCCTTCAGCTCAAGTCATGATCCCAGGTCCTGGGTTCAAGCCCCGCATCGGGCTTTCTGCTCAACAGGGAGCCTGCTTCCTCCTCTCTCTCTGCCTGCCTCTCTGCCTACTTGTGATTTCTCTCTGTCAAATAAATAAATAAAATCTTTAAAAAAAAAAAAAAAAGCTACTCAGTAGTAGAAAACATCATTGGCATTCAGTGATTGTTGAGCGAATAAAGTTTAGCTATAGAACCAGCTAGACCTTCTCTGAATCTTACATAACTGATAAAATGGGTGATGAGAGATCCGAAAGCCCTCCATTCTCTTTCCTTATCATTCCTCACTCATCTGTTCTAGACCACACCCAATGAGAGAGTGAGAGAAGGAACCTGGCCTTTCATGGTCCCTTTTGCAGTCTCCTTGCTGAACCACAGGAACATTATCTCATTTGATCCCCAGATTCCTGTGAGGTAGGTAGAAAGCAGATTTATTTAGTTATAGTCAATCTGGGATTTTTTTGTTTATTTGTTTTAAATCAGACTACCTTTAGTTTGTTAGGGTCAAGTACTGTACTTGATATCTTCAGCCTGACAGTTCTATACATCACCTGATCTGTAACAGCAGATTGAAATGCTTCTTTGGTAACATAACATCATATGTTTTCTTTCGTACTCTCCTTCCCACCTTCTCTCTGGAAATCAAGTCCATCTGTTGTAAAACTGTAAGGGGGGCACTGAATTCTCAGGGCTTTAGATAAGGGGAATTTGTAATGTGTTGTCATGATGTGTCCTGTACCTCAGCATCAAGCTTAGTATTGAATGAATACTTGTTGCAGTAACGAACTGGCTCAGTATAAAAACTAACTAGGATCACTTGCCTGTTTTCACCTTCTATTGCATGTAGAATATTTGCCTGAATTTTAAAAACTTTATATTATAGCAAATTTAAATCATATACAAAAGTAGGGAAAATAGTAGGGTGATCTGCACACATACACATACACAGGATTATTTTGAAACACATCACAGACGCAGTATTTTGTTCATTAGGTAGTTCAGAATATATATTTTAAAATGTGTATTTTTTGTTGTTATATCTTATATTTTTAATGGATCTTTAAATTAAAGATTTTATTTATTTATTTGACAGACAGAGATCACAAGTAGGCGGAGAGGCAGGCAGAGAGAGAGGAAGGGATGCAGGCTGCTGAGCAGAGAGCCCGATGCGGGGCTCGATCCCAGGACCCTGGGATCATGACCTGAGCCAAAGGCAGAGGCTTTAACCCACTGAGCCACCCAGGCGCCCCTAAATTATTATATTTTTATTGAGACATAGTTGACAGTGTTACATTAGTTTCAGGTGTACAGCATAGTGATTCAGCAACTCTGTACCTTAGGGAATTCTTACCACAAGAATACCACCGAAGCTCCCATCTGTCACCATACATTATTTCAACACCACTGGCTATATTCTCTATATTTTAGAGAATATTCTCTTTTATTACTGTGACTTACACATTTTTTTAACTTTAAACATTTTTAAAATTTAAATTCAGTCAATTAACATACAGTATATTGTTGGTTTCAGAGGTACAGGCCTATGGTTCATCAGTCTTGTATGATACCCAGTGCTCATTACATCACGTGCCCTCCTTAATGTCCATCACCCAGTTAACCCATCCTTCCAACACCCTCCCCTCTAGTCATCCTCAGTTTGTATCCTATGATTAAGGGTCTCTTATGGTTGTTGGGTTTTTCTGTTGTTTTATGGGTTTTTTTTAAGATTTTATTTATTGGCCAGAGAGAGAGAGACAGCAGAGAGGGAACACAAGCAGGGGGAGTGGGAGAGGGAGAAGTGGGCTTCCCACTAAACAGGGTACCTGAAGCAGGGCTCGATCCCAGGACTCTGGGATCATGACCTGAGCAGAAGGCAGACACTTAACTATATTGTACACCTGAAACTAATATAACACTGCATGTTAACTGGAATTAAAATTAAAGCTTTAAAATAAAAGGCTAAAAATCCAACATTTGGTACATTCAGATTTCACCAGTTTTTCTACTAATGTTCTTTTTCTGTTTCAGGATCCAACCAGGATACTATATTACTACATTTAGTTTACCCTGAATTTTAAAGTGATATTTCCCTTTTAAATCTCCTAGAAAAGGCATATGGAAGGAGCATTTCTCTTTGCTGTTCTTCTACACTTCAAGCACATCTACCTCTACGTAGCACCAGCTTATGGTGTATACCTGCTACGGTCTTACTGTTTCACTGCAAATAAACCAGGCAAGTTTCAGTGATGATAGCAAAACCTTTATTTTATTTTTTTATTAGCTTGGTAATTTGCTTCATGAGAGGGTTTTATGAGGCACAACAGATACCTCGTGACTGTTGTGTTTTTTTTTTAAGATTTATTTGTTTATTTAACAGAGTAGGAGAGCACAAGTAGGGAGAGTGTCAGAGGGAGAGGGAGAGGCAGACTCCCCACTGAGCAGGGAGCCCAATGCCAGGCTGGATCCCAGGACCCCAGAATCACCACCTGAGCCGGAGGCAGACACTTAACCAACTGAGCCACCCAGGCATGCCTGAGATACCTCTCAATTAACTGATCCTACAAACCCTTTACCCATTCGACTTTTCTGTGCTCTTCCACTTCGTAAAGATTGGTATACTATCAGGGGATACTCCTACTTTTAGCACATTATTAAGTTATGGTGGTCCATGCTCCTAGTAATGGTAATGTTTCTTTTCTGTAGATGGGTCTGTCCGGTGGAACAGTTTCAGCTTTGTCCGTCTTATTTCCCTGGGACTGGTTGTTTTCCTTGTTTCTGCTCTTTCATTGGGTCCTTTCCTAGCCTTGGTAAGTCTTCTTTTTTTTTTTTTTTTTTTTTTTAATAGAGTAGCATGTGTTTTGAGTTGCTGCTTTGTTGTTTAGAAAAAAATAATAAAACCAAGAATGTATAAAATAAACAAAACTACTTTTTTCTTACTCTTCTCTGCTATGACTCCCCAAAGATAGAATGGTATTCTTTGTTCATAATCAGATATGCATGTATATATTTATATGTTGAAGTATGTCTTCCACATAGACACACACACTCAGAATCGATAATCATCATTCACAGATTTCCGCATTTGCTCATTTCCCTACTTGCTGTAATTTATTTGTAACCCCCAAATCAGTACTCATGGTGTTTTTACATTCTCTGACAGCAAACATTCAAAGTGCCTAGAATATTACACATGTTCAACAGATATTTTTTAAAATTGCTCCCTTCTTCCCATACCCTGAATTCCACTAATTAATTTTAATTCCTGATAAAACTGAAAAACATCACATCCTTTCTAGAATCTTCCTTGGGGTCATCCTCTTGTCAGTAGACTTGGATAAGTTGCACAATGTCTTCTTCTGCACCTCATAAATTCTTCCCTTATGATGCTTCTCTCATAGCAGTGGATTGGTATTCAGAATTGTCTTGTCCCCCATCAACAGATAAGGTTAGATAAGAGGAGGTTCTGACAACTGCTCAGGATCACATAACTACTTGAAGGAACAAAGACTGGAACTCAGACATAACTTTCCACTCACCATGTCACATAGTTCCCTAGTTCTCTTTTTGAGTCAGAGAAGATTGGTCACTGTTGAATCTTTTTTCTACAGAACCAGCTGCCTCAAGTCTTGTCCCGACTCTTCCCTTTCAAGAGGGGCCTCTGCCATGCATATTGGGCTCCAAACTTCTGGGCTTTGTACAATGCTTTGGACAAAGTGCTCTCCGTCATCGGTATAGTAGCAAGCCTTATTACATAGACAATGAATTTGGAAAGGACAAGTCACACTGAGAAATGGAAAACACTGCTTTGTGTTTGGAATATGGCTGAAGTGTTGGTTCTGTAGCTGTGCGTTCCAGGTTTCAGAATGAACAGGGGAGCAGCTCAAGGACTAAGGCTTTAGGGAAGTAGACAGACTATGCTCCTTACAAAAGCTGTTGTGGCCATGACCTTGTTGATCCTTTCCTTGGGAAAAAAATAAAGACATTTTTAAAGGTAGACATTTTTTAAAGGTAATTTTTGCCTTAAATAAGATGTTATTCAGCAGTTAATCCCACTTTTAAACTTAACATGTGCAGAAGGAAGGAAGAATGTGTAAGTTGTGACTCTGGGTATTAAACCAGTAAGGAAAATGATAGCCATGACGAGATGAGAAGAAATGAGAAACCTAAGCTAGCCTTTTAAGTTTGGATTGTGATAAAAACCAAACAAACGATTTAATCTTGAGATGGTTCTGCTGAAAATAATTCATTCTGGAATAATCCACAGTAGTTTGTGAATATAGCCTAGCTATATAGGGAAATGGTACGATCAAGAGAAAGGTCAGCAAACTTTGTCTTTAATGAGCCAGATAGTAAATAGTTTAGGCTTTGCAGACCACATAAAGTGTTTTTGTTTTACAACCTTGGAAAATATAAAAACTTCATAGCTTCAGGGCTGGTGCAAAAGTAAGTCACACACTGGAGATTTGACCCTTAGGCTAGACTTTGTCAACGCCTCCTCTAGTCTGGTGAGTTTTTTGGAAGCCCACCGGTATAAATTACTGGCTGTGTGGCATTGTTCAAGCCAATGGGATAATAGAAGTGACTGTCCACATGCACCATGTTGTAAGAAACACATAATAATAAGGAAATGCTACGTTGTTCATAGTAGGGGCCTTTGGAGCCAGACAGACCTGGGTTTAATTCTACAACTTCTCACTTGTGTGACTTTGGACAAGTTACACATCTCTCTGTGCCTCAGGGGCCTGAAAATAATGGCTGCAAAACTCTGCACACGATAGCTGCCATTACTGTTTTTGGTACATACTTGTGGGAAATCATAATATGGGATTATCCCTCACCCACTGTGAATCCAGCCTTGATGTACATGGATCCTTACAAGAATTTCTTAACATTTATATTTCAGAAACCTTAAACAACCAGCACAGTATGAGATTCAAGGGTCACTTTCCTTGTCTGAGTCAGGAAACTATGCTGTACGTTATCTTTTTTATCTGTTTCCTCAAAGATGTCTTAACCTGGAAAGTCAGTGGCAGGGAGATAGTTACTAGCTTTAAGGAGAATCATCAGACTGAAGGGAAAAGGAAAGACGTTAATGAATACAAAATATTTTGGTAGTCTACACCTTTCCACGTTTCAGTGATTTTCAGTGGTATTAGGGCCATGCAGGTGCTCAGACTGTCTGTCCTATTAGCTTGTTTGGGATGGGGTTTGCATCATCATCCTCAGACTTATTTCATTTAACAAGTATTCCTTGAGCCCCTGTGTGCTGGGCATAGAAATAGATTAATCATCATTTCTGCCTTTATGAAACCCAATACAGTGGAGGAAATGAGCACATAACCAGATACAGTGCAGTGGAGTCAACACCATTTAGAGATGTGTAGAAGGTCCACATGTGTATCTCTAGCCACAGGAAAATCAGCTCTACTTTTTTATTTAAAAGCTTTCTCAGATGAGGGAGTGAATTAGGAGTTAACTTTGCTAATCGAGTAGGCCATTCTAAGCAAAAGGGACAAGTGTGGAGAATCCTATGTCAGTTGGTTGTGGCCACGCCACATTTAATGAAGCGGAGATGAAGCTGGAGAGGTAGGAAGGAGACATTCTCTGCCATGCTTGGGAATATGGATTTTGAAGGATTCCAAGCTGGCGTGTGACATGGTCAGACCTGCATTTTAAAAGCCTGCTCATTTTAGGGGCGCCTGGGTGGCTCAGTGGGTTAAAGCCTCTGCCTTCAGCTCAGGTCATGATCCCAGGGTCCTGGGATAGAGCCCCGCATCGGGCTCTCTGCTCAGCAGGGAGCCTGCTTCCTCCTCTCTCTCTGCCTGCCTCTCTGCCTACTTGTGATCTCTGTCTGTCAAATAAATAAATAAAATCTTTAAAAAAAAAAAAAAGCCTGCTCATTTTAGAGGTGAGAGCAGATTGCTAGTCATGCTGCCTGCCAGCAAAGTTCCTTTTAAGCTGCACGAATTCCCTATTCTAATACACACAGCTGCTTTGCATTGTGTCATTGCAAAACCAGAGCCATTTTAGGTAGAATAGTACAGAATTGAATTAAAATATCTTGACCTTGAAGTAGCAATAAGATTTAGTAGCTTTTTTTTAAGGAGTTCGCTGGTGAAATATTGTACACTGTCAATAAAAATAAAGTATCTACGTATTCCGTAGGTTTGAAATTGAAACTTCTTGATCCCAACAAAATTCCAAAGGCCTCAATGACAAGTGGTTTGGTTCAGCAATTCCAACACACAGTCCTTCCTTCAGTGACTCCCTTGGCCACCCTCATCTGCACTCTGATGGCTATACTGGTAAGAATTCACCCACAGTACTCATTTCTTGAGTTTTCTGTGCTTTTCTTTTGTGTGGCTGGTTAATTTCAGCTTCCAAGTTTTTCCAGCTGTAGGACAGATACCGTGGCTGTGATGCTTTTGCAGATTGAGGCATTTCATTTCTATTCTTAGAGTAACAGAACACCTTAAGGAAAGATTACCAGTAAAACCTCTGTGAGAAAGATCCCTCACTATGGCTGTCAGGTCATCTGTCCACCCTCAGATGAGGAAAAAAGAAAAGCCCAGGGAGAAGGGGGCGAGGACTGCACTGTGGTTAAAGAGGGAAATGTGTGTAGTGGGGAGCTTGGGTTTCTGGTGTTGTTTTCATTGTGACTAGTCAAAAATCGGAAGTTGGCTGGACTGCAGGGATATTTTTGTCTTGATGATAACCGTGAATTAAGAGAGTCAACAATAGCTGTTTGAGCGTCAGACATTGAATCTAACGTGAGCCAGATGCTGTTAGAGGGTTCCTTCATAGATGTTTTCATGATAGCTTAGCGATCACAATGCTCTCAATTTCATGATATAATTTTGGTGGCATTCAATATAAATAACTCAATCCTACCTATAATTACACTCAGCTTTAATTTTGGTTTCTAAATGATCAAACCCAGCAAGATACCTGACCCCAGTTAATTAAATGGCAGTACTGGTTGGTAATTAAGCTTTGCTGGCCTGCTTGTTCCTATGTTCTAAGGTAAAAGCTTTTTTTAAAACCTCAGCCTCATAAGCTGCATGTGGAAAGCCATAGTTTTCTTGTTTTTTTTTTTTAAGTTTTTTTTTTTTTTTTTTTTTTAAGATTTTATGTACCCATTTGACACAGAGAGAGAGAAAGAGAGAATGGGAGAACACTCGCACAAGGATGGGGAGTGGCAGGCAGAGGGAAAGGGAGAAGCAGGCTTCCTGCCAAGCAAGGAGCTCAGTGCAAGGCTCTATCTCAGGACCCTGTGATCATGACTTGAGCTGAATGCAGACACTTAACCGACTGAGCCACCCAGCTGCCCCCATAGTTTTGTTATAAATTACACTCTAGCCCACAGAAGTAGGTATGTCTTTATTAGTATGACAAAATCTAATTTATTATTAGCCCCAAAATGTTTATGAACTTTTGTAGTTTGACCTAATAGGTTCAGTGGCTACTAATTAACTAATTCTGAAGATGTAATAAGGGGTTTACTGGATATCCTAGAACTTAATTTTATTTTACTAATTCTGATGAACAGAATTACTTTAATGACTTAAATATGTATTTCCAAAAGCCTTTTTTTCTGAGTAGCTTTTTTTATAACTTTTGTTGTAGTGTTCACAAAGTAATGAATTATCCCAGTTTAATGGAGAATAAATAGCCTAAGATCTACAGTTTTTCAGAGATGATATAAATTGTATTCATCTGAAGACTTTTTATAAAGCCTATTTTGAATGATATTGAAGTTTTATCTTTGCCTGTTGTTTCTAGCCCTCTGTTTTCTGTCTTTGGTTTAAACCTCAAGGGCCTAGAGGCTTTCTCCGATGTCTAATTCTTTGCGCCTTAAGCTCCTTCCTCTTTGGGTGGCACGTCCACGAAAAAGCCATACTCCTCGCAGTTCTCCCAATGAGGTAAGCAGATAATTCAGTCAGCTGGCATTTCTGGCAGATTTCCCAATGACTCTATTGTTTTCTGTTTGATCTGTCCCTTCTTGGCATGTCCTGTGGGATAGGCAAAGGCAAAGATGTACAGGAACAGATTTATACTAGGACAGGACAGGGATGCTTAACTTGGGATCCCTGGACCTGTGAAATTGCACGTACCATTTCTGCATTTTTTTGTTAAGAGGTACTATAGTGATTAAAAACCAGGATACTGGGCTGTTAGATCTGGATATTGAATGGCAGCATAGTATAGAAAAGCGTGGGCTTTGGTGTCATCACATCTGTGAAAATAAGGTTCCACAGTTTCTTGCTAAGTGTTGTTAGTCAAAGTCAGTATCGAGGCTATTATGGAATGAAATGTAACATTTGTATAGCACTTCGCATTTTGCAGAACTTTTCTTGGGGTGCTTTTTGAAGGGGGGTATTTTGTGGGGGCTTTTTTGTATTTTTTTCTTTTGAGCCTCACAACAACCTGTAAGGTAATTAGGGTAAGTGGATATCATTCTGTCTTAACATCTACAGAAACTGGAGCCCAGAGAGTTTAAGTGACTTACCTAAAGCCACATAGCTAGCAAGTAGCACAGTTAGGACTTAAACCTGATGTTATAATGCCGATTCCTATGATCTTTTCAGTGTACCATGCTTTAAAAAAAAAATTCAATGCAATAGTGTCCATTTTGTATAAAACTAAAACCTGATAGATGGTAATATAACTAGCCTTTTTTTCTTGAGATTTCTCTCAAATCCTGTAAGAAATCAGTTAAGCTCTGAAGGAACCTTAAGCAAATTTGTCACATCAGTACATGGCTTGTCTGGATTCATTCACCAACGTGGAGTTTCCAAATTAAGAAATAGGGCAAAACTGCTAATGTCTTTGGTTAGAATTCATACTAACCACCATCAGGCACAGGGCACCACCCCATAGAAGAGCTATAGGGTTAGAAACTCCTAAGTCCTCTTTCCCTGGCTACCACCATTAGGCAGCTCCCAATCCCACAACATCACTTTCTCTGGAGAAGGCAATTACTCAGGGAAGCAAGACTCTTTATGAATACGCCCCAGTTCACTGTGGTACATTCTTCATAAATTTTCCCACTACATTAGTATCCTCAATTGAATTGAACCTGTAGCAAAGATCAGTGTGTTATCTTATGCTTAAGTCAGTTCTAGAAATAATGATAGATGCAACTTGTTCTTAGTTTATTCAGGTTATCTGTAAGTGTCCAAGTTTCAGTTGTTTTAAGGAATTATTGTAAGAATTTTTATTTTTAGCCTTCTGTCTGTGGGAAAAGCAGGAGATGCTTCAATTTTTCTGATTCTGAGCACAACAGGACATTATTCCCTCTTCCCTCTGCTCTTCACTGCACCAGGTAAATAGCCTTTTTTTTTTTTCTTTTTTAGAGAGAGAGAGATTTAGAGATTTGATTGCCATGCCCTTTTCATCAGGGCCTGAAGATCAATACTATCTGAGTTAAACAACTTTAAAATCTCTTGGAAGGAGTGAGCTCATCCATTGTCTTAAATAAAACCTCTAATTTGTCCCTAATCCTCAGTATCTTTAGATATCACAAAAATGCACAATTAAACTCAAAAACCTTAGCTAGCACTATATAGCTGTGTCAGTGTGCTTATTATATTGCCTTATGTATCACAAATCATTTTCTTCTCAACTGAATTATCATCTGTATTTTTTCTTTATTCTTTTAACAGAACTTCCCATTAAAATATTACTCATGTTACTATTTACCATCTATAGTATTTCCTCGCTGAAGACTCTATTCAGGTAATCCAAAAAAGTACATTTAAAATTATGTTTGCTCTTGTGAAAGGTTTCCTCTTAAATGGTCAGCTAAACCTTTTAAAAATATTTTTTAAGTTGTAAAAATAATAGAACAGCATTACAAAAAATTGGCCAATTTTTTTTTAGGGAGAAATTACCCATAATCCTATCACTCTGACATGACACCATAGTTCATGTCTTTATTT
Organism: Enhydra lutris kenyoni; assembly: GCF_002288905.1. Lineage (NCBI taxonomy): Eukaryota > Metazoa > Chordata > Mammalia > Carnivora > Mustelidae > Enhydra > Enhydra lutris. Next base: position 21,773,901 of record NW_019154121.1, read on the forward strand.
TAAGGTATATTTCAGGAGGGACTACCTAGCTGATATTAAAACCTTTAGGAAAACTAAAAATTGGAATGTAAAATATGCATTATGAGAAAAACCACATAAATATAGATGCATAAAGCTAAAATACATGTGAAAATTCTTGTTAGAGAATTATGGGTAGAATTCTTTTCTTTTAAACTTAATATAACATTATCTGTATAATTTTTTTTATTATGTTATGTTAGTCACCATATAGTACATCATTAGTTTTTGGTGTAGTGTTCCATGAGTCATTGTTTGCTTATGACACCAAGTGCTCCATGCAGTCCGTGCCTTCCTTTGGGAGGGGGGTGGGGGAATGGGTGAGCCCAGTGTATATTTTTTTTTTTTAAGATTTAATTTATTATTTGAAAGAGAGCGTTCACGAGCAGGGAGAGGGGCAGAAGGAGAGGGAGAGAATCTCAAGCAGACTCCCTGCTGAGTGCAGAGCCTGACATGGGCTCAATCTCACAACCCTGAGATCATGACCTGAGCTAAAACCAAGGCTTAACCAACTGAGCCTCCCAGGCGCCCCTGTATAATTTTTTAAAGCTTCCCTATGATTCATATCTGATTGTGTCCATGAACCTCATATACTTAATTACATTAAAACCCAGTTATGACCATATGACCCAGCAACTGGACTGTTAGGTACATACCCAAAAGAACTGGAAATAGGGACACAGATCTTTGTATACCAATGTTCATTGCAGCATTATCCACAGGAGCAGACAGAGATTGTATGAACTATCTAGAATAGGCAAATTCCCAGAGACAAAAAGTAAATTAGAGGCTACAGAGTAGGGGTGGGGGAGGAGGAACGGACAGTGATTATTGCTTAATGTTTCCAGAAGTTCTGTTGGGGTGACAATATTTTGAAAGTGGCTAGTGGTTATGGTAGCACCATTGTCAATCTACTTAATGGTACTGAAGTATATACTTAAAAATGGTTAAATAGCAAATTGTATGTGATTGTATCAAAACAAAAACATTTTACAAACCATCCATTTATACTGTTGACCATATTCTGACTCCAGTATCCCAGCAGCTGCCTTTCCTCTTCCAGGTGCACAGCTGATTCCCTCAGCCGCTTCCGCCAGGTGATGGCGTAGGTGGCTGGTGATTGGCTGCATTTGGACTGTTGAGATAATGCAGTGCAATATCATTATCAGTTTTTTCTAAATGTGAAATTTAATGCATTCTTTGGACTCTGGCTTTGATTATTCTGCACATCAGGACAGTGCAAGTGGGAAGCTTTAACTGAGAAATGTTTGCTACACCAGAGTGACACATTTAAAATCAGGCCTTTCTCTCCTTTTCTCTTCAGAAAAGAAAAGCCTCTTTTTAATTGGATGGAAACTTTCTACCTCCTCGGCCTGGGGCCTCTGGAAGTCTTCTGTGAGTTCATATTCCCTTTCACCTCCTGGAAGCTGAAGTACCCCTTTATCCCTTTGTTACTGACCTCAGTGTATTGTGCAGTGGGCATCACATATGCTTGGTTCAAACTGTATGTTTCAGTATTGACTGACCCTCCTGTCGGCAAGACAAAGAAACAATGAATAAAGGAACTGGTTGGATGTATTCCAAACAGTTATTTCATAGGAAATTAATCAGAACTTGAAGAAAGTTGCTGGTGGCATGAACCATTCATTTCAGTTGTTCTGTTTGGAGGACCATTCTTCTAAACTTGGCCTTGCCCAGCCTAGCAACCTGATTGTCACCATGGTGAAAGCCATTTGTCCTCCAAAAGCAATGAAACACTTTGAAATGAATCTCGCCTTGCCCTGTAAAATTGTCTGAGATCATTGGACTGCTATGCTCGCTCAAGGCATGCGAGGAGTTGACCAACAGTGTGATTATCTGTACCCTGTGAGGACCAGGTCAGGCTATAAAGCGTAATTAGAATCATGTGCTAAGGGAAGTGTAAATAAAATGCCATTTTGTATTTCTGAACAAAAAAGGTGTGGGATCATTACCGGCTCCTACACTTTGCTGTTGGCATGCGTGCAAGCAGATGATGTACTGTCCCCATTCTGCACACCTTGTTCCAGGAGTTTGGGTTGTTGTTGTTCTTGGAATTATACAATGACAGTACTCAGAAAGCTGGGGGGAATATTTAATGAACTGGTTTGGCCTGTCAGCAGAGGCTATAAACCGCATCTACACTTGTACTGATTTAAGGACATCTTGTCCAGTTTGTTCATTCTAATAGCAACCTCTGTGGTTTTGATAAGGCTGCCACTTCTTAAACTTTCCTCATGTGAACAAACTTAAGTAGTCTTTGCAGCCTGGCCTTCCACTAGAGGACTTCATACACACTTTTTATCCAGGACCCCAGTCTGCCTAATACCTGCTGCAGGTTCAAATTCAGCTGTTTATCTAGCCATCGCCAGGACCTTTCACCCACTTTATTGACCCATTATCCCCTAAGAAGCTCAGAGTCCAAGGCCAATGGCAGCCTGGGATGCTAATCCAGCTATATAACTCTCCCTTAAATTCACTCAATTCTGAGACTTCCTTTGAGTCTCATTGCAGAGATAAAAATAGGGCATTTGCCAAAGGGAGAGAGAAGCATAGGCCCACAGTCCCCCTCACACTTTGGGCTCCAACTATCCTAACAACTGAAAATTGCCAGAGTGCCATGCTATTTTGTACCTCTGCTTTCTTTCACTCATTCTCCTTCTGTGTACTTGCTCTCTCTCAGCTGACTTTTCTACCCTGTCATCTGATTGTACATACTTCTTCAAGATCAAACATAACCACTACCATATCTATTAATAGACTGGTAGTACAGTGTAGTGATTAAGAGTAGGAGCCCTGGAATCATACAGCCTGATTGAAAACCCTGCCTCCATCATTTTCTGTCTGTAGCCAAGTTATTTAGCCATCCTTTGCCTCTATGTCCTTGTCTCTAAAATGATCACCCAAAAAATCAGAACCCTGCCTGACACAGGAATGTTCAATAAATATCACCTGGTATTTTTATGAATACTTTCCTCTCCTGTCTCTCCCCCACCCCCCAGAATTGATCTCTCCCCACCCCCCGGAATTGAGTACCCTCACCATGGGTGTTCCCATGCTGGGGAATCTCCTTCTACCATTAACCTGTTTACCTGTTCCCCTGGAGCCACTGGAAGTTTGAAAGCAGAAATCACACTTGCCCTAATAGCCCATTTTTGGCACAGTTGAATGAATGAAGCACACAACACAGGCCATGATTAAAATCCAAGTATTTACTAATACTAACATTAACACAAGAGACTCAATATAGTTCACATCTTGGCCAGTTGGTGTGCAAGCCAAAAACAACAACAACAACAACAAAAAAAACAACTAGAAGTTACATTTGGACACATCTCCACAAGGCCAAATTTAACTGTACTTTGTAGGGGGTTCTGTGAAGTCAGAACTGGAGGAGCTTATCTGGTGCAGAGATTTCCAGAATGTTCTGCAGAGCCTGGGATGTTCTTGAGAGTTGCCTGAGAGGCTCTGGGCCCTGTCCCATCTTCTACCAAAGCAAATATGCTTTGATCTATTTATATATTAGGCTTCACATAAATTTTTGTTTGACCAAAAAGTTCAAAGTCCAAATACATTCCCTTTAAATACATTCCCTCTTACATTATCAGGTCAGGAGCGAAATGGCTCCAGAGACAACAGTAGCTTGTTGGTGCCAACATAGACTAGAACCCAGACTTCTGCCTACAGCCCATGAGTCCCAAGTATGATACATTATGTTCACGTATTTAGATTTTGTGAGATGTGGCTGATTTTCAAGAACAAATTCCTAGGTTTCAGCAGTTGCTAAATAAACCAAAGTGCTGCTTCAGAATGTTCTGAAATCTAGAATTAAGCAATGTCAAGAACAAGCTAAGGTTACTATCAAAATTTAAATAAGATATATAAATAACTCATTTTTTACCTGCTCTTTATATGTAGTGTGCCAACATTTAACAAGATAAAAGAAAGGTGGGAGGGACTTGGTATTCTTGGTCACAGTGTCTTTTCCCTAAGCAGAGGGGTAGAGCCAGAACTGGAAGGGAGCAAAGGAGAGTACGCTGCCTTCCCAGCCTGAAACTGGGAAGTTTCCTTGTTAATGACTTCCGCCTGAAAGCTGTTCCTTGAGAAGGAAGCCCTTCGGTGTCAGGGAGATGCCCCCTACATAGATATATACCCCATATGGCTGTTTGCAGTTAATGGGACAGAAAAGCATTCCAATAAAATATGGCCTTTGAAAAAGATGTTAGTCTTGAGTAGTTTGATGGAATTATATTTCCAGCACGATTGTGGTAAAAAGCAAATCTTTTGACCTCTCTATCCCCTTTCTTGTGCACCAAAAAAGCAGGCTACTATGCTAATGGCATAGTCTGAGATTAGAACAAATTTATAGACCTCAAAAACTTGAATCAATACAGCCATTAGTATCTCACGATGAAGTCCTATATTCAGCATCCTTATTGTATAGAAAGGTAGATAAATGTACCAGTTTTTTGTTTTGGTCTCAGGAGTCAGAAAGAAGAACAATATGCTTGTATATATAAAACAACTACAAAAGGGACAGGACCGAAGATACTCCTATGTCCAGAATCACATAACTTTAGAATCCTAGAAAGGCTCTCAGAAGTTCACTCGGGCCACATTCATTTTTTACAGTTTTCCTGACAGAATAAATAGGCAGTGTGGAGGTGTTCACCCCTTCATAAAACAGCCTCTCCCATGCTTCTTAGGGCAGTTAGTGCTGGATTCATGTTTTCCTTCCTCTGACTTTAACCAGTTAGTCTCTGGAGCAATACATAGTGAGGTTTACTCCCATTTATGATAGCCCTTCGGTGATTCACAAAGGGAAAAATCCCAAAATTGTGTCCCCTTCTGTTGAGTGCCAGGTATTCTGCGAGGCATTCCCTCTTTTACCCTTCCTAAAACTTTGGGAATCAAATTCATTCATTATTCCTTCAAAGAAAAGAATTCATTGTGGGGCGTCCGGATGGCTCAGTCATTATCAAGCGTCTGCCTTCGGCTCAGGTCATGATCCCAGGGTCCTGGGATGGAGCCCCACGTCAGGCACCCTGCTCAGCGGGAAGCCTGTTTCTCCCTCTCCCACTCGCCCTAGTTGTGTTTCCTCTCTTGCTGTGTCTCTCTCTGTCAAATAAATAATAAATAAAATCTTTTTTTTTTTAAATTCCCTGAATTCCTACTGAATGTTTTGTACTACGCTAGGTGCTAGGGATCAAAAGCTAAGACAGAGACATATTCCTGCTTCCAAGGAATTTATATTCTTGTGGCTGGACAGTCATGAAAGCCAGAAAGAGTGGCATGGGTCCAAGTTAGAGAAGTAGGCAAAGCCCAAGTCCTGTAGGGTCTTTTTAAGCCATTGTAAGGAATTAAAGTTTATTTTGACTACAGTGGGAATGGAAGGGTTTAAAATTTCCCGAATTTCATTTTCATGAACATGGAGCAAAATTCAGAGGGTCCGCAGCCACCTAGTTCCCCTACCAAGAGGGCAACCATTGCTCTCAGCATTTTGTGTATCATTCTAGAGATGCCAGCCAAACTCAATGCCCAAACAAGTGTTTATATACACACAAATAATACTCAGAGCCACATAATACCTGCTTCAGTTATCTACTGCAGCATAACAAACTTCGTGCCTGAAAACAGCACCTTCCTCATCTCAAAATCTGTAGGTTGACAGTCCAGGTGCAGCCTATTGGGTCCTCTACTTCGGGGTCTCTCACAGGCTGCAGTCACGGTGTCACTTGGAGCTGTGTTCTCATCTCAAGGTTTGACTGGGGACAGATGCGCTTTCATGCCCACACAGTTGTTGGCAGAATGCAGTTCTTTGTGGATTACAGAATTGATGCCCTCAGTTTCTTGCTGACTGTTGGGTGGAGGCTACCCTCAGTTCCCTGCCACATATGACTCTCCAGAAGGTAACGCACAACCTAGCAGTAGGCTTCATCAAAGTAAGCAAGGTAGCAAGACAGATGTACGTTACCTTACGTGATATAATCATGGAAGTGACACCCGGTTACCTTTGCTCCATTCCATATGTTGGAAGGAAGTCACATCTCCCACCTACACGGAAAGGGAGGGGATTACACTTGGCATGAGTACCAGGAGGCAGAGATAATTGGGGGCTATTTTAGAGTCTGTCCGTTAAGGTATCCATTGTATAGATGGGCCATAATTTATTTAACAAGTTTTAGTGGAACTTTACGTTGTTTCCAGTATATTTGCTAGTATAAATACTGCAATAATAGTGATACTTCATTCTGCACATGTGCTAGGATTGCACATGTCATAGGATTAAATTTCTAGAAATAGTTCCTGGGTTGAAAGCTATGTGCATTTAAAATTTGGTTGGGGTGCCTGGGTGGCTCAGTTAGTTAAGCAACTGCCTTTAGTTCAGGTCATGATCCCAGCATCCTGGGATTGAGCCCCATATCAGGCTCCCTGCTAAGCAGAGAGTCTGCTTCTCCCTCTCCCTCTTCCTGCTGCTCCTCCTGCTTGTGTTCTCTCTCTGTCTCTCTCAAATAAATAAATAAAATCTTTGAAAAATAAAAAATAAAATTTGGCTGATTGCAACAATGTATATGGAACTAGAGGGTATTATGCTAAGCAAAATAAGTCAATCAGAGAAAGACAAATATCATATGATCTTGCTCATATGTGCAATATAAAAAACAGCTCAGAGAACCATAGGGGAAGGGAGGGAAAAATAGCACAAGATGAAATCAGAGAGGGAAATCAACCAAAAGAGACTCAACCATAAGAAACAACCTGAAGGTTGCTGGAGGGAAGGTGGGTAGGGGGATGTGGTAGCTGGGTGATGGGCATTGGGGAGGGCACGTGATGTGATGAACACTGGATGTTCTATACAACTGATGAATCACTGAACTCTACCTCTGAAGCTAATAATATACTCTATGTTAATTAATTGATTTTAAATAAAATAAAATTTAAATAAATAAATAAAAATTGTTTGAATATTTGTTATTACCAAATTAGTCATAAAAAGCAACCAGTTGGGGGCACCTTGCTGGCTCAGCTGGTACAGCATTCTATTCTTGATCTCAGAATCATGAGTTCAAACCCCATGTTGGGCATAAAGCAACTTAAAAAGAAAGGAAGAAAGAAAAGAAAAGAAATTGTGCCGGTTCATGTTCCATAGGCAATGCATGAGGATGGTGGTTTCTCCCACAAACTTTGATCTTTGCCCATGATGTCTGAGTCATACTCATTTACAGTTCTCTTACTGGAGAGATTAGAATCTTTTCACATGTTTAAGAGCCAATTGTATTTTCTCTTCTGAAAATTTTATATTCTTTGCCACTTTTCCTATTAGATTTTTCACTTTTTCTTATTGACCAGTAAGTCAGTATATATTTCTTGAAACTCATTCCACTTGTGAAGAATTACCTGGGTGCAAGACTATGGAGTTTGAGAGAAGAGTGATAGAAGGGTGACAGAGAAGTATATGGGCTTGGAGTTGGAATTGACAGGAGTTTGAAATGAAAATGGATTCAATGTTGGGCTTGGGGGTAAGGACGGACCCCTTATGGCCCCTGTATTTCGTGTGTTGGTTGCATCTGGATGGTTGGTGGCACCATTTGCTAAGATGGGAAAAATGCAGAAGAAGCCAGAAGATGGTAAGGTGGTACATGAGCTTTGTTTTGGAAATTGTAAAAAGAAAAACTAGGACCTTGGTTTGGAAAGATTTTTTTTATTATTATTTTAAGATTTTATTTATTTATTAGAGAGAGAGAGCATGAGCAGAGGGAGGGGCAGAGGGAGAGGTAGAAGCAGACTCTCCACCGAGTAGGGATCCCAGACTCGGGGCTCAGTCCTAGGACCCCAGGATCATGACCTGAGCCAAAGGCTGACACTTAACCACCTAACCAACTCAACCACCCAGGCGCCTCTGGAAAGATTTTTTTGAAGACACAAAGCATAAAAATTAGATTGATAAAATTTACTACATTAGAATTTTACTTCTGTGACTTCTGTACAATAGGTGGCCTTATAAACAAAGTTAAAAGACAGACAACAGATTAGGGGAGAGTATTTAATAATATATAAAACAAAGGATTCATATTACCTCAAATAAGAAGTTTCTACAAATAATTTTTAAGAGACAATTCTAAAGAAAATTATCAAAATTTATGAATAGGCAACCAAACAGAAGGAAACCTAAATGGAACCCAAATGGAAAAATAACTATTTTCACTGGAAAATAGGGAAATGCAAATTAAAACAAGATTGAGATCCCATTTTTCACCATCAGATGGGCAAAAATTAAAGTCTAACAATAGAAACATTGCTACTTTCACATATATTGTGGATGGAAATGGAAACTGAATCAGTTTTTATAAAGGAATTTGGTGATATCTAATAAAATTGAAAATTCATATATTTTGAAGCTCAGCAGTTCTACTTCTAAATACAGACCCTTAAGAAACTCTTGAACATGAACTTAAGGAGGTAATTTATACACAATATCTAAAGACTTAAAACCACACACCACAAATTGTTTTATATTATTCATGAATTCATTTATTTATTACTGCAAATGTATTAATATGGACACTAATATACATATGGAATTCAGGATCATGGTTGTCTCTAGGAAGGAAGGAAAGAGACTGGGACTGAGGATTGAGGTCAAGAATTTTAGCTCCAGGGGCGTCTGGGTGGCTCAGTGGGTTAAAGCCTCTGCCTTCGGCTCAGGTCATGATCTCAGGGTCCTGGGATCAAGCCCCACAATCGGGCTCTCTGCTCAGCGGGGATCCTGCTTCCTCCTCTCTCTCTCTCTCTCTACTTGAGATCTCTGCCTATCAAATAAATAAATAAAATCTTTAAAAAAAAAAAAGGAAAAAAAAAGAATTTTAGCTCCGTATTATATTATTTACATATTTTGTGAAGGAGAATATACAAATGTGTGCATGTACATATACACATCAAGAAATAATGATTTGAGGTAAATACAACAAAATGTTACAATGGTAAAAATACGGGTATTTGTTATATTGTTCCTTATACTTGTAAATTTTTTAAAAATTTTCTCAGTGTGAAGACTTATTTTTGGACATACTTAATTTGAGATGGTAGTAAGATATCCTGGCAGAGACTCTAAGCAGGATAACAGATGCATCATTTGAGCTCAGGAAACTGAGTTGGGCTTGAGTAATACAAGTTGGAGTCATCAATATATGCATGATAATTAAGGCCAAGGGAGTAGATATGTCACCTGAGGAAAGAGAATAGATAGTAAAAAGAAGAGGACCCAGGACAAGTCTTGAGGAAATCTAACATTTGCAAGCTAAAAAGAAAAAGAAAAAAGACATCGAAGAAACTGATAAAATGAAGCCAGTGAAGCAAGAGAAGAATTAGGAGTGCATGCTGTCCTGGAAGCTAAAGGAAGAGAGTGTTCATCAAAAGTATGGAAATGACGACAGAGTCTAACGCCGGTAAGATGTTGAGTAAAACTGTTACCAAGGGGTGTGGTATCATGGAGGTCATTGGTTTTCTCATTAGAGCAATTTAATTGAAGGTGAGAACGGAAAGGCATTGTTATGGGTGAACAAGATTTCCTAGGCAAGACACACAAAGCACAACGACAACAGCGGGATATGAATATATCTGACTACATAAAAACAGTAAATTTCATTTGTGTTGAGAGTATCTGTGGAATTACTGGAGATCAGCCAGTAAAAAAGATGATCGAAAAGAAAAATGAGTAAAAGATAATTAACTAATTACATAAAAATTAACTAAGGAAAAATTATCTAACTAAGTAAAAGATAATTAGTTGATTTCAACTAATTCAGAACAACTAATTCAGAAGAGGAACCTGGAAGAGTCAATAAATATGAAAAGATATTCAACTTTACTAATAATCCAGGAAAGAAAAAAATAATGAAATAGCATTTCTACCAACAGATTGGCAAAATCAAAGTTTGGCAATGGCAGCAGGCAAGGGTTAAAAAGGATGTGGGGAGGGGCGCCTGGCTGGCTCCGTGGGTTAAGCCGCTGCCTTCGGCTCAGGTCATGATCTCAGGGTCGTGGGATCAAGCCCCACATCGGGCTCTCTGCTCAGCGGGGAGTCTGCTTCCCTCTCTCTCTGCCTGCCTCTCTGCCTACTTGTGATCTCTCTCTGTCAAATAAATAAATAAAATCTTTTAAAAAAATGTATTTAAGAAAAAAAAATGGGAGTACCTGTGTAGTTCAGTCAGTTAAGCATCCAACTCTTGATGTCAGCTCAGGTGTTGATCTCAGGGTCCTGAGTTTAAGTCCCAGGTTGGTCTCCATGCTGGGCATGGAGACTACATGAAGAAAAAAAGAGGAAGGAGGGGAGAGAGAGAGGAAGGAAAAAAATGTATTTTTTTAAAAGATTTTTATTTATTTATTTTTTAAGCAGGCAGAGAGAGGAGGAAGCAGGCTCCCTGCTGAGCAGAGAGCCCGACTCGGGGCTCGATCCCGGGACCCTGAGACCATGGCCCGAGCCAAAGGCAGAGGTTTCAACCCACTGAGCCACCCAGGTGCCCCGGAAAAAAATGTATTATTGATACCATATTACCAAAATCATCTTTAAAAAATAAGTTGGAGACCTCACACTTTCTGATTTCAAAACAGTACAAAATAATAGTAATCAAGATGGCCATTTGTCTACAACCTGATTTTTAAATGGTCAAAGAACTTGAATAGACAATTATCCAAAGAAGATACACACACGACCTACATGTTGTTATGTGAAAAGAAGCTCGGGGCACCTAGGTGGCTCAGTGGGTTAAGCCTCTGCCTTCAGCTCAGGTCGTGATCTCAAGGTCCTGGGATTGAGCCCCACGTCGGGCTCTCTGCTCAGCGGGGAGCCTGCTTTCCCCTCTCTCTCTCTGGCTGCCTTTCTGTCTTCTCTGCTTGTGATCTCTCTCTCTGTCAAATAAATAAATTAAATCTTTAAAAAAAAAAAAAAAAGAAACTCAACATCACTAATCATAAGAGAAATGCAAATCAAAACCACAATGAGATAATATCTCACACTTAATAAGATGGCCATTATCAAAAGAACAGTATTGTCAAGGACAGAGAGAACTTGGAACCCTTAGGCACCATAAGAATGTAAAATGGAACAGCCATTATGGAAAACAGTATAGAAGTTCCTCAGAAAAATAAAAAAAAAAAAAAATAGAATTACCATATAATTCAGCCATCCCATTTCTGCATATATATCTAAAAGAATTCAAAGCAGGATCTTGGGCTATTTGCATACATCTATTTTCATTGCAGCACTAATCATAGTAGATAAAAGGTAGAAGCAACCCAAATGTCCATTGAGAGATGAACGAATAAAGAAGATGTAGGAGGCACCTGGGGGTTTCTGTCAGTTAAGCATCGGACTCTTGATTTCAGCTCAGGTCATGATTTCAGGATTATGAGATCAAGGCCCATGTGGGTGGGGCTTTGCACTCAGCTGGGCATCTGCTTCTTTCCATCTCCCTTTGCCCATCTCCCTGCTTGTGCAGTATTCACTCTCTCTAATAAATAAATCTTTTTTAAAAAATGTAATTTATTTATTTTGACGGAGAGAGATCACAAGTAGGCAGAGAGGAACGCAGAGAGAGAAGGGTAAGCAGGCTCCCCGCTGAGCAGAGAACCTGATGCGGGCCGGTCCCAGGACCCTGAGACCATGACCTGAGCTGAAGGCAGAGGTTTTAACCCACTGAGCCACCCAGGCACCCTAAATAAATCTTTTTTTTTTAAGATTTTATTTATCTATTTGAGAGAGAGAGAGAGAGATCACAAGTAGGCAGAGAGAGAGGCAGAGAGAGAGGAAGGGAAGCAGGCTCCCTGCCCAGCAGAGAGCCCGATGCGGGGCCGATCCCAGGACCCTGGGATCATGACCCAAGCCGAAGGCAGAGGCTTTAACCCACTGAGCCACCCAGGTGCCCCTATATCTTTTTAAAAATCTTGTAGTATATGTATTTTGTGACAGAATATTATATAGCCTCAAAAAGGAAGAAAATCCTGTCGCATGCAATGACATGGGTTAAGCTCAAGGTTATACATTATAGTAAGTGAAATAAGCCAGTCACAAAAGGGAAAATATTGTATAACTCCACACATATGAAGAATCTACAGAGGTCAGAATCCTAGAAAGTAGAAGGGTGGTTGCCAAAGCTGAGGGGAGGAGGGAAAAGGAATTAGTGTTTAATTGGTATAGAATTTCCATTTTGCAGGATGAAGTTCTAGAGATATGTTGCACTACAATGTGAATATATTTAACACTATTGAACTACACACTTAAAAAGTGGTTAAGACGGTAAATTTAATGTTATATATTTTTGACCATAATAAAAAGCTAAAATTTTAATTTAGTAACATAAATTTATTATTACGTTAAGATATCATAAATCCAAAAGTATGTAAAATGCATATGTAAAGTTAAAAATAATAAAATGTACACCACACAGCTTAGAAGTAGAATAGTATTAATATCTTAAAGGCCTTCTATGTGCTTTTTCTTCTCCAGAGATAACTATTCTGAACATTTATGTTAATCCTTCTCTTGCTTTTCTTTCCAGTTTTACCACTAATATGTGTATCTCTAAACAATGTATTTTTTAAAGATTTTATTTATTTATTTGACAGACAGAGATCACAAGTAGGCAGAGAGACAGGCAGAGAGAGAGAGGAGGAAGCAGGCTCCCCGCTGAGCAGAGAGCCTGATGCGGGGCTCGATCCCAGGACTCTGGGATCATGACCTGAGCTGAAGGCAGAGGCTTTAACCCGCTGAACCACAGGTACCCCTAAACAATGTATTTCTGCCTAATATTGAACTTTATATAAATGGAATTATATATTCCCCTATAACTTATCTGTGGTTCCCTTATCGTTTATTCACTTTTTAACATGGCTCTCTTTTTTGAGATTCATCATACTAATACATAGATACACCTTTCTATGAAAATACCATAATTTATCATCTGTTCTGTTCCGAATGCACATTTAGGATGTTTCTAGTTTGGGAGTATTACAAATGGCTACTCCTCCTGTGAATATTATACATCTCCTAGTCCTGGTACATGTATGCAAAAGTTTCTCTGGACATTAGAGTATAGGCTTGGAGTATAGACTTTCAGGGAATTGAAAACAATCTAAATATCTATCAAAAGGGTAATGGATAAATAAAATATGACATTTATATGATGGAATATTATATAGTAGTCAAAAAGGAATGACCGTGTAGAGACAAAAGTGAGAGAAAAGAGAACAATGAATTATACTATTGAGGTAAAAAAATTAAAAACACACATACCACAATACTAAATATATATAAAAATATAAAAAGTGAACTGCAAGTATATACACTAAACTCATGATAATGGTCCTCTGGGAAAGAAAGGAAAGGGGAATACAGCTTTATCTATAGTGTTTTATTTTCTTTTAAAAAAAGGTTAGGGGCACCTGGGTGGCTCAGTGGTTTAAAGCCTCTGCCTTCAGCTCAGGTCATGATCTTAGGGTCCTGGGATCGAGCCCCGCGTCGGGCTCTCTGCTCAGCAGGGAGCCTGCTTCCTCCTCTCTCTCTCTCTCTCTCTCTCTCTCTCTCTCTCTGCCTGCCTCTCTGCCCACTTGTGATCCCTGTCTGTCAAATGAATAAATAAAATCTTTTAAAAAAATAAAAATAAAAATAAAAAAAGGTTAAAAATAAATAAGACAAGGGGCTCCTGGGTGGCTCAGTTGGTTAAGTGTCTGCCTTCGGCTAGGGTCATGATCTCCAGGTCCTGGAATCAAGCCCCATATCAGGGCTTTCTGCTCCTTGGGGAGTCTGCTTTTCCCTCTTTTGCTCCCCTTGCTTGTGCTCTCTCTGTCAATGAAATAAATAATATCTTTAAAGAAATAAAAAAATAAATATGACAAAATATTAATGGTTGTTAATATTAGGTGGTAGAATATGCATATTTGTTATCTTGTTCTTTGTAATTTTTTGTCTTTTAAGTTTTGTTTTAGGAAAAAAAAAAAAAAAAACGGCCCCAAATTGGACTCAGAAGACTGTGGGGAAGAAGAATGTGTAAACATCATTTAAATATTTTTAAGTGTTTGCCTAAGAGTTCATCTAGTATTCAAAATTTACATAATCTTACTGTGGAAAATTTTTAGTGGTTTTCCTTTTTTTGATGTAATTTTAAAATAAACACTGTGAGTTTTTTTTTTTTTAATTGCAGAACAGCTTTTTCAAATGTCATACTATTTCCATAGGATAGATTCCCAGCCCTGTGATTACTGGGTCAAAGAATGTGAAACTTTGAAACATTTGCTGCCTTCCAGGAAACTCCCAATATACACTACTTTAGGAAATCCTAACTTGATACATGATAGCTCTGGGAGTGCTTTTTATAGGCACAAAAGGTCTATCCTTTAACCACTCTCTCTTTACTTCTTAAATATTTTATTTATTTGACAGAGAGAGGGCATAAGCAGGAGAGAAGCAGAGGCAGAGGGAGAAGCAGGCCCTCTGCTGAGGGGGAAGCCACCCTCTGGACTTGATCCCAGGACCCTGAGATCATGTCCTAAGCTGAAGGCAGAGGTTTAACCAACTGAGCCACCCAGGCCCCCCAATCCTTTAACCTCTCTTAACTATACTCTACTGCTTTAGAGCTCAATACCTTGTACAAATATACCTTTGCAATTATCTCGGGTTTGATCAGCATTCATCTAGATAAAATGTTGCTCTCACTAATAAAGACATCTTCACTCAAATTAGTAAGGATTTTCTAAAGAGAGCTCTTCAAAGGTAGAAGCTCCCCATTACTGGAGGCAAGCAAGCAGAGACTGGACACTTAGTAAAATGTTATAAATTCCTTCTTCCTTTCATTCCCCAAACCTTTAGTTAACAGCTTTTTCCTTCAGCGGCGGGCAAGGACCTGAAGACCCACAGATGAAAAATTTTAGGGTGCTGCCACCCAGGCTAACTTTCAAGTTGGCTAAATGATCAGGTCCTGGTGTCTTCTGAATTCTTTGTTGCTGACTGTACCTTAATTTTAGGTTCTGGAAGGTCTATCTGTGAAAGGCGGGAACCCCAGGAAATGCAAACAAGCTTTTATGAGATTTCGTTTAATTATGTTTCTTAGAACAATCTATCAAGCTTACCTGTGGGTATTGGATACAGAGAAAAATTCTGGAAGAAGGACCATTCAGGGTCAGGGAAGGGAGAGGCAATTCCTGGGGCGGGGGGGGGGGGGGTGTTGAACCAAAAAAGCAGTATCTACTAGTCTTCTTCCAGTTTTGCTCATTTCCTGTAGCCCCGAACCTACGGCATCAAGCCCCCAAACCCTACCAGCCAGAATTAGCGCGGGCAGGAGCTGGAGCAGCGTGGGCCATTTAGGAGCCCGGAACCTCGTGCGCGGGGTCCCGGCAGCAGCGTGCACCGGGAAGCATTTGGGTGCTGCACCGCCCTGCGCTTTGCCCTTCAGCGGCGTTTTCGGAGGAGAAAGCTTGAGGCGGGCGGCCAGGCCGTGGTCCTGCTAGTTTTCTTTGTAATTGGTGGTCCGAGGCCAGGCCTCAAGTGGGAACGGCGTCACCATGATGGACGGAAGGCCGGGCCGAGTGCCCTTACAGTTCCTGCCGGATGAGGCCCGGAGCCTCCCCCCGCCCAAGCTGACCGACCCGCGGCTCGCCTACATCGGCTTCTTGGGCTACTGTTCCGGCCTACTTGATAACGCGATCCGGCGGAGGCCGGTGATGTCTGCCGGTGAGGGCTACGCGGGCTGGATCGACTGGGAGGCAGGGGGTCGGGGGCTGCCGGCCGGTTCCCCAGTAGGACGCCCAAGTGCTTTCGCTTTTCCGGGCCTTTTCACCTAGCAGGCCCCGCCTCGCCTCCTTGGGACCTCTGCGTCCCGTGAGGCCTTCAGAACCCGGTGGGGCCAAAGTGGCACTATGGAAACTGAGGTCATTGCAGCCCACTAACCCACAAGTGGGTGTGTGCAAAAATGAGTGTATACTTCGTGCCATGCACTACTGACATTACGTGCAGTGTAGTCTTCGTCCTCAAAATACTTTTGGGGGATGAAGAAACGGCTTTAGAGGGGTTAACCCATCTTGCTCAACGTCTTATGGCCATTAAGTAGCAAGCCTGTTTTTAGACCTCAAGTCTATATTCAAAGTCCGTGCTTCTCAAACCTGCTGTGCATACTAATAATCTGGGGATCTTGTTAAAATGCGGATTTTGATTCAGAAGGTCTGGGAAGAAGCCTGCTGTTAAAAAGTTTCCAGATAAAGCTGGTCTGGGGACTTGCTTTGAGTAGGAGAGGATGAACCACTGAGCTGTAATCATTCTATCTGTTCATTTATTATTTAGTGGTTTAAGGGAGACAGAGATAGCAAGAGAGCACCAGAGGGAAGGAGAGGGAGAAGCAGGCTCTCCACTCAAGCAGGGAGCCTGTCGTGGGCCTGGATCCCACAACCCCAGGGTCATGACCTGAGCCAAAAGTAGAGGCTTAACCACTGAGCCACCCAGGTGCCTCTGGGCTGTATTCTCTAGTAGTGTGTCAGTGGCCTCCTGTCGGAAAATAGCTGCAGTGGTCGCTGTGCTGAGGGCAGTGGATTTCCAAAGGGAAAAGAGGAGGAAAGCTTTGGAAGACGTGTCTTTGAACTTAGCTTTATCAGGCAAATACCAGGCGAGAGCCTTCCAGGCCCATGGGAGGCTGGTGGAAGTAAACGGAGGCAAAGGCCTCTGAGCTGAGAGAAGTTTGATGATAGAGTGTGCAGTGTAGGGTGATAAGGCAGATTTAGGTAGATAATGGCAATTTATTCTCTAGGTAGACGGGAACCTTTTTAGCTTTTGAGAGTTGTTGGGGTTAGGAGGGGGGTAGAGGGAGGAGATACAGAAATCAGGCCTTTTGTTTTTTTTTTGTTTTGTTTTGTTTTTTTAGTAGGCTTCATGCCCCAATTTGGGGCTTGAATTCACCACCCTGAGATCAAGAGTTGAACGTTCTACCGACTGGTCCAGCTAGGCACCCCCAGGCCTTGTGTTTTATTTTTTATTTATTTATTTTTAGAGAGAGCGACCCCCAAGATCATGACCTGAGCTGAAATCAGTATCAGACACTTAACCAACTGAGCCACCCAAGCACCCCTGGGCCTTGTGTTTTATTTTTTGTTGTTTTATTTTTTTAAAAGATTTTATTTATCCATTTGTTAAAGAGAGACCGCACAAGCAGGGGGACAACAGGCAGAGGGAGAAGCAGGCTCCCCGCTAAGCAAGGAATCCAACACAAGACTCGATACTAGGACCCTTGGATCACCACCCCACCCTAAGGCAGATGCTTTACGGACTGAGCCATCCAGGTGTCCCAGGCATTGTGTGTTTTTTGTTTGTTTTTTTTTAAAGATTTTATTTATTTGAGAGAGAGAGAGAGAGAGAACACATGGGGACCAGCAGATGGAGGGAGAAGCAGACTCCCCGCTGACCAGGGAGCCCAATGTGGGGCTTGATCTTGGAACTCGAGGACCATGACCTGAGCCAAAGGCAGATGCTTAACCACCTGAGCCACCCAGGTGGCCCTGGGGGACTTGTATTTTAAAAGGAAGGTCAACTTGGGGCACCTGGATGGTTTAGTCTTTTGAGCACCAGCTCTTGATTTTTGCTCAGATCATTATCTCAGGGTTGTGAGATTGAGCTCAGCGCCCAGCTCCCTGCTCAGTGAGAAGTCTGCTTGAGATTCTCTCTCTCTCTGTTGTATCTCCCCTGACTCTGCTCTCATACCCTCTCTCTCTCTCCCCCAAATAAATAAATAAATCTTGAAAAAAAAGGTCGGGGAGAAGGTCAGCTTTGTCAGTGCAAAGCACTGATTGGAGCCAAGGTGCTCAGTTAAGAAAGTTAATACAGTGGTTCAGGCAACCAGAAGTCACCTCACTTGTGCCTCTTTTTGCCACCTTCCAGCTATAGGTCATGCTTGAAGGCCGGCTCCCAACTCACCAAATACCAGTATTTCCAGTGCTCAAATAGTATGACCCCTCTCCACAGAAAGGAATGATCTTTGTCTATTTCTGTCTTTAGGGAGTTGAAGTTTTCTCCCTTTTCATCACCACTCCACATTTCCCCAAGCCTATCGTTTGTTGTAATGGAAAGAACTCCATTTTGGAACTAAATGGCTTAACTCCAGTGTCTCCTATCTGTGTCACCTTGGGCAAGTTACTTGGTCAAGCCGTTCAGAGGCAAAAAGTATCTTTATCTATAAAATGAGAATAATTGGAGCGCTTGGGTGGCACAGTTGGTTAAGCATCCGACTCTTGGTTTCAGCTCAGGTGGTGATCTCAGGGTGGTGAGATGGAGTTCCCTGTGGGGCAGAGTCTGCTTAAGACTCTCTCCCTCTTCCCTCCGTCCCCCCACCCAGTGCTCGCTTGCTTGCTCTCTCTTGCTCTCACTCTCTCAAATAAATAAATCTTAAAAAAAATAAAATGAGAATAATTAATCTGCATATTTGTTGTGAGAATTGAGATTCTATAGATAAAATGCCTCATACAAAGAAGGTGCCGGACAAAGTTTCCATTTCTTAGCTGTTGTTATGCAAACAGTTTACCATATATTTGTTCAGCATTTACTAAGCTCTTTCTCTGTGCCAGGCAGTGTTACATACTGGGTATATGGGGTAAAGAGTACCGTTCCTGACCTTGAAGAGCTCTTAGTCGAGTCAGAGAGACAACTAAATAGTCCATAATGGGTGTAGGCATGGCAGAGAATGTGTTTTCATAGAATTAGGTGAGCAGTGAGCACTTGGGAGCACAGAGGAGGTACAGATTGAATAGAGACTATTCCAGAGGAAGAGCATAATAGTCAAGAGCACATGATTTTGGGTTTGACACTACTTCCATCCTACTAGCCGTTTGATTCTGGGCAAGTTACTTATCTCCATGAGCTTCAGTTTCCTATCTATGAATTCAGTTTCCTATCTATGAAATAAGGATATCTACCTCTGTGTGGCTGTGAAAACTAGATAAAGCCCTTAATCTAGGGCTAGAGGTCAGAGTTCCTGAGTTCCCAGGGTGTCCCTAAGTTGCTTTGGATTGAGGAATTTATTGAAATGGGTCTCAGCAGCATTTATTTACATATACTATGTTTGTCTAATTTAATGATTACCATATAGCAGTATTCAGTAAGTATTTGTTGACTAAATATCTATAGATTACAAGGAAGTCTAAAACCTGGTCCCAGCCCCCCAGAAATTTATAACCTGACTAGCATATCCACTTAAAAGACAAACTGTGGTACACGTTTATGCATGTAGCTTAACAGGTGTGACACAGGAGCAGGGAAGGAGAAAAATGCAGTGGATTTTCAAAACTATAGCCATGGAGAGTACCTGACATGCTGTATTTAGTTTTGGAATATTCTGTAAATGAAATCATATTGTATAGATCTTTTTCAAGTTAGCAGAAAATATTAAGTAGAATTTTTTCTTAAGCTTTTCCCCCATCTGGAGTTCAAAACCCATGTTGGGACCACTTGCCTGCCTTAAACTTATAGTTAGTTGATATCTAAGTGTAGTCCACCAAATTAAATGTATTTATTGATTTCTAGTTTAATATGTCAATAATTTATGGTGTTCTGCAAAGAGCACCATGGTTTCCAAGTTTAGATTCACTTAATAAAAAAAGGGAAATTGATTGTGGAGGGGTTGTGCATGTGGTAGGAGGGAAGCCACCATTGAGAGGAAGGGAAGAGCTTAGGGAAAAGGGGACATGATAAGAGGCCAAGCATGCCTTTAGGGCTGGGACACTGACATCATTATCTGAAACATTCAGGAAGTCTTCTGTGAGGGATATGGCTAAGCATAGAGTCTAGGTCTTTGTGTAGTCTAGTGGCACACAGTAGAACCCAGCACACTTTGGTTTGCTGAATTGCAGGTGGCCCATTAGGGGAAGAGATGGCTGTTTGGGGTAAGGGGGAATGCAAGAGTCTAGGCCCTATCCAGTTACAGATCATAGTAATATTTTGCATTTTTATTGTTTTACACATTTTTCCAAAATATTTTTACATGCATTTTCCTTTGGTTTATGTAATACTGCTGTGAGAATGATATGGTAAGTATTATCTTTGTTTAAAGGTAGTAAATTGACTTGCCCAAGGCCATTTATCCATTTATTAAAATTTATTAAGTGCTATCTGCGTGCTGGGTCACAAAGATGAATTAAGCATTGGCTTTGCATGGTAGTAGATGGAAATAGTTTCTTTAGCAGTTTACGTATTAATTGGGAGAACTTCACCCTGTTAAGAACATTAAGGGAAGTTCTGGGAAGACTTCTTAGCAGAAGTGATAATCTGAATTGAATCTTGAGGAGGTCTCTGGGCAGAGAAATAACTGGTGGGTGTCATAAAGCATGGAAGTCTGTTTGCATGAGGAATTAAAAGTAGTTCAGCATTGCTGGGGCACAGTGTGCATATCAGGGAATGTCAAATGAATATGGAAGAGTCAGCCCATGCAGGGCCTGGGAGGTCATTATATAGGAGTTTGGTCCCCTGTTGGGTATAATTGAAGAAGAAGGGGCTGACAAGCTAGGTTTGTATTTTAGTAAAAACTCCTCTAATGACAGGCTGGGATAAGTGCGGAATGGGAAATGAGATGAAAGAGAGCAGTTAGTGTGAGTGAGAGATGAGTTCCCTGAAGTGAGGTGAGGAAATATTTACAAGGACTTGACAGGACTCAGTGACTGAATGAAGGGATGAGGTTGGGGAAAAGGGGATGGAGGTTGTTGATTACTGTGTTTATTACCCAGGACTTGACTTTCTGGGTGAATGGTCTTATCATTCTCTGAATTAAGAGGAAGAGGTATGACTAGGAGGGAAGGAAGTTCATTTGGGGGTATTCAGGGGAACATACCTGTCAAACATTTGTATATATCTGTTATTCAGCATGGTTGTTTGAGTTGAACACACTTGCAGGTCACCAGTAGGTGGACAGAAGATAAAACTATAGGAATAAATGAAATCTTCAAAGGAATGCTTGTGGGATAAGAAGAGGGCTGGGGATAGAATTCTGGGGCATAGCTAGAAAATCAAACCTGCAGTTAACCTTCTTAAAAAGATGCTTCTATGTATAAAGTTCAGACCTTTGGATCTCCCTTCAGAATTCAAATTTTGGCTTTCCCTAGAACATATGACTTGATCTTCCCAAGTCTCATTATTATAGGATTTTTTTTAAAGATTTTATTTATTTATTTGACAGAGAGAGAGCACAAGTAAGCAGAGCAGCAGGCAGAGGGAGAGAGAGAAAGTAGGCTCTCTGCTAAGCAGGGTGCCTGATGTGGGGCTCGATCCCAGGACCCCGGAATCATGACCTGAGCCGAAGGCAGCGCTTAACCAACTGAGTCACCCAGGTGCCCCATAGGATGGTTTTTTCAATATCGTTTTTGATTAGGTAATTCGTAACACATGGTACAAAGTTTAGAAGGTAAAAATATATTGATATATATTTGTAGAGTAGCTGGCTTCTTTGGTAACCAGTAAATATGCAAATATAAATTGGTATATGGAGACAAAACAGATTGCTTTTCAAGCATTTGTAAAGGACTTCATCTCTGTCACATCACACCCTGAACATGTCCTGGAATACAAGTGAGTTTAGGTCTTCAGGATTTTTTTTTTTTTAAAGATTTTATTTATTTATTTGACAGAGATCACAAGTAGACAGAGATGCAGGCAGAGAGAGAGAAAGGGAAGCAGACTCCCTGCTGAGCAGAGAGCCCGATGCAGGACTCATCCCAGGACCCTGAGATCATGACCTGAGCCGAAGGCAGTGGCTTAACCCACTGAGCCACCCAGGCAGGCGCCCAGGTGTTCAGGATTTTATAGTAATCCACCTTTTCTCCTGAGGAAATTTATAAAACCTGAATTTATAAAACTTTGGGTTCCATTAATAGTTATGTTTGTAGATTTAATGTTGCTTTTCATAATTGCCAGATTTCTTTAGGAAGATATATCATGGTCAAGGCTGTTTTTCCGAAAGAACCATGTAGAAGAGCTTTTTTTTTTTTAAAAGAATGATAGAAGAAATAACAATAAATTGTATGTCTGAACTGCAAAACCGATTTTAAATATACACTGACTGATTTTTGCTTTCTTTGGGATTTGTTTGAATTTTAGGTTTGCATCGCCAGCTCCTATATGTTACTTCCTTTGTCTTTATTGGATATTATCTTTTAAAACGTCAAGACTATGTGTATGCTGTGAAGGACCATGATATGTTTGCTTATGTAAAATCACATTCAGAGGATTTTCCTGAAAAAGGTATTTCAACTGTAGCAAACCTCTCATTTTTTCTTAATCTTTTAAAATTTTTGTTTATTTATTTTTAAGATTTTATTCATTTGTCAGAGCATTAAGCAGGGGGAGTGGCAGACAGAGGGAGAAGTAGGCTCTCCGTCTAGCAAGGAGCTGGGTAGTGGGACTCAATCCCAGGACTCTAGGATCATGACCTGAGCCGAAGGCAGACACCTAACCAACTGAGCAACCCAGGTGTCCCTTTTTTTTCTTTTTTTTTAAGAATTATTTATGTATTTATTTAGAGAGAATGAGAGAGTGAGCACAAGGGTGGGGTAGGAGAGAAGCAGATTCCCTGCTGAGCACAGAGCCCAATTTGGGGCTCTATGCCAGGACCCTCAGATCATGACCTGAGCCAAAATCAAAGAGGCTTAACCGACTGAGCCACCCAGGCGCCCCTGGTTAATCTCCCCTGCCCCACACACAAAGATTTTATTTATTTGACAGAGAGATCACAAGTACGCAGAGAGGCAGGCAGGGGTTGAAGGGGAAGCAGGCTCCATGCTGAGTAGAGAGCCCAGTGCAGGGCTCGATCCCAGGACTCTAAGACCATGACCTGAGCCAAAGGCAGAGGCCCAACCCACTAAGCGACCCAGGCACTCTGCCCCTAGTTAATCTTACACATGCCTGTGGCTTCAGGTACCTTCAGTATTCTGGTGACCCCCACATCTTTGCCTAACTGGAATTCTCTTGAATTTGTATATCCAGTTTCTGGGCAGCTACCTCTGTGTCCATCAGGAAGCAAATAGAATTTATGTCCCCTCTGCCTGTGCAGACTTCCTGTTCTGTGTTCTGCATCGGTGAGTGGCACTCGCTACTCCATCCAGAAGCCTGGGAAGCATCTTCCAGCCTTTCTTTGAATTCTCATTCACCTTCAAGACTTGCTCTTCTAGGGCGCCTGGGTGGCTCAGTGAGTTAAAGCCTCTGCCTTCGGCTCAGGTCATGATCTCAGGGTCCTGGGATGAGTCCCGCATCGGGCTCGCTGCTCAGCGGGGAGCCTGCTTCCTCCTCTCTCTCTGCCTGCCTCTTTGCCTACTTCTGATCTTTCTCTATCAAATAAATAAATAAAATCTTAAAAAAAAAAAAAAAAAAAAGACTTGCTTTTCTACTTCCTAAGTATTTTTCAATTCTAAACTTCTGTTTCTCTCCTGTTGCCACTCCCCCAGTTCATGTCCTGATAATCTTTTGCTTGGACTATTGTACTTGCCTTCATCTCATTGAATGAGATGATCTCTGGACAAATATGGATATGCCAAAAAAGGATTGCTTACAGTAGCTATCCATAGCTTTTAGGATAAAATCCAGACTCTGAGGAGGGCTTATTTCCCCATGCTGAGCTAGTTGCCTGCTAGACTTTGCCCACACCTTTTATCTACCACATGACATGCATGTGTCTGTGTCCCTCAGTAGACTAGATTAATCTCTGTTTCCCCAACCTCCAGTACAGAGCCTCTGCTAGTAAGCAATAAGTAATAGCTGACCTGATCTACACAGAACCCTGCCTTCGGGGCACTTGAGTGGCTCAGTCAGTTAAGCATCTGCCTTCCGCTCAGGTCATGATCCCAGCGCCACATCAGGCTTCCTGCTGAGCAAGGAGCCCGCTTCTCCCTCCTCCCCATTCGTGCTCTCGCTTGCTATCTCTGTTGCTATCTTTCTCAAAAAACTAAAGTCTAAAAAAAAAAAAAAAAAAAAAAAAGCACCTGCCTCATCTCCTGTCACTTGCGTCCTGGCTCATGAAACACTGTGTCCTTAGCCTGCCAGGTATCACTTTGTGCACACCCTGTACCTTCATGATCCTCTTCTTGCTCCATCTCTGCCTGTCCACTGAGCAAATTCCAGCTCAGCAGTCATCATCTCAAAGAAGCCCTGGCCCAACGACAAATAGGAATTTCCTCAGGACAGCCCACTTACTGCTCTTCAACTACAAATATGATTGTAATATAAATGTTTTCTTGTTTGTATTTTACATAAATATACATAAGACAGATGTGCTCATATGTGATGAGTGAGTGAATGAATGTAGAAAATTTTTGAACTTGTAAATATATAGATCTTAAATAGATTTTCCTATTTGTGTAATGTGTGATATTAAGCATTTAAATTTACTTATACTGAATGATGATATTTAAGGACCTGTTTAGCTCTAAAATTTTATTATTCTATTTAATATTCCCATAGCCTTCAGTCACATATGTGATGTTTATGGTGGATCAAAAAGGTACAGCTTCTTTTTTAAATCAGTGAAGAGTTCAAATAGAGTACAAAACCATGTATCAGGGACGGGGAATACTCAGAACTGCCGGATGTTGGAGTCGGATTCTTGGGAACATTGATTCCTAAGAGTGAGAGTGAGACCCAGTGGCAGAGCGGTCCTCAGTCCCAGGCCTCTGGCTTACTGCCTCCTCTGTATACCAGCGCCCTCTGTCAGCAGGAGCTTGTGCAGCCTCACCACCTCATTCCGTCCCTGAGCACCGGATTAGTGGCAGGTGTGCCCACAGGTGTGCACTGCCAGCCTGGACCTGGAAGCTGACCACCTCGACTCCTGGCCCTCCCACCTGACCTGTGCCCCTCCCTGTTCATTCCTTCCTTTACTCCTTCAGCAGGACCCCCTGGCAGCGCTTTTCCCCTCCAAGGAGCCATCTGGATGTCACCGCAAATTCTTTCAAAGTTATCCTTCATCCGGTGAAACAGAATGTCTCGGTGGTTACCAAACTATGGTTAAAGACAAGAACATAAGGAAATTCTTAGAAGTTTATGTCTACAAAAATATTAAGTGTTAATTTTTCTTTAGGAAATATGATTTCTAGAACATATTTTGAAACAAATTTTTTGTGATCTTCCCCTTTACAGATAAGAAAACATATGGCGAATTGCTTGAAGAATTCCATCCAGTGCGTTGAAGTCTCCAAAATTCTGCCTTTGGTTTCACCGATACCAGTTATTCCTGAGTTTTGTGGAGCATGTTTCCATGATACGGGAAGTTTATGTTAATCTGTGTGTTAACACCTTATGATTAAAATGGTCATCACGAACACTCTGACTCCTTTTTATCGTAAGAAAAATAATTCATCAGAGAATGGTCAGTTTCCATTCACCAAGTTTTAAGACATTTGACAGGTTTAAAATGGAGTTTAGCTCAGAGTTGGCAAGGGTTAGCCTGTGAGCCAAGTCGTGTCTACTGCCAGTACTTTTTATTGGAACACAGCCATGCTTCTCTGTTTCCATGTCAGTGGCTGCTTCCATGCTACAAGGGTAGAGTTGAGTGGTTGTGACAGAGACCTTATGGCCTGCAACACCGAAAGTGTTTAATATATGGCCCATTACAGAAAAGGTTTGCCTGTTCCAGTTCCAATAGAAAGCGAGACAAAGCAAGCCAGATTATGGAGGTTTTTCTGAATCATGCAGAATAATTTGGACTTGATCCTGTAGATGATGGGAAGTCACTAAAACGGTTTTAGTGGAATGACATGATCAGGTTTGTATTTCTGAGCTCTCTGCAGTAATCAGTATAGATTTAGTTTAAAAGGAAGAGGCTCAGGACTGGGAGGACAGAAGACTATAACAGCAGAGGGGTCTTTGCTTGTAGATGGACCACCCTGGTGAAAGTGGGCTCAGCTGCTAACATGTGTCATTAAAAGGAAAAACCCCATCTACCTGCAATAAACTTACTCTTAATGACTTTTTGAATTCACGAATTTGTCCAAAAAGTTTCCAAGCTCAGATTTTATGATCAGATTAGTTTTGGGAGATCAGTAAGATTATTTCTCTACATGATTTCAGATTAGAATGAATATAAGCATATGTTTTCTGGGCAAAATCAGATGAGTCCCATGTCTATTCTCTTGGGTCTCCCCTGTTAAAAATGAAATCATGTCTGAAAAATTACTTTAGAAGCAAAGATGTATGCAAGTTTTTTTTTCTTTAATTGCTACTTCAACAAATAAAAAGTATTGTTCATTCATGCTTGGCAGGTGCAAGAGTGAACCATTCATCCTAAGGGACTTTGCTCTCCCTTAGTCCTGGAGGATAAAAAGTAAGGGCTAGAGTAAATACAAGGTAAGGGAAGAGGGGAAAAAAATCAGCCTTTGATAATAGCACTCACATGCCAGGGGCTTTTGATTGATCTTTTTAAATTTTCATGACAATCTTGTGAGGTCAGTGATACTATCACATTTTAGAGATGAGGAATTTTAGGCTCCAGTGGATTACATAACGTCCAGGATCATGTGAATGACCGCTCAGAGAAAGGATGTGAATTTCACTTGGTCAGCTGCGAAAATTTGTGGTCTACCGTACCACACACTGGCAGGTAATGCCGAGCTCCTCATGAACCTCTGGCCACCACCCCTGCTGGAGAGAGGAGTGAGGGGAGTTGTGAATAGCAACAAGCATTCTAAAGGTGACCTGGTGCCAAGTCCACAAACTGGCGCTCTGAGGGAGGCAGGAAAGCATCCCAGGACACTAAGGCGCCTTCGTATCCAGCTGCAGGTCCAGACCATTCCCATCTGCCTCAGAGCTAGTGTTCGTGTCCTCACCACACAGTCTGCCTTCTGTCACTTGAAGGGATCTGTGGAGAGCAGAAATGTAACAAACCAAGTCAGTATCAATCCCTATCACGCACCCACTGAAGTAGGAAAAATAACACAGCAGCTCGACGGTAGCGTCGCTGCAGGAAATCTGGCCGTGCAGTAGCACCGCGAGAATGAGGTTATCAGAGCTGTGACAACAGCTAGTTTCACCTCCACGTTTTACTGACAAGAAAGCTGGACTAGTTGTCCAGGGTCACACACAGGTCAGTGGTAGAACTGGGGCAGAGCCCAGATTTTTTAACTTCTGCTATACCAGATCGCCTCTACAAAAACCAGGTCCCTATGTGCTGACACATGGCACAGAACTGCTGCTCTTGTCTCTGAAGGAGTTGGGCTGGTCAAAGAGAACACTTTTTCCTTCCTTCCTTCTCTCCCTCCTTCCTTCCTCCCTCCCGTCTTCCTCCCTCCCTCCCCTCTTTTCCTTCATCCCTTCTTCCCCTCTTTCTTCCTTCCCATATTCCTTCCTTCTTTCCTTCCTTCCTTTTTTTCCTTCCTTCCTCCTTTTTTGCAAAAGTTGACACCAAGTTGGATTTTTGTTCTAGTTTGTTTTAAAGATTTGTTTATTTATTTGAGAGAGAGAGAGAGCAGGAGCAGAGGGAGAAGGAGAAGTAGGCTCCCCGCTGAGCAGGAAGCCTGATGCTGGGCTCCATCCCAGGACCCTGAGATCATGACCTGAGGTGAAGGTACACACTCAACAGACAGCCATTCAGGCACCCCTGTTTGTTCTTTAAGTGAAGTACAGCTGGCCCAGAGAGCAGGGTTTCTGTCTACCCTGCTGTCCCCGATCCCCACCTGCAGCCAGGCTGCAGAATCCTAAGGTGTGAAGGCGGCCCCCTCGCACACAGGACGGGGATGGGACTCTAGTTAGACCAGGGCTCATTCACAGGTCAGCTCTGCCGTTCCCTGAATAACCTTGGACTCCTTTCACTTCTCAGGCCCCCAGTTTTTTCATCTGTTCAAGGGAATGATAGTTCCATTCGAAAATTGATATGCAAGTGATTTTAAACTATAAAACCACTCAAGTGCCAGTAGTTACTTTTATCAGTACTGTTACTCTTCAGTGAAGAAAGGGAAATCCAGCTGACTGAGCTGATAAAACCGAGCCCTTACTGGTGGAGTCAGACCTTGAACCCAGGCTGGTGACCAAGCATTCACATACTTAACTAGTAAATGCACGCATGCATAAGCACACACATGTGCACGTACATATGCATTCACGGGCCACCTTTCCTGCTATCAGCCTGCAGTTCATGGCCATTACTCACCAAGCCTGGTCAAGAGAGTAAGACAAGCCCAGCCTTGAACCCTCCTGAGTCATGGCCCTAATACCTGGCAGTGAAGGTGCCTGCCTCAGACCCAGGCTGTCCTGCTCCCACTGAGTTGTCTCCCCTGGAATGCCCCTCAGCGGACTCTGACCCCCACCAACACCAGCATTACCTTCCCTAGAGTCCAAGGCCTACATGGCCTGTCCCATTATCTCCTGGTATTTCTTTGTCACCTCCTCAGCTTTCAGGGTAAGATTGGTGAGGATGTGATGAAGGCTGGAAAAATGCAGGTGGAACTGAGCTTCCAGGTCCAGCTGCCCCAAGATCCTTTCCTCCTCGTCTTCTGTCTCTGCATCTTCGTGATTGGACTCATGGGCTCTGCCACCTGCCACCTTGGACCACCACTCCTGTCGGGGCAGCAGCCCATGGTCCACATCCATGCGGATGGCCTTAAGCATGGTGAAGTATTTATAGAAATCAGGGGCCCTGTCCTGAGCCTGCTGCCCCTGCCCGTTCAGCGGCACGTCCCGCAGGAGGCTGGGGATCATCACCATCTGCTCCATGTTGCGCACCGTGGCCGAGTAGCGGTCCATGACGGTCAGCAGGCAGTTCTTGGGGTAGAGCTTGGCTGGCACCTGCATGGTGGCTGCTGCTTCCTCGCTAAGCCCAGCACACTGCCCCAGCACTACATCGAGGCTACTTTTATGTCTGGATGTGACAGCAGTTGGACAGGATGCCAAAGCCCAGCTGGTGGGGCAACACAACACTTCTTTAGGCCAATCCCAGGGCTTGGGCACCAATATCTGCCTCAGGCGATCCGTCTGCCCAAAGACAGACCTGCCAGCTCTCCATCTGTCATTTCAGCACTCCGAGACTGCCTCTGCAAGGGCCCGCCCCCTCCTTCATGGACTGGACCGGCCAGTTAGAGGGAAGTCTTGCCCTTTGGTGACCAGGGCTCTCACCCCAGGGCAGTCATGAACACTTTCAGGGTATCTGAGACCCAGCTGCCCCTTCACTGTCTGCCTCCTCATGTGCGGTACACTTGTTCAATCCAGGGTGCCCTGGCTTTGAGATGAACTAGGGACATGAAGAACCTTAGTATGGGGCAACAAGCACAGACACAGGAGCCAGAAGCCCCAATCCCGCCGCTTCCCAGCTATGTTTCTGGTTGTTTGCTGGCTAACACTTATTGAACACCTAACCTCACATCAAGTTCTACACTAAGAGTAACTTGCCCATGGCCCCGTTGGAGCTGAGATGCCAGCCCAGCCCCTCCCCTCTCCCACCTCCAGTCAGGGCTTTAGACTGGTATACGAGGTTGCCTAAATTACACAAGTGAAAAAAAAAAAAAATAAATTACACAAGTGAACTAGAGCCATATCCTTAGCTGTAAATTTGAGCTGTTGAGAGGATCGAAGAAGATAAAGCCCATGAAAATGCTTTCTAAACCACAAAGCGTGGTTCCCAGCTGATCCTAGATGAATGCAGGTCTCTCTCAACTTTAACCTGTAATTCCACAACAATGGAATTCTTTTTTTTTTTAAAGATTTTATTTATTTATTTCACAGAGAGAGATCACAAGTAGGCAGAGAGGCAGGCAGAGAGAGAGATAGAGGAGGAAGCAGGTTCTCCGCTGAGCAGAGAGCCCAATGCGGGACTCGATCCCAGGACCCTGAGATCATGACCTGAGCCTAAGGCAGAGGCTTAATCCACTGAGCCACCCAGGTGCCCCCCACAACAATGGAATTCTTACAATGCTTCTTCACCACTGACCTAGTCCTTTGATCCGAAGTCTTGGAAGACAATAATCCATTGCACAGTCCCATTATCACAGTTGACACACTGCAATTGCTCTATTTATGAGATAACGAGGGAAATTGAGGCCTAAAGAGAGCCTTATGGTTGTGCAACAAATGTCAGAGTCAAGTGGAGAACAAGGTCTTCCAAGTTCTGGGTCAGACACCTGCTCACTGCACCGCCTTGGGTGGAAAGAACTGCTAGGGACCTTCTGCCCCAGCAGTGGGGAGAGAGGAGGAGGAGAGCACAGGGAGGGGATCTTATCTCACCTAAGCCACCCTCACTCCCTACCCCAGGGCAGGAATCCCTTCTGTACTCTCCTGACCAACCATCGTCTGCTAGTCCGCTCTCTCACATGCCTACAGCCAGAGCTATAGGAAACTTCATCTATATGGTGAACTGAACTCTACCTCCCTTTAGCTCCTCCCCAGCAAATTATAGTATTTACCCCAAGGTCGCCTGCCTTCACCATGTTTATGTTAGCACACAACTGGGTTGCTTGAAATCCATTTGACAGTCTTTAACTCGCTCAATCCCATAGTAGCCCTATGAGGCAGAAACACACAAGTAGTCCTCTTCTCAGGTGAGGGAAATGGGACTGACATGTCCAACTTCTCAGCCATGACGTGGCTCGGCTTGGCTCTTCAGAGGAAAACCAAGGGTGTCCCTCTCGCCAAGTGCCCTTTGTGGACTGGCCATACACACAGCCACAGGAAACCTGGGGTCATCCTGCATTGGACAGATGGCCTGCTTCTCCAGGGCAGAGAGGGCAGCCAAGTCCAGGCCATGGGCCTGCTGTGCAGGGCAAAGCTTCCACTTTAACCTCTTCTGTGTCAAAGATTTCTGGGTGAAACAGAGAACATGGGCAGCTCTTCCTTCCTATGGCCTTATGGCCCTGGACCAGTCACTGCTCCTATCTGAGCCTCAGCTTTCTCCTTTGATATAGTCGTGATGACATTGATTAAGGGCTTACTTTTTGAAGCAAAGTGCTTAAAACAGAATTCCATCCTCCCAACAATGGCATGTGGTAGGAGTTCCCCATTTACCCAGGAGGAAATTGAGGCCTATGGAGGTAAAGTAATCACATTACTAGTTCTTAGGCAAAGAGGATTTGGGATGAGCAATAACCCCCACCCATGGTCATTTTGAAGATTATAGATGATGTTTATGAAATATCTGGCCTATTGCAAGACCTCAGTAAAGGCGCCCTGCCTCCTGGAACTTTTTCGTCCATTCTGCTCTCCAAGACCTCTTTTATTCCTCCATTCCAGAACTTGCTACACACATTTCAGTTCATTTTGAACCTGTCCCAGGGCCCAGTGCTGCAAATGCTCCCTAGATACGAGCTGAATAATGACCATTAGGTTCACTTTTCCCATACATTCTGGGGTCTTTGGTCATGATGTCCAGTCGCCTTGAAAAACAGGGTCCCTAGCTCGACAGGAGGCAGTAGTGAGGACTCTGGCAGGTGAGGGAGCATGAGCAGCTGCAGCCACAACTGGACATCCAGAAGGTACCACTGCAGGTGGTGCCAACGTGAGCCTCTTTTCCAGAATCACTCCTCAAGGGAGGAGAGACGTGTCCCACTCCTGTCCTTTGCAGGTTGCTGTCCCAGTACTTTGCTGCAAGCAAAACTCAGCAAGACACACGAGCCCAGGATTACCTCCACCAGTCAATGGGGTAAAGAATTTGCATAAAATCATTTCCTAAACTATGAGTAGAAAAGGGGAAGTTTTTTAAATTAATAGAGTAAGCGAAAGAATTTAATTTTTTTAAACTATTTTTTAAAGATTTTATGTATTTATTTGACAGAGAGAGATCACAAGTAGGCAGAGAGGCAAGCAGAGAGGCAGGCAGAGAGAGAGAAGCAGACTCCCACTGAGCAGATAGCCCCATGCGGGGCTCAATTCCAGGACCCTGAGACCATGACCTGAGCCGAAGGCAGAGGCTTAACCCATTGAGCTACCCAGGTGCCCCAACATTCTTTTTTTCTAAAGATTTTGTTCATTTACTTTAGAGAGAGAGGGAGTGGAGGCAGGGGGAGGAGCAGAGGGAGAGAGACAAGCAGACTCCACACTGAGCTTCCTCTCCCTCTCCTTCTTCTTCTCCTTCTTCTCCTCCTCCTCCTCCTCCTCCTCCTTCTTCTTCTTCTTCTTCAAGATTTTATTTATTTATTTGAAAGACAGAGAGAGAACAAGCAGGGGAAGTGGCAGAGGGAGAGGGAGAAGCAGGCTCTCCATTGAGCAGGGAGCCCGACATGGGGCTGGATCCCAGGACCTTGAGATCATGACCTGAGCCAAAGGCAGATGCTTAAAGTGAGCCACCCAGGTCCCACCAGGATAAATGTTCCTAAAATGTTTTCTCCTCAGCAAAGTGGGTTTTGGTTTGTAGTCAAACATCCCAAACGGCTGAGTGGTGAGTACAGCCAAAGAGCACGAGATTAGATCCTGTGGTTTGGGTTGGTGCTGCCGCCAGGCCCACTGGCAAGCAGGCTCCCTGGGCTCCGATGTCCATGGCTCTAGAGGGAGGCTTGGGAGCTCTGAAGGGACGGCCCTTTCAGCCCTGCTTGCATGACCCCTTCTGAATCCGTGTCCAGGTCCCTGAGGCCATGACCCTGCCTTTCGAACCCAGGCCCCCGGTCTCTGGCTCAGGACTGGAAAGCGTCATGTGGACAGGGCTGGGAGAGCCGACCCTGGCATGGTGGGCAGGCCAGAAATGCCCCCCAAGTGTCAGCTTTTTCATCTTTGACCCAGTGGCCCAGGGCCAACCGAGGCCTCCCTGGGCCTCCTCTGCCCCGTCTGTTCAACAAGGGGGCTGACCTCTGTGAGGGCCCCTCCGCTCAGACTTCCGGGGATTCCACCTGAGCACATGCTACTGCGCCTTCTGTGTCATTCTGCCTCTGCGTTTGTATCCTAATCCCATCTCGGGCCAGTCCATTCCCAGATGGATTCCTGGACCTGATCCAGAGGGACTGATTGAGTGCCACAGACGTGAGTGAGTGAGTGGGTATTAGTGAAAACTGGAGAAAGCGAGCTAATCTTTCATTGGGAGAAAAAATGAGCCACAAGAGTCAACAAGTGTAGAACACACAGGAGCCCTGGAGAAGAGGGAAAGGACGGCGACTGGCCTCAACCTGCCAGCAGGCTGCAAACTGAGACTGCCCCCAGTCTACCTGGCAGATGGAAGGCCCAGGATGAAGTGTTGCCCAACATCTCCGATTAGAGGACAGACAGGATCCAAGGGGATAGGCCGAACTCAGACAAGTTCTAGGAGTGGGGAGGGGAATGGAGGAAGACAGGAAAGAAGGAACACAGGTCTTTTCACGGGGTGTGGTGGGGCTTCAGCAAGGTCCCCTGCTCTCCAGATGCCACATCCTAGGGTTAGGAGATGATCCAGTCCAGCTGGGCCACTGCTGGTAAGGAAGTTCTGGCCAGGGGGGATGGTGGGAGAGGCAGCAGAAGCTAGACTAGACCCCAAGCATCACTGGGTTTCCCCAGTCTTCCACCTCTCCCCTTCCCTTCTTCCCTGCTCTTAGGAGGGGAAACTGAGGCTGAGTGAGGCACTTCCTGGATTGACCTCTGCAAAGCTGCCAGTGGCCTCACCCTCAGGAGATCTGAATGCCCCAAGTTGGATAAACTGATCCGGCCCCAGAGGGACTAGGGTCAAGGCCCCCAAGGGCCTGGGCAGGAACACCATGTGAATGTGGTGCAGGGGTTAAGATGATCAAGTAATGCTCTGGGCCTGCCAGTGTTCAAGCAACCCTGCTGGGCTTGGGTCCAGGCAGCCAGAGAATGGACTCAGACTAAGGTTGCGACAGGTTTCCTAATTTATAAATGACTTTTATACATACGCGTCATTTGTTATCTGTGGGTCTCAGGCTGTTTTTCTTTGCCCTATTACTTCTGTCCTGACCTATTGAGAAATACTAGGAGTTAAGAGTCAAGAGCAGTTATACACCCTACCCCCAGATACTGAAACTCTTTGGGAAGACCCTGGGATCGTGACCTGAGCCGAAGGCAGACGCTTCATCAACTGTGGCACCCAGGCACCCCTGGAAACTGCGTTTCAACAAGATCCCCAGGCCATGTCCATGGCCAGGGGTCAAGCATTTACTCCAAACATGGTTATTACTCCAGGGGAGAAGAAATATCTGTGCTGAGGCCTGAATGTTCTCGTTTCCAGAGGATCTAGCTCCCAGGCAGATGGAACAACCAGCGCCACTGATTATCAACTATTGCCCTTCAAAACTCGGCTAACTCCCTGGGGGAGCTTAAGCCAGTCACTCCACCTCTCTAGGCCTCAGTTTACCAACTGCAAAACTGAGGAGTTGGACTAAGTAGAGACTCTTCTAAGCTAAAGACAAAAAAAAGAAAAGAAAAGAAAAAAACCTAAAAAAAAAAACCCAAAAAATCCCCCTGTCTTCTGAATGGGGGATTTTAAAGGAATCAAGACTCCATTGACCGGCTAAGAGAGAGCTCTTTGAGGGAGTGGCAGGGTCCCTTCTCTGGAGACCTCAGGTCACCCCAAGGGGTCCGGGGCCTTTTCTGTTACTTGAGAATACAGGCATTGCTACAGTTCGGGGAGTCTGCCGCAAACTTCACTGTTCCAAAGGCTCCGTGTGCATGGCTGACCAGAGGAGACCCCGGAAACTAGCAGGTCTTCCCATCCAGCCTCCACTCCCAACTTCCTCCCTGTCACACGCCTCCTTCAGTTCTGGAAAGGCCCAGTCCTTCCTCCCACTGATGCAACTAGGTTGGGGTCAGCCTAAGGGCTTCTGGGCTCACTGAGTGAGAGACAGAGGCAGAAGTGCTCCCTTGGGAATAGGTTAAAGGTCCAGATTACCAGAGTTGGGTGTGTTATAGGGTTCCTGCAACCTGACCTCTACCTTATTGACCAAAAAACTGAAACTCCAATTTATACTTCTTTTCTTTTTTAAAAGATTTTATTTAGGGGCGCCTGGGTGGCTCTGTGGGTTAAGCCTCTGCTTTCGGCTCGGGTCATGATCCGAGGGTCCTGGGATCGAGTCCCGCGTCGGCCTCTCTGCTCACAGGGAGCCTGCTTTCCCCCTTCTCTCTCTGCCTGCCTCTCTGTCTACTTGTGATCTCTGTCTGTCAAATAAATAAATAAAATCTTAAAAAAAAAAAAGATTTTATTTATTCATTTGAGAGACAGAGAGAGAGACAAGGAGAGTACAAATAGGCGGAGGGGCAGGGGCTAGAGGGAGAAGCAGGCTCCGTGCTAAACAAGGAGCCCAACATGGGGCTCAATCCCAGGACCTGAAGATCATGACCTCATCTGAAGGCAGACACTTACACGTGAGCCACCTAGGCACCCCTCCAATTTATATTTCTAATCATGTTTTAGTCACTTCCCTGGAAGGACTTCGCTGCTATATATCTCACTTACAATAGGGCTATGATATTTAAAAATTCTGTGACCAGACAAGATTAGTCACTGATACACAAAACATGTCTGTCTTTCTTCTACCTGCAGGCAAGAAAGATCCCCTACAGGCAAAAAAACGTGTCTAATGCTTCCTTATGACTCCAGGACCCCAAGAGCTCAAGAAAGTTTCCTTAGTTATTGACTGAAAGGATGCATGAGTAAAAACTATGGGGATCTGTCTACCTGGGCGTACTTCCCAAGTATTTCTTCACTCTTTCTTCCATTTTGTTCATCTGACCCGCTTTTACTGAGCTTCCCCTTAGGGGAAACCCTCAGGCAGCAGGCTGTCAACGCCACACCGCCACACCGGGACTCCAGAGAGTTCAGGGGTCAGGGGGCTTTGGCTCAGCTGCCTCCTTCCAAGATGGCCAGCCCCTGATGGAGGAACTCGAGGAGAACCCCTTACTGTGGGGGGGACATCTCACCCTGCGCACAGGCCTGGCCCCTAGACTGGGACCCAGCCAGGGTCCAGGAGGTGAGGAAGGACTCCCCGCCCACCCTGGACAGGTGTTGGGAAAGGAGGAGACACTAATCAAGAGCCATAAGCTCTACACAAAACTCAGCCCATGAACCCCTTCTGGGTTCTCAGGCCTCTCAGCCCTCTATCCACCTTCCGTCATCTTTTGGGGCCTCCTTCTCTTTCCAGCCTGAGATACATAGTGACTCCTGCTCCAGCTTCTCCATGATCCCTCCCGGCACAATCTTATTACTGTGTAAGACCAGCCCCTCTCTAACTCAAACACCTTCAGTAATTCCTTGTATTAGTTTCCTATGTCTGCTGTAACAATTCACCATAAACTGAGTGACTTAAAAGCAACTCAAATTTACTATCTCACAGTCCCAGAGGTCAGAAGTCCAAAATGCGTCTCACTGGCCTAAAATCAAGGCATCAGCCAGGCTGTGTTCCTTTCTGAAGGCTCTAGGGAAGAATCTATTCCCCTTCCTTTTCCATATTCTAGAGGTGCCTGCATTTCTCAGTTGGTGGCCCCTTCCTCCAGTTTCAAAGCCAGTAAAAGCCTTCTCATATTGCCCCCTCTCTGGTCTTTCCTCTTCTAGTTACTAGAACTGTTGTTACAGCCGTAGGCCTACCAGGAGCAATCCAGGATAATCCTTTTATCTCAAGGTCCACTGATTAACAATCTTAATTCCATCTGTACCTTTATCCCTCTTTGCCACGCAACCTAACATATTCCCAGGTGCCAGGATTAGGACATCGCCCCTACCACACTCCTCACCCCTGTCCATTTTATTTTAACCTATCCTGCTAGTTCTTCAAATGAAACTTTGTACAGAAGCCCAATGAATAAAACAGGTTGAGAAGAAATTGATTTGGCTGAAGGAGGATGAGCGGGGCTACGGCTGCACCCCTCTGACCATCTTTCATCAGCCCTCGGGTCACCTCTAGAGAACCCGAGACTCCACAGAGCGCAGCTGGAAAGCCATTAGCCAAGACAAAGTCCAAAGTTTCACCTTGGCTTTCAAGGCCTCAACTAGCCTTTTTGGCCTAATTCTCTGCCATCAGGTCAACAAATCTGAGTCTCACCTCGAGGCCAGGCTCTGGGCGGAGCAGATGCATAATCCCAGCCCCCAGGAAGCTCAGAGCCTGGTGAGGGAGAAGGACAGACAACTAAGCAGGCCACTTCTACCTACCTGGGTAAATATCACTAGAGCACAGACAGGAGAGGTGCTTAGGCAAGCTTCCTGAAGGGATGACAATTTGTGGAGTCAGTAAGTCAGAGAAAGACCGGAACAATCTTAAAAACAGGGTGGTAAGGGGGTAAATATTTCTCTCTCTCTCCATATATATATATATTTATACATACAGACTCACTATATACACAGTATATGCACTGTATACTATATATATACTATACTATACAATACTATAGTGTATTTGAAAGTATACGTATATAGCATATATTCTGTACAGTATATATCGAAGAAAGCATATATCTATTACAATTTTTCTGATTTCCTGCATCTATATTTGTGAATACATACAAAAACAATAAATAAAAACTTACATGGGAATGAAAATATAAATTTAAGGAGCCACGGTGTGGTGTGAAAGAGTACTTTATAATTATTGGGTGGTATTTCTCAAGCTGAGTGATGGGTACATGAATATTTTCATATTCATTCTCAATATACTTGAATACCTTAAATTCTTTAAAAAAAAAAGAAAGAAAGAAAGAAAGAAAGAAAAAAAGAAAAAAAAAAAGGAACCGTGGGAAATGTTTTCTAGGCAGAAGTACCAGCTTGAGCAAACGCCCAGACACACAAAACAGCAAAAATACTAATGACTCCTCAGTATGCCCTCACCCTCCTAACTCCGCAGTAACTTCCAAAGCCTTGCTTCCCCTCTTCCTACCTCACCCCCTTTTGCCCGGGCTCACCCGCGGCCGAACTTTCCGACCAGATCAGCTCCCTCCCCTATCTGATAGGCGGGCCCGGTTCCTGGCTGCCGGGGTACACCCCTCGTCAGGCGGCTTTGCGCACGAAGGTGTGCCACGCTGTGAAGAGTGCGGGTTCCTGGGGGAAGGCTGGGCGGGGCTTCGGCCTCGGCGGTCCCCGCCAGCAGGGGGCGCTGCAGGGCAGGCGAGGACCTCAGTTCCGCAGCCCGGAGCGGCGGGGGTCCTGAACCCCTGCCAGCGAGCCGGGACTCGTTGCCAGCGGAAACGCACGAGTTCCCAGGCGATAATTGTCCGCCTCGTTTTAATAGGAAAGGGTTGGCCGATAGCGGGGAGAGTGGGAGGAAAATCTTATCATCGTTCCAGGACCCCACTCACAAGATAGGCGTCATTAATGTTTTGTAGCTGTGTATTAAAGGGGCTCGACCCGGCAAGTGAAAGCACAAAGGCGATTTCTTTTTTCCCTGCCATTGCCCTTTCGAACGGATTCTGTGGACTCCTGGTTCACTGTTCCCGGATGAAACCTTAGCAGGTCCCCTAGCTTTTCTGAGTTTTCCGTTTATTGTTGGGTGATTAACTTAAGTGCGGGCCTGAGTTACCGCAAAACTTCTCCGGTTCCGGCCACCTCTGGCTGGGACACCTGCTGCCTGGGAAGGAGGCTGGGCGCCCTCGCGCCGCTGGGGCTGCTGCTGCCGCCGCCGCCACCGCCGCCGCCGCCAGCGCCGCCCCTCCCGGGCCAGCTTCTGGCTCTCCGGGGCCGGTCGGGGAGGAGAAGTCACAGCCTTGGAGGTCACTTGGGCGTGGCAGGTTCCATATGCGGACACTTTCTCTTAGGAGCACTTTGATGGGCTCCTTGGTGACGCACCGCACTATTCAGTGCCGTACCCCTAAAAAGGGGGGGAAGTGCCTTTTCCTTTGTCTGCTTACAACCCCTCGGCTTCAGCATTCCTTCCTACACCTGCAGCCTCATTTTGCTGGGGTCCCCTCACCCCTAAATGGAAGCCGTTTTCCGCACAGTCCTTTTCCAGAAGGCCTACATTCTCCTTTAAGTG
Source organism: Enhydra lutris kenyoni (assembly GCF_002288905.1). Lineage (NCBI taxonomy): Eukaryota > Metazoa > Chordata > Mammalia > Carnivora > Mustelidae > Enhydra > Enhydra lutris. The sequence continues at coordinate 21,812,787 of NW_019154121.1, forward strand.
GGGTCTGCACGTGCTGCACAGGAAACCGCCCCTTGCCAGGAACCCTTCCATTTGCCAGCTCGCACCAGATTCCAGACCCCAGAACCTCCCTTTCCAAAACTCCCAAAATAGTTCTCTTGAAGCCTCTCTCTCCTGGTTTGAGGTGAGGGGAGGACAGCTTCTTCCAGTCCCTAGTGAATAGTGGGTTGGAGTTCAGACAGAGTGAATGCTCTGACAACTCTCCAAAATATAGTGTCCTCCCACGTTCCTGGAGGATTTAGCTTGCTCCCTGGGGCCAGGAGTAGGGGAGGAGGAGCAGTCTTCGCCCTGCCCTGCCTCCTTCGAAGTACTGCACAGGTGGTCCAGCCTGTTTAGGGTTGGTAACTCTGCCAATGTTTCAGCCTTTGCAGCCTCAGCTGAAATTCTGAGGTGACTGGGAAATTCTTTGTGGACACTTTATTTCTTTCCAGGCTTTGCCCCAGAGAAGGGTCTCTAACCTCAACTCAGAAAAGGCCCCATCAGAGGATCTGCCCAAAACACAAATTCTGGTGGTCACTCCCCCCCAGAAAACCTTCACTCTGCAGCAGCTCCCCCAAGGCCAGCTGCATTTCAGCTCCTGGGCTTTACAGATACTTCTCTAACCTCATGCTTTCTCTCTAACCTTTGCCTTTCCTTTCACCAGAAGAGTTCTATCTCCACTTCTCCACTTAACTGACTCCTTGTGGTTTTTGAAGACCAGACCCAAAATGTCACCTCCTCCAGGAAGACTTCTTTGACTGTGACCCCCTCTACCATGTTTCCACAGGTCTTGTCACAAATAGTGTTTGGTTGTAATTATCTCATTCTATACCTAGCTCCACCCTTGATTCTGAGCTCTTTGAGGACAAAGATGGTATTTGTTTTGTTGAGTGTGTTTACATTTTTTGTATGGAAAAATACCCCCCAAAATTCAAAATTACCCATAATCCCACCACTTCTTTTTGATGTAATGGAAAGGACAAAGAACCTCCCTTCTCCTGCCTGTCCTGCCAAGCCTAACCTCCAGTGACAACCACTTTTAAGAGGTTTATTGTCTTTCCCTGATCTGCATGTGCATGTACACACACACACAATTTAATAATTCTTACTATAAAAAAATTATAATTCTTACTGTACTTCTTAGTCCACAATTTCCATTTTCACCGAACAATCAATCTTGAGTATCTTTCCATGTTAGTGCATATGATTCTACCTTATTCTCTTTTTATTGTGTATATATATTTATATATATATATAAAACATAAAATTTGCCATCTTAACCATGTTTAAGTATACAATTTAGTAACATTAATTACATTCACAGTGTTGTGCAACCATCATCAACTTTCAAAACTTTTCAACACCCCAGACAGGACCTCTGTGCCCATTAAGTAATACCTCCTTGTTTTCTACCCCACAACCCCTGGTAACCTCTAATCACCTTTCGGTCTCGATGAATGCTGCATTCTTTTCTAATGTCTGAATATTATTCCACAGAAGGAGACATCATCTTTTATTTAACCATTGTCGACTAATGGACATTACATTCAGGGTGTTCCCAATTTTTTGATAATACAAACAATGCTGAAAAAAAAATCCTCATGCACAATACATGCGGGAATATTTTGTTAGAAGAAAGTACCAGGAGTGGCTGCTGGAACATAGGGTGTGTGCTTTTACAAGTCTAACAGATACCTACGAGCTTTTGCATCAAGTATCTTTAACATGAAGATTCCTGACTCCTATCCTTAGTTATTCTGGTTTAATAAAGATGAATTAGGGCCTAGCAACCTGAGTTGTTACAAACATCCTCTCTGACCATTATGATGTGAAGCCATGCGATGATAAACATGATTGTGGGGCCTAAATCTGCTGCATTCCTGGGGTCCCGCATCCATCCCTGGGCTGCCTGCAGAGAGGGGGTGTCCTCCCAGGGGCAACATAATAAACTCCAGCACCCCTCCCCACATCCCGCTGCCACCATGCCGAGGCTGTCCCAGTGAGTCATCAGACACAGCATGCTGGCCCCCATGATGCCAAAGCCTCCAAGGGAAGCTTGACTGATGGACAGCCCCTCTCCCAACCTGGAAGCCCTGAGTCACACTGGTTTACCAGGCAGCTCCCCACTCAGGGATCAGTTAGCTTTGCCCTTGTGGGAGGCAAACTCACTGCTCCTTCACATCAAGACCTATCAGGGAAAAGTCTGCCTTATCCCCTCCACCCCCGCCCCCCGGGGGAAACTATGACTCAGCCAGCAGGAGTGGTGGGTGGAGGACAGAGAGCCACGGAGGGGAAAGAGAAAAGAGACAGAGACAAGGCTGAGTTCCAGGAGGAAGATGAAAAGGTGAGGGAAAACTGTAGAGAGGCAGAGGAAGCAGAGAGAAAAGAGGCAGAGAGAAAGAAGCCCAAGTCAGAGGGAGACCCAGAGTGGAGACTGGAGGGAGAAGGAGAAAACAAAAGGAAGGAGAGATGGAAAAGGAAGGGAAAGAGAGAAGAAGGAGAAGCAGGAGAAAGAAAAGAGAACATGGAGCAGGAGGGGGGTGGTGTGTGAGCTGTTTAACTGGTATGTCCAACCAATCAAGAAAAAAATCAGTGCTTCTGCTCTGGATCCCAGGAAGCCACGGGCAGTGGAGGGGACCTACCTGAGTGTCAGGCCCTACCTGCAAAGCCACTTGCATGCTTAGCTTTGGGGTCTGCGGGGTTGACTCTGAACTTGGGGCAAAAACATACTCTGAGGCAACTACACGGTGTGCGCCTGGATGGTGGGCACAGCCTCCCTAATCAGTTGGCAACAAGGATCCTCAAAAAGTGCATATTCCTTGCACAGTTCTTAGATGTAAAGGATGCTTGTTGCAGTGCTATTTACAGTAAAGGAGAAAAAAGAAAGAAGGAAGAGATGAAATGTGGCTTGCTAGATTTAGGATACATTCATACAACACAAAGCCGTGTGGTCATTACAGATGCAGGTCCTGAACTGCCCTTGGGGGATATCCTCACGATCCTGGATGGAAAAAAAAGGGGGGGCATTTGTGTTCAAATCAATCATTAGAATGGTATGCTTCAGATCTTATTGGCGGATATGTGTGTGATGGGGGTGGCATAACTCCTGCCCCAACTCAGAGGACGTTGACAGCCTTCTAGGAAGTTCCCTTGCTGTTTAAGGAGCTGGAACTTGTCACCAGAAGCCCAGGCTGACACTCCTGCTGGGTTAAGCTGCAGGAAGTTCTGCTCCCATCCCTTACTAGGTGTGCACAGTACCCCCTTCCTTTGGATTAAGGTGTCCTGGGGCTGTGTGAGAAGGTGTGCACCAGCCAGAGCGCACACACTGGGGCAGCCAGCCAGTGACTAGGGAGCTGGATGGGGTGCAGATCATTCCTTTCCAGGAACCTAAGGGCAGAGGTCCTGAGTACAAGGCATGGGAGGTGCTCTTCTCAGTGACAGCAAACAATCGCAAACTAGCCCCCTCTCCGTATCTGGGCTAGAGCTGCTGGCATGCCCTAAAAAAGGGATCAGGGAAGAGTAGGAGGGTATCCAAACTCTCACTCAGACTGTACCAGAGAGAGGCCTTCAGGGCTTCACGAGCTCTCAGGATGGGGGCGGAGGGGTTTGCCCACCAGAAGCAGGGACCCCAGGACTCAGGAGGTCCCAGGACTTGGGCCACTGCCATTATTACTTCATCTGTGTTACCCTGTCTCTGCTGGGCAGGCTTCTGTCAGAAACTCTGAGATGAGAAGGGTCTCTGGATGAGTTTGTGGGAGTATTGAGGGAGTATTGGGGAACCCTGGGGCAGGAGAGGGTAGCAATGATCTTTTTTAAAATAAACTTTTTATTGATATATAACTTATCCACAGAGGAATACACGCAAGTAAGTTTCACAGAAAGTAAACACACCTGTGTAACCATTTCCAGCTCAAGACAAAACAACAACAACAACAACAACCATGACTCCGCATCTCAGAAGTCCCCCCTACCTCCATTTGGGTGGCAATGATTGTAAAGAGGGAATCTCCCAGGGCAGGGGAGAAAAGGAGGAAGGAAGGAAAAGACACCGCCTGGGCTGCTGTGTGGTCCTGCAGACTCCGCAGGAGAGGTCCCTGCTTTGTTTGCTTTTGTTTGCATCAGCTTGTGAACAGGCCCCTATGCAGATCTCAGAGACACACCACACACTTGGTCCAGGACCCGCCCTCAGGAATTTGGCAAGCCGGTGATTAGCCAAGGGCAGCCCTGCAGAGAAAAGCAAAGTACAGGGTGTTTGCAGGGACTTACAGACCTGATAGGGCCAGGCTAAAAGCAGGAGGCAAACAGGGGAGGGGATGGTTTGCTGGCTGGGCTGTCAGGCTGTGTGCCCAAGAGGGTCTGGGAGTGGCTGGTCCCAGGGAATTGGCCAAAGCGGACACTGTTTGCTCCCTGAAGTTTCTGTTTGTCCAGGAATGATTCACGTGAGTTCCGCGGATCAGTCCCTCCTCCTCTTCGCCCATTGTGAGCACCTGAGTAGGGCACAGAGCTGTGACACCAGGGAAACCTGCATTTGAACCCCAGCTCTAAGCTGCATGGCTTTGGGAAAGTCACACTTCCTCTGTGACCTCGGGTTCCTCACCAGCGAAATGGGACAATAACATGTACTTCCTCAGATTGTTAGGAGGAGAAAATGAGATCGTCCATGACTGCGTTGGGCAAGCGCTTCATAAATGTTGCCTCCTTTCCTTTGCCCCTTTTTCGTTTAGCAAATAATCCTTTAGGACCTAGCATGAAACAGGCGACTGTGCCACGCAGGGGAGGAGGGTGGTGAGCAGGACGGATATGGAAACTGGCTGCTTCGTGGAGCTTAGAATCCAACGAGTGGGACACACATTAAATAAATAAGCAAACAAGTACTCGGTCATGAGGGAAAAGCACAGGGCGCTATGAAGAAGCATCTCAGAGGGCACCTGCTGGCTCAGTCCGATGAGAAACCAACTCTTGGATTTCAGCTCAGGTTGTGATCTCAGGGCGGTGAGATGGACCGCAGTGTGGGGGCACTCAGTCCAGTCTGCTTGTCCCTCTTCCTCTCACCTCCCCACTACCTCAAATAAATAAATAAATAAATAAATAAAATCTTTAAAAAAAGAGTGATCTCGGTGGTGGCTTCCACTGAGTGGTCAAATGGAGTGGTCCCAAATGGCCTCTTGAGGAAGGTGACATTTAAGCTGAGACGTACAGGGTGAGAATGAAGGCCGCATTTTGGAAATTGGTACCCTGAGGGGCTAAAAGGCACGGGGTTAGATCCAGATGGATGTGGGTTCCAAATCTGGGTTCCCCTGCTACTCAGCTGTGAGACTCTGGGTGAGTCCCTTTCCCAGCCAGGGCCTCTGTTTTGTCTTCTGTAAGGTGTGGCTGAAAGTGCCTGGTTCACAGACTTGTGAGGACCCACCCAGTCGTGGAGAGGTGTCCTGCGTGGAGCCTGGCGCATGGTGGATACCCAGTAAAATCAGTCCCCTTCCTGGCCCAGCTCACGTGTAACCGTCACGTGACGGCACAGCAACAGTACAGGCACGCGGGAGCGCATGTGTGGGCACACGCATGCACACACACACTCAAGAACACTCAGAGGCAGGACACATAGGAGCTCCCTGGAGCTGCATATTTGAGGTGAGTTTAATACCTACTGTCTTTATAAAGGAGGAGTGGTTCATCCCCTAGGGCTGTTAGCAGAAGGGAGCCTGCAGAGGGGGAGGGAGATGGCAGTTACCAGAACCCCAGAGAATAGCTGTATGGCCTGGGCACCTGAGGAGATGGGACCTTCAGGCCGGGAGCCCCTGGCTTTCAGGCACTGGGTGGGGAGGGGACCGAGGGAGGAAGGACTCTGACCTTGGCCTCCTCTTACTTTCTGATGTCCCGCTAGGCCTCCCATGGGACTAACACGCATGGGAGCCAGAGGGATGAGAGCCTATGGATGTGAACCCTGAAGATCAGCATCCAGAGTGCAGAGCAGGGAAGGATGAGGTAAATCTGGAAAAACAAATGGCAGAGATAGAGCACAGGATCCAGACATTAACATCAAGACGTTGACATTTGCACACGTTAACATCAAGGGCAGGACTTAAACCCAGGTCACATGATCTGTCCTCTATAGGACTTGTTTTTGTGTTGTTTTTTTTTTTTTAAGTTTTACTTTATTTACATGTTTAAGTGATCTCTACACTCAATGTAGGGCTTGAACTCATGCATGTTCCTCCTACTGAGCCAGCTGGACTCCCCATGGACTTGTTTTTAAACAACAACAACAACAACAACAACAGGGTGTTTCAGTCGGTTAAGTGTCCAATTCTTGGTCTCACCTCAGATCTTGATCTTGGGGCATGAGTTCAAGCCCCACGTTGGGCTTCATGCTGGGTGTAGAGCCTATTTAATATATTTAAAATAAAATTTAATTTAATTTAAAAAAGAAAAAAGAAAAACAAGAAACACCTCTAGAGAATGTTTGGAAGGAAGAAGGAAGAATGGATGGAAGAAAGGAGAAAGGGGGGAAAGCAGACAGACATCTACACAGTAAGAAATTAAGACAGTATGAAAGAATATATAATGAAAAGTAGTTTTCCACCCATGGCAGACTCCTAGTCCTCTCCTGAGAGGGAAGGATGACCAAGTCTCCTGTATATCCTTTTGGAAATTATCAGTGCAAATGCAGGAGTGCATATATCTATGAGGTCTACCTCATTTTTTGTAGTGGATGTAGAGTATTCTAGAATGTGGATGTACTCTAATTTATTCAACTAGTCCCCAAGTGATGGACATTTAGGCTGCTTCTATTCTAGGCTTTTGCTTCTTTAAACAGCGCTGCAGTGAACATCTTTGCACACACACTTTACACACACTCATCTTTCAACACCTGTGCTCTAGAGGCTGCTCCAAAGAGTGCAAGTGGCACCCCCATGGCTTTAAGGGGTTCATCCCGACATCACTTTCACTAGAAAGAAGCAAGACTCATATTGTTGGAAGGGACCTTAACCATGGTCAAGCCTCGCTAACGACTTCACCGGTATGTGAATGAGGAAACTGAGGCCCCAGGTCTGACAGGAGGCTGGTGGGAGATTTGGACTGGACCCCCATGTGTTCTCAAAGAGGCTGTGGGGGCAAGAGGGTGTGGTTGAGAGTTGGGCAGTGCTGCCTCTGGGCCCTGGCCTGCAGGACAGGGAGTGGCAAACACCATGGGCTCTGGAACCAGGCTCCTGGATTTGATCCTGACTTAGAAAAAATAGCCTTCTAAATTTCTATTTTCTCCCTTGGAAAATTGGGATCATGTTACTCTTCCTTTAGTCTTCCCCACAGGGTTGCAGTGAGATAAAAGAAACAATGCCTACGGAACAGAGGTTTCCTTATATTACCGATTCCCCACTCTGGGCATCTTGGTTCCTGCTCCTTGCATGGGGCATCTTTTGGGTTAAAAGCCCATGAGTTGTTGAACTCAGGGCACACTTGGCCTCGAGCCATGCTCTGTGTCCCTGCAGTCAAGGCCAAGCTGAGCAAATTCTAACCTCTACCCAGAAGCTCTGGCTGCCGCCTCCCTCCAGAGAGGAGCTTGCTGGGTCTGGGCCAGGTCAGAGGGGAGGGGTTCAAATGGATGCCCTGCCAACCTTCCTCCCTATACAAATCTCCAGGAGTAGGCACCTGTGCCTGCCCCGTGCCTGGCACTGCCTGTACATTGCCTCCTGGACTCCTCCTAGACTCCTCCCGGAAACCCCGTAGGGGCATCACAACTCCCATTTTTGAGGTGAGGAATGTGAGGTTCCCAGAGTTAAAGAGACTTGCTTCTAAGTAAAGAATTCCTTGGACAGAGTTGGAGGGTTTCCCAGGGGCATGGGAGCACACGTCGATTGATTATGAAGTTGGCTCTTAGAGGCACTACTTTTGGGGTTTATAAGTAGCCTTTCCCTCAAGAGGCTGTCTCAGCCAAAGGTGATCAAAAGGGACACCCCCTCTTCTCTCCTGCTGGATCTCCTTTTTCCAGTCCCTCCCCTAACTCAGCATCTCCCTCCGGCCTCAGGGCCTCAGGGCCCCCGGGTGCTCTTCCCTACCCACCCTCCTTCCCCTTCCCCTTCAGACCTCACCCCAGGAAGGCTTCACTGCCCTGGTTCCCATTAAGAAGTCCACCATGATCTGTGTGCTTTCATGATTCTTTGCTCTTTACTCTCAGAGATTTGATCACCTGTGTAATCCAATACTTACGTGTGTGGTTATTGATCAGTCCGTGTCCCGGCTGACAGTGCGCTCCCTGCTCTTGGCTCTTGTCCTCTGGTTCACTACTCTCTTCCCAGGGCCTGGCACTGTGATTGACACATGGTAGACCCTCGGGTCTCTATGTCCTTCCTCTCTAAAAGGGAATAACACTACCTGCTACCAGTGCTCTTCTGGAAGATTAAATGGGACAAAGCTCTCCAAGGTGCCTGGCCCAAAGTCAGGCCAGCTGGGCCCAGCCCTGGACCATTCTCTAAGGATCTGCATCTTTCTCAAGCCGGTGGGGAGCAAAGGGTAGGGAAGAGGGTCCTTGTGGGTTGGCAGGGGTCTCCCCTGTGGTGGATCCCACAAAGGGAGCCTTGTGTGGGACCAGTGGCAGGATGCCTTGTGGGACAGCTGGGCCCAGGGCTGCCAGGCCTGGGCTGTGCTGGGCTGGGCACTTGGCCACAGACAACCGTCTAAGGACCCTTTCATCTGAGTCCCAGCTGCCACTTGGCTGGCTGGCTCAAAGCCCAGCTGCCTGGAGAGGAGAGGGGCTGGCAGCTTTGTCTCAGGAAGAACAAAGAGTGGGAGGAGTGGGAGGAGGGCAGAGGGAAGCAGTGCTTGCTCTTGGAGTGGGGCCAAAGGGAAACAAGATCCAGTCATAGGCAACACCAAGGGGCTGTTTGAATTCTTTTGTTGCCATAGCATCAAACAAGACAGAATTGCAAAGAGCATCTCAGGCCACATCCCAACACCCACCACGTTAGAGTGGAGAATTGAGGGCCAGAGGGGGGCACAGACTTGCCTAAGGTGACACACAAATGGCAGAGCCAGAACTAGAACCCTGGTCTCTTGTCGTCCTGGGCTGAAGGACTCTGAAAGAGCTGCTTCATCCCTGGGAGCCTCGGGACCCTCACATATGAAGGGGGGGGGGCTCAGAGGTAAAGTGGAGGGGCCGATTCCTCTTTTGAATGGAGGGTCACATGTCCCCCTGGATATAAAAAGAAGATGAGGTCCGTTTGAGTTGGGCCTCGCGAATTGTTTTGCAGAGAGAATGAGCTATCGGGAAAGGCATTCCGAACAGCATAAACAAAGGCAGGAAGGCAAGGGAGAGCAGGCTCTGTTTCAGGGCAGCTGTGGCTGGGGAAGAAACAGGAAATGAGTTAAAATCTCAGGCTGCTTGGACATGTCAGAGGTACCCCTTGTCCCGCCGAGTGTCCAGCCCTCCGTTCTGGGGTAATGACTCTTCAGAACTCAGCGTCCCCGTGGACTCATTCTGGCTCATGAGGCTGATCAGCCTGCTGGGACAAGATGGACTAGGCAAGGGTAAGTGGACACAGGGGCTGTGCGGAGCCTGTGGGAGGCTCTCCACCCAGACCCTTGAGGAGATCACAGCAGCCTCCCCATGCTCGGTCCCATCTGCAGAGTCATAGTGTTCAAGGTACACATTCTACCCAGGATCTTAGCTCCCTTGTGCTATTATACCCCAAACATAAACAGTGTGGCTTATAAACAACAAGCATTTCTTTTTCACAGCTCTGGAGGTTAGGAAGTGCAAAATCATGCTGCTGGTAGATTTGGTGTCTGCTGAGAGCCCGCTTCCTGGTTCATAGATGGCCTTCTTCTCATGGTGTCTCCTACAGCAGAAGGAAGGAGCTAGCAAACTGTCTGGGGGGTCTTTTCTTTATAAAAGCACAAATCCCATGCTTGACCTATTCACTTCCAAAAAGTCCCACTTCCTCATACCATTATATTGGGCTCTAGGTTTCAACATATGAATTTTGGGGGAGCATGAACCAAATAGCTTGTTCAAACTGTATCGACAAGACACAAAGCAAATCTTTATAGTCCCAGAAAGAGAATTTTTGGTGAGAAAGACATGGAGTCAGCTTGACTCTGCCAGTTACTAGCTGTGTGTCCTTTAAGCTGTTCACTTAACCTCTCTGAGCCATAGTTCCCTCATCTGTGGAATAATTCTAACTGGATGGATTTATACATGTTTCTATGTTCAGTGTAGGTACTCAGCACATGATTATTGCCTTTCCGTTTCCCTCCTTCATTTGGCACAGCTGACCCCTCTGCTGGGAAGAGTGTCACAGGGTCCTCTCTCAACAAACCTCTCCCTCCTTCAAGACCCAGCTGCCATGCCACCTCTTCCATGCAGCCTTCCCAGATCTCCCAAATAGAAAAGCTGACTTCTTCCAGGAATGCCCTGTGCTTGTCTTATGTTGTTGTCTTATCTTTTTTCTTCATTTTTCTCTCTTATCCTTTTTCATGCTCACTGCAACTAATGACATAATGCAACGATTAGTAAAAAAAAATCAGTAGGGACGCCTGGGTGGCTCAGTGAGTTAAAGCCTCTGCCTTCGGCTCAGGTCATGATCCCAGGGTGCTGGGATCGAGCCCCACATTGGGCTCTCTGCTTGGCGGTGGGCCTGCATCCCTGCCCCCCGCCCCCCGCCTCTCTGCCTACGTGTGATCGCTGTCAAATAAATAAATAAAATCTTTAACAAAAAATCAATAATCTCCCCTGTCCATTTCTTTCTTTCTTTTTTTTTTTTAATTAAGATTTGTCTATTTATTTGAGAGAGAGGGAGAGAGCTTGCCTGGAGGCATGCATAGGTGGGGGAGGGGCAATGGGCGAGGGGAAAAAGAGGATCTCAAGCAGACTCCCTCCTGAGCACAGAACCTGATGTGGGGGTTGATAACAGGACCATTAGGGGACCTGAGCCAAAATCCAGAGTCGAATGCTTAACCTACTGAGCCACCCAGGGGCCCCTCCCTTGTCAATTTCTACCACCACCTCACTGATTAACCGATGGTAACATCCAGTGAGCATTATTCTACACCCTTCCCATTATGCTGACATATAAATTTATCTAAGAAGACGTTTCTTGTGTTTGTTTTTAAACAAATGGATTCCCACTGTATACACTGCTCTGATGTTTATTTTTAATCACTTAATAAATCATGGGTGAATGAATATAGATCTTCCATTCTCTCTCTCTCTCTCTCTCTCTCTCTCTTTTTTTTTTTGTAGCGAATAAAACCCTTTGTATCCAGGGGCACCTGGGAGGCTCAGTTGGTCGAGTGACCAACTCTTGGGTTGTGGGATCAAGCCCCATATTGTGCTCTGTGCTTACTGGGGAGTCTATTTGAAGATTCTTTCCCTCTGCCTCTCCCCCTACTTGCATGCACTCTCTCTCTCTCTAATAAATAAATCTTTAAAAAAAACAAAAAACCGTTGTATCCAGATGTAATTTCCACTGTATAGATTCTATCAGATAACTAAGGATTTGTTTGTTTGTTTTGGACTTTTTATTAAGTTTTTTTATTTTAATTCCTGTATACTTAACATACAGTGTTATAATAGTTTCAGGTGTACAACATAGTGATTGAACAATTCTATACATTACTCAGTGCTCATCATAAATGTACTCTTTAATTCCCATCATCTATGTTACCCATCATCCCACCCACCTCCCCTCTGGTAACCATCAGTTTGTTCTTTAAGATTCTGCTTTTTTATTTCTCTCTCTCTTTTTCCTTTACTCATTTGTTTTCTTTCTTAAATTCCACATATGAGTGAGATTATATGGTATTTGTCTTTCTCTCACTGACTTGTTTCACTTAGCATTACACTCTCCAGCTCTATCCATGTCATTGCCAATGGCAAGATTTCATTCCTTTTTATGGCTGAACAATATTCTATTGTACACCACATCTTCTTTATCCATTCATCCATAGGTGGACATTTGGGCTGTTTCCATAATTTGGCTATTGTAAATAATGCTGCAATAAACATAGAGGTTCATGTATCCCTTTGAATTAGTGTTTTATATTTTGGGTACCCAGTAGTGCAATTACTGGATCATAGGGTAGTTCTATGTTTAACTCTTTTTTCAAAAAAATATTTTATTTTTAAGTAATCTCCACACCTAACATGGGGCTCCAACTCACAACCCTCAGATCAAGAGTAACATGTTCCACTGACTGAGTTAGCTAGGAGCCCCCTATATTTAACTTTTTAGGGTACCTCCATACTCTTCCAGATTGGCTGCACTGGTTTGCATTCCCACCAACGGTGCAGGAGGGTTTCTTTCTCTCCACATCCTCGTCAACACTTGTTGTTTCTTGTGTTGTTGATTTTAGCCATTCCAACAAGTGTGAGGTGATATCTTGTGGTTTTGATATGCATTTCCCTGATGGTAAGTGATGATGAACAACATCTTTTTATGTGTCTGTTGGCCATCTGAATGTCTTTGGGGAAATGTCTGTTCATGTCTTCTGTCCACTTTTTAATTGTTTATTAAATTTAATTATTTAATTGTTATTTGTTTTTTTGGAGGTATTGAGTTGTATCAGTTTTTTAAATTTTTTTATTTTTTTATTAACATATAATGTATTATTAGCCCCAGGGGTACAGGTCTGTGAATCATCAGGTTTACACACTTCACAGCACTCACCATACCTTCCCCAATGTCCATAACCCAACCACCCTCTCCCTCCCCCCCACTCCTGGGAACCCTCAGTTTGTTTTGTGAGATTAAGAGTCTCTTATGGTTTGTCTTCCTCCCAATCCTATCTTGTTTCATTTATTCCTTTTCTACCCCCCAAACTCCCCATGTTGCCTCTCAACTTCCTCATATCAGGGAGATCATATGATAATTGTCTCTCTCTGATCTCTCTATTTCGCTCAGCATAATACCCTCTAGTTCCATCAATGTCGTCACAAATGGCAAGATTTTATTTCTTTTGATTGCTGCATAGTATTCCATTGTATATATATACACCACATCTTCTGTATCCATTCATCTGTTGATGGACATCTAGGTTCTTTCCATAGTTTGGCTATTGTGGACATTGCTGCTATAAACATTCGGGTGCACGTGCCCCTTTGGATAACTACATTTGTATCTTTAGGGTAAATACCCAGTAGTGTGATTGCTGGGTTGTAGGGTAGCTCTATTTTCGAGTTGTATCAGTTTTTATGTATTTTGGATACTAACCCTTTATTGGATATGTCATATCTTGTCTCATTCAGTAGCTTGTCTTTTAGTTTTTTTGTTGATTGTTTCCTTTGCTGTTCAGCTTTTAATTTTGATGTAGTCCCAATAGTTCATTTTTGCTTTTGTATCCCTTGCCTCAGGAGACATATCTAGAAAAGTGTTGCAACATCTGCTGGCAGAGAAATCAGTATCTGTGCTCTCCTCAAGGATGTTTACAGTTTCAGGTCTCTATTTTGGTCTTCAATCCATTTTGAGTTTTTGTTTATGGTGTAAGAAAGTGATCCATTTTCACTTTTTTGCCTGTGGCTGTCCAGTTTTCCCGACACCGTTTGTTGAAGAAACTGTTTCCCATTGCATATTCTTTCCTCTTTTGTTGAAGATTAATTGACCATACAATTATAGGTTTATTTCTGGGCTTTCTATTCTGTTCCAAGATCTATCTCATTCCTTTTCATAGTTGCATAGTATTCCAAGGCATCAACAAATCAAAAATCATGGTGTATTTAATGATACCTCTAAGTTTCTCATTTTAGTCATCACAAACAAAACAGTGATAAACATATTTGTTCATATCCTTTGAGAGCAGTGATTTCTTTTTTTTTTCTCTCTTTTTTTAACAGTGTTTGTATTTCAATTGGTAAGATTCTCAAAAGTGGGACTATTGGATCAAATGGTACCTGCATTATTTTATTTTAGTAGATATGACCATATTATTTTCTTAAAAGATCGCAGCAGTTCACATTCCAATATGCAAAGTTGGAGGTGCTGTTTTCCTGTATCCTTACCACCTCTAGCATATTGTTATTCTTCTCAACATTTGCCAAAATGATGGAATAAAAACAGCACAGTATTGCTCTTGGATTGCATTTTCTCAACCCCTGCTCAATTACAGTAACCTCAGTTCAGTTATTTTATTTTTTATTTCTAGAAGGTCTTTTTGGCTTTTTTCAAATCTGCCTGGTAATTTTTGATCATATCTTCTTGGTCTTTGCTCATGTTCTACATAACCCTTATATTTATTTAAGCACATTAAACACTTATTTTATATTCTGTATCCAGTAATCTCAATATCTGAGTTGCTTGTGGATCTGCTGACTCTTGCTCATGGTATCTCGTTTCCTTTTGTATTTCGGGATTTCATATTGTGAGCTTGCATTTACTGGACTGTGTGGGTTCTTTCAAGTTTGGTGCGACCGTGGACTTTCCTCCAGGAAGGGTTTTCATTTTCTTTGTCAGGCATCTGAGGAACTACCAACCTAGGTCCATTTAAATTAAATTCCTAGCTGATGTTGCTGTTTTTGATCATTTAAGAAAGTGAATATTTGGGGTGCCTGGATGGCTCAGTCAGTTGAGTGTCTGCCTTTGGCTCAGGTCATGATCTCACGGTCCTAGGATTGAGCCCCATGTTAGGCTCTTTGCTCAGTGGGGAGTCTGCTCCTCCCTCCCTCCCTCCCCCATCATGCCTTCTCTCCCTATCTTTCTCTGTCTCAAATAAATGAATAAAATCTTAAAAAAAAAAAAAATAAAGTGAATCTTTGGGTCCCAGATCCATTTAAGCTCTAGCCTATAGTCAGACCTTTTCAGGAAGTTTTTTCTCCACCCAGAACCAAGGAATAAGACAAGCACAGCATTCCCCTTTGAGTGGAGGATTGTTTTATAATTTACCTTTTTGTATTCCTTGATTCAAAGTCCTATGCTGTGAGTGGCCCAGACTTTGTCTCCTACTTTCTCTCTCTCTTTTTTGGGGGGGGGGGGCTTTGCGTTATGCACTTCACAAGTACTGCATTTTTTACAAACTGAAGTTTTGTGGCAACCCTACATCAAGCAAGTCTATCAGCACCATTTTTCTTTCTTCCTTCCTTTCTTTTTTTTTTCCGAAAAGATCACCAAGCCAAACATTTGGCCATATTTTTATATACTATGTATACTATAAACATATACTAGTTACAAAAAACATTTTTTAAAAATTTAACTGTCAAGAAAGTGTATAGTGTTAAATTTTCTGTTCCAAGATCCCATCCAGAATTCCACATTACATTATATTTAGTTGTTATGTTTCCTTAGACTACTGTTGGTCATGACAGCTTCTCAGATTTTCCTTGTTTTATTTATTTACAATTATTTATTTATTTATTTATTTGACAGAGAGAGAGAGAGCACAAGCTGGGGGAGCAGGAGAGGAAGAAGCAGGCTCCCTGCTGAAAAGGGAGCCCAACATGGGTCTAGATCCCAGGACCCTGGGATCATGACCCCAGCTGAAAGCAGACTCCCAACTGACTGAACCGCTCAGGTGCCCCCAGATTTTCCTTGTTTTAATGACTCCAACAGTTTTGAGGATTATTAGTCAGGTATATTGAGGAAAGTCACTCTGTTGGAATTTGTTAGATGTTTTTCTCATGATTAGATTGGGATTATGGGTTTTGGGTAGAAGATCACAGAGGTAAAGTGCCATTTTCATCACAACATTCCAAGGGTATTTACTATCATCTTGATGTTGACCTTGATTACCTGGCTGAGGTAGGGTTTGTCAAGTTTTTGTTTCTGGTGTTTCCCCCCCCCCCCCCCCCCCCCCCCCCGCCCCCGGCTTCCTTTTCATGCTGTCCTCTTTGGAAGAAAGTCACTATGCATGACCATACTTTAGGAGTGAGGAATTACGCTCCCCCTCTTAGGGTTATGTTTTAACAAGCAAAATAACCCACACGACAGGTATCTTAGCTCTTTGCATCAGTGGTCATGCCTTGAACTTTTAGCAGCTGATCCTAAGTGGAAACATATTCTGCACTGGCCACCCTATCTTTTGGAGCCTCACTTTCCTCATTTGTAAAGTGAGGGTTATTGATCCTTCACCCCTAGAACTGTAGAGAGTAGAAAGTCTCCTGCTGTCGGTGTCAATTCCCTCTGCCTCCGGCTTTTGGCTGTCTGGGAGCCCCCTCCGAGAGAGGGTCAGTGATGACCTAAGGTCTCACCGCATGCTTGGCAGAGCCAAAGTCAACCCCGGGCTCTAACCACACCCTGGGTCCACTTTGCCCCACCCGGGGGCGTGGAGCAAAGGTGTACTTCCGCCAGCCAGCCGTAGGTACCTTACACGTGGCGGGGCTGGGTGCCCAGTCACCTGCAGGACCAGAATGATGAGTCTGAGCTCGGGACCCCGCTCCCCGCGGCCCAGCCAGCCCTTCCCCTCCACCGGCCCGTCAGCGGTGAGTGCGCAGCCGCGAGGGCGGCTCAGTCCTTGTGCTTCTGCCTTCTTTCACTCCTTTCAGTGTCCGTATGTCCTTTCCTCAGGGTCTGAGTCCCTTAGCTTCTGGCGCGTCCCTGGCTGAGCGCTCTCCTCCCCTAGCTAGTTCTGGCTTTGATCTCTCCTTCTGCCCACCCGTGCCCGTTCCCTGCCTGGCTCGGTCCAGCCTCTCCTCCTTGCCCTCTTTCCTGCCTGGCCGCTTTTATCTCCCCCTCTCTGTTTAGTCTTTGTGTCAGCTGTTTTCTTTGTGTCTCCCCTCAGTCCCTGGGCTTGTCCTAGTCCACCGCTCTTCCGCTGCCCCTCCTCCTCCCGTGTATGAGAGCAGAAGACCCGACGGAAGGCTGCGGGGCTCTCATTCCCTCACCACCACACCCAGCCTGCCCCTCTGGCAGGGTCCTGAGTCGCCTGCCTGCCTTCCCCCTCCCAGGGCTTGGTTGAGGGGAGTTTGCGGGGAGAATCCGGAAAAGACCCAATGCATTCCAGGAGCAGAACATTCTAATCTGTCCTGGGCTGGGTGCCCTCCGGAAGACTCGTAGGAAAGCAGAGCAGATCCAGCAGGGGGAGATGGTGGCTCTTTCCCCTAGGGCAGTGATAATGTCACTGTCACCTGCTCCGTGGCAGGGCCGCCCTAGGGGCTCAGTATATGTCTGAACGAATTATTGAGCAAGAGAGGGAGCCAGCAGGGAGCGTGATGCCAGGTAGGGACAGACTGGCTTTTATCAGAATACCAGGCGCTCCTGTAATCAGTGCATCCGGTAAGCTCCAGCTTAATAAATGAACATTTACGGAGCATCCTGATGTGCTGGGCCCTGCAGTAGGTATTGGCAATACAGAGAGGAATGGGGGATAGTCATCCCTTAGGAATCTCATGGTCTAGCGGGGGATATGGATGAACAAATGGAATTACAGGGCCCTGTAGAATCACAAGGAGACAAGCCATCTAGAAAGATTTCTGGAGGAATTAACTTGAAGGATGAGTGGCCTAAGCGAAGCGAGTGTGGGCAGCAAATGAGTCAAGTCCTGGAGGCATGGGGGACCAGCCTGCTCTGGATGGGTGGGGGCAGAGTGTTTCTGGTAGTTGATTTTGCCAGGGCTGCAAAGGGCCTTGTAAACCTTATTAAAGGGTCTAGAGTTTATCTGGAAAGGGATGCAAAGTGCCTGAAGTGTTTAATGCAGGGTGTGAGCAGATCAGATTTGCACTTCGGAAGAATGACTCTGACTTCAAAGCAGAGATTGGATTGGGGAAGGGGCGTGGGGCCGTGGAATTGACCAGAACTGAGAATCACCAGGACTTGATTATGATTACCTAGGTGGGAGGAGGTTGAGGATAGGAGCAGATTGCAAGATTACAACCTGGATTTCGGGCTCAGGATGAATGAGATAGGGAACAATGGAAAAGGTCAGGGTTGTGGGGTGGGGAGAGATATAGTGGGGCTTGGGAGACATAGGAATGGCGATGCCTCTCCATTGACTCTACTAAGGGTGACCTCAGGAAATGTCTGGATGTTTGTCAGGGGGTTTGCAGGTGTGTAGTAACCCTTTAGACTGCAACTGGGTGAGAGCTAGGTCTGTCTGATTCTCCCCTGTGGCCTGAGGGCCAGCACTGGCCTGACCCCCAGCAAGGGCTCCTAACGATCAAGTTTCCCCAGCCCATGCACACAGGGCCCGAGACAGGCTTTCCTACCCAGGAATGTTTCAGCAGGGTGACTGGGGGGTAGAAAAGGTGAGGAAGAGCTGCCACAAAAATGGGTCGGTGGTCAGAAGAGGGGTGGAAAAGAAGTCTTTATTGGCTAGAAACATACTGTAGTATTTGTGGATGAGGAAGGAGGTCTGGGGTTGCCAAAGAAATTGGAAGATTTTGGGAAAAAAAGAAGGGGACAGAGAGATAGAATTGAGTCTGGGAATACAGCTGAGGTCTTATTTGGTAAACAAAGAAATGGGCCTGAAGGTATCAGGGCAGGAAGCATTTTGTGAGCTTCAGAAACAACATTTGAAGTGATTGGATTCATGAGACTTTCAGAGCTGGAGAGACAGAGTCCACCTTGTGCTTTTTGGGTCCCTTTTTCATAGAGCTTTAGGCCCACTGAAGAAAGTGAGCTCGGCAGACACATCGTTACTTATTGGCAGGGGTGGGACTGGTGTTGGGAGGTGTAGAACACCCATCCACGTACTGGAGTCACACTGATAAGGGTTTGATTGCATCTCTGACTTCACTTCCTAGCCCTGTCACCCATCTTTCTGAGCTTTCCTTGCCTGCAATATATGGACCTTAAGAGCACCTGTGAGCTTTCGGGGCATAGGCGTGAAGAGAGTTCATCAATCTATCAAGGATTGAAGTCTGCAACTTTGCGTTTAACTGCCCGCTTCACAGAGCCAGCTCAGGGTTAACCGAACAGCCTTGCCAAGGGGCCGTGAGATTTAGGGGAGAAAGAGGAAGTCACAGGTTCTCAGTTTATTTTTCTCAAGGCAGGCCCACAGGCTGTATTGTTTGGCTGCTGTCAGAATGCATCCTCTTGGTCTCCCTTCTCTACTCCAGCCCGCAGAACTGTCCACCCCCAGCTGTTGCCATGGCAACTTAGCTCTCCACCCCACCCCCCCAGCTGTTTGGCTGCCCCTGGCTCTCTTTATTCCAGTACTTTAACCTTAGAGGTAGAGCCCATACTCAAGTTGAGAATGAAGTCACACCTAAATGAGAACCCAGGGCATGTTTAAACCCTGTCACTACTCCTGGCTCTGCAGTGACCTGTGGCTGAATCTCCAGGATGGAAATGCAGCCTTCCCTCTGACGCCACCCTGATCTTTTCTGTGGCTGCAGCCATCACACTTACTTGGAAACCCTCCTCGACAACCTCCAGCACACACCAATCCACACAGAGAGCCTTTGAGTCCCCTCTGGGCGCCTGCACATTTAAGCCCTCTGTTTTCCTCTTTCCTCTGTGAGCTCTGTGAGAGCAGGGGGCAGGGACCGTGTCCTCTTCCTCTGCTCAGGAGGAGGCTTGAATGTAATAGGCCCTCTATGTTTTTTGGAATGAATGAGTAACTAAGGGAATGAAGAGTGGAGGTTTTAAAGGTTGAAAACTGGCTGATGTAATGACCAAGAGCACATGCTTCGGGGTAATGTGGCCCCGAGTTTAAGTTCTGACATCATCACTTAATAGCTGGTTGCTTTTAGGCAATTTACTTCAGCTCCTTAATGCTCCATTTCTTCGCCTGTAAAATGAGGATTTAATTCATTCTTCATAGGATTGCTGTGAGGATTGAATTAGAGGTTGAATGTAAAGCGCTCTGGACAGTTACTAGACTAGGAGGAAAGAGACTGTTCCACTTGCTCCTCAGTGTTCCAGTACCTGGCACACATGTATTTTATGGATGGAGTGAGTCAATTTTATTTATTTATTTATTTATTCATTAAGATTTTATTTATTTGACAGACAGAGATCACAAGTAGGCCGAGAGGCAGGCAGAGAGAGAGAGAGGGAAGCAGGCTCCCCGCTGAGCAGAGAGCCCGATGTGGGGCTCAATCCCAGGACCCTGGGATCATGACCTGAGCCGAAGGCAGAGGCTTTAACCCACTCACTGAGCACCCAGGCACCCGGAGTGAGTCAATTTTAGATAACCAAAGTTATTCAGGAAGTTGGTTTATAAGGCTAACAACTAGTGTATCACCTCACATGTAATAATCTTCTGGTATTTTTGTTAGGTCTGCTGGCAGCACTCAGTGTTCCCCAAATACAACCTGACTCTCTGTCCGTTCCCATGTCCCCCTTGCACTGGCCTGTGGGCATCTCCAGGCGGGCACCATGTGGGTCTTCACCACATCCTTAGTGCTCAGCTCAAGGTGCGGCAGAGAGAAGAGGCCTCTAAAAATTCTGCAGGCCGGCTAACCCTAACTTCCATTGCCACCACACTGTACAGTTTATGAGGCAGTTTTATACCCATTGTTCCTGGTGTTACTGACCTTTTCAGCACCAAGGATATTCCTGTTATTTAATACCCACCAGCCCATATTTTGAAAGATGTCTATCATGCAAATTTCCTTAATTAATGAATCTAAGTCATGCCAGCTGCTAATCAGAACTTCTGGCCTATATTAAACAAGAATTTGTATCCCCAACTCGCACCACCCGTTATGGACACACAGTAAGTAAGTACCCAAGAAATGCCCAAATGCTTCCCAAATGAACACACCTATGGCTTCTTAGCGTCTCTGAAGTCGAAACACCCCCCTCCCCACCTTTTAACTATATCTTAGATCTGAGCTTCCCGCCTTGGGAACTTCTGACTTCACAACAGCTCCATATTTCCATTTTATAAATGAAGAAACAAGCATAAGGAGGGAAAAAGCTCTGCCAAAGGCCACAGGCTTTGCAAGTGTTGTCACTGGGACTTGCTTCCATAGCAGCCTCCTGGACTGATATTCTATAATATTCTATGGATGAAAATAAGCCATAAACTCCCTAGAGGTGACACTACCATTCCACTCTGCCTTCTTGTGCCCTCAGGGATCTCCTGTCCTGGAGCTTAACGTGGGAGGCGAGTTGTACACCACCACCGTGGGCACCCTGAGAAAGCTCCCGGGTTCAAAGCTGGCAGAGATGTTCTCCAGCTCCGCTAAGGCCTACACGGATGCAGAGGGCCGCTTCTTCATTGATCGCCCTGGCACCTATTTCGGACCCATCCTGGACTACCTGCGCAGCGAGCGGCTGCCCACACACCACATCCTGGAGGTGTACCGCGAGGCGCAGTTTTACGAAATCAAGCCTCTGGTCAAGCTCTTGGAGGACACGCCGCAGATCTTCGGTGAGCAGGTGGCCCGGAGGCAGTTCTTGCTGCGGGTGCCGGGCTACAGCGAGAACCTGGAGCTCATGGTGCGCCTGGCGCGCGCCGAGGCGGTGGCGGCTCGCAGCTCCGCGGTGCTGGTGTGCGTGGTGCGCACCGAAGAAGACGCGGTGCTCTGTGCAGATGCCCTGCGGGTCCTGGAGGCCGAAAAGAGGTCGGTGGTCAAGTTCGGCCCCTGGAAGGCGGCCCCGCAGGTCAAGGACCTCCTCGACTGCGTGAAGATGGACATTACGGCCCAGGGGTACCAGGTACACTATGAACAGTTCTCAGAGAGGACGTTACGGGCCAAGCACTTCGGTTACTTTTACACATTCGTCTTCATCTGGTGGTGATCCCCGGGGGGTGGGGGCGCGGGGACAGTTTGTTTCGGGTTCTGGTGCGACTTATGAAATTAAAAGTTGCCTTCAAAATTCTTCTTACTTTAATTAAAAGAAAAATCAAACAACTCCCCCTCACCTCCGGATAATTATTTCCCTGTTGAGGACTTTCTACTCATTGAGCTGATTCCACTGTACTTGCCTAGTAAGGTGCAGCTGCCGCCTCTTTAAAGCCTCCCCTACCTGTCAGATCCTTCCCTTCAAGTCCAAATGGCAAGGCTGAGATGAGTTGGAATGTTTCAACCATACTTTGACTGGAGATGGCGGATGATAACAGGAAGGTAACAGAGTACCATGAATCTAGATAAAATGATCTGAAAATGTAGTCTACGCAGGCTCGGCGCGTGGTCCAATCCTCTCGCCCTGTTAATATGCCTTAATGAGGAAGATGCCAAGTTCATACCTGTAGTAGATGCCACTCAGATCTCCTTTCCCAGGTGCTGTGAGTGTTGACTTCTAAAGCCTCACAGCTGTCTTTTTCTCTAGGACAGTGATTTTCAAAGTATGGTCCCTGGACCAGCAGCATCAGCAATACATGGAAACTTCTTAGAAATACAAATTCTCAGACCTATCCAATCAGACACTCTGATAGTTGACCCAACAGTCTGTTTTAATAAGCCCCTCCCCCCAAGTTGATTCTGATGTACCCTAACTTCGAGACCTGCTCTAGAAAAGAATTGCCATCTTGCTTGTAGGGAGGTATGGAAGACTGAGTCCTCACCTCAAGGAGGAATCAACTCTGGTGCAGCTTGTGTTCTGGTGCTCCTTGTGGGATCAGGCTGGAGTCAGTCTTCATCTGACACCATATTTTTACTCAGCATTCTACCGCTGCTGTATACCCTACTTTTCTCACTCTCCATCCCCTGAGAGCACATCCTCAATAAACCACTGGCACAAGAGTCTCTGTTTCAGGTTCTGCTTCTGAACCAAAGACAGTAATAATGCAACTCTAAGGAGGACACAGTAGACATTATCCTTCTCTAAGTCCAGGTCTGAGATAGATGGCCCCTTCCCCGTCCTGCCTAGTAGGGTGACCAGCCGTCCTCATTTCCCTGGCACTAAAGATCAAGGTTAATATCCAAGGTTTGAGGCATTATCGCTGTCAGGGAGTTTCAGATTTAAACACAGAATTGCTCAGAACAGTAATTTCCAATGAGCATAATAATTCAATAACCACATCTGCTTGTATTTTTTTATTTTCAAAACATTTTTCATGTTTTCCTTTTAGTATTTAATATGGCCGACAATTTTAAGTGAAAAAAATCCTGAATGTCTATTTGACCTTTTTATCATGAACCAACTCAACATTATTTATCAAGAACCTGAAAAAAAGTTTATACTCTGATCAGTAATCACATTTATGAGATTAGATTACCAGGAGACACTCTGTTCTGTAAGATCTAAATAGGATTGCTTAAAATCTCAATTTTGCAAATTATGTAAAGGTCTGCATCCTCCTCAAGATTTCTGTACATTCTCAGATGGCTTGTTGTCTTCTGGTCAATCCTGGTTCTTTGCTCCTGCTGGATTCATGGATCATCTAGATGTCTTGAGCTTGTTTATCGCTGTTCTACACAATGCTCACCCAGACGGAACACACACATATTTTTCCTAATTTTTACAAATGCTACTCCCATGAGCTATTTGTGCACACAGCTGACTGTGGCAAGTATAGGCACATAAAGGAGAGAGAGTTTACCAGACAGAAATGCAAATAACTTCAAATTGAGGACTGGTCTCATCTCTTCTTAAAGTCACCCCCATCACTAGGGGCTTTTCCCTAGCATATTGTATTTGTTTCCTATTCTTTCTTCCCTCCCTGTTCTTGCCATGCTTCTCTATAGGTGGGAGTAATCCTCCCACCCCAGTGACTTCACGCTTGGCTTCATGACTTAATCTGGCCAATGGGATATGCAGCAAAGTGACTGTGCCAGTTCTAAACTCAGGCTTTAGAGGCATGCCAAGTTTCCATCAGCCCTCTTGTGCTCTTGTCATTTGCCAGGAGAAGACCACATTCCGGTTACCGACCTCTTTTAATGCTTTGGCTTTAACCTGCAGGCAAGCCCTTAGGATCTGACCTTCTTCCTGAGCCATTTATCAAATTATTTTATTAAATAAAGGCAATTTCAATATCCCCTCCCCATTCCCAATCCATAATACAGTTAACATAACATACTATTTTCATCCCACTTAAATTATAAAAGCTAAACAATGGGAAATAAGTCAAGCATATTATATTACCTTTATATAATGCAATGTTATACAGTGACAAAAATTATATTTATAGAGGCTTAAAATTATTGGGGAAGGGAATACTCATTTAATGCAATGCAATTTAATTTAATCTGTGCTCAAAAAAAAAAAAGGGATTTAAGGTGGTGGGGCTTAAAAGGCTATGAAAAAAAGAAATATCCAAAAAGGTACAAGTAAGAAGTACATAAATGAAGGGGACATTCTTGGTTGCTTACCCAACAGTACCATCTCCTCCCTTCCCATTTCCCAACAGAAAAAGCAAAATAGTAAAACACATTAATAATGTTTAAAAAGCTATCTCTGGATATTTGTACGGGTACATGATACTTTTCCTAATCTATTGGGATTAACTAAAGAGAATTAGAGTCAGAGGAGGAAAACCTAAAAATGAGTGGTAAATATAACTGTCATTGTAATCCAAAGGAAAACACAAAGATTGAAACCTGTGAGAGTGCCCCACTGAGGCACACTAGTTCATAGCACTCTGCCAGGTTCTCAGGTCTCCATTGTCTTAGAGGACCTCTTTTTTTTTTTTTTTTAAATTCTCTATTTTCCCATCCTTTCCTACTCCCCTCTGCCATCAATTTCTGCTGTGATCAGTGACCTGGGAAGCTGGTCCTCCCTGTTCCTCTGTTTCCTAGAGTTGGAAAGTACTAGAGTGGAAGATCAGTGACAAGAAGGCTTGAGGAGTTGGTGTGTTCTTGGAATGGTGAAAGTATCTGTGTTTCTTACAAATGCCCACCAGAGGGCATCCATTCTAGAAAAGGCTCTAAAAAAATAAATGGACACAATGATATAACCTATGGATGTCAGTCAGCCTCTTTTTCCAGCTCCCCAGTGTTTGTTCAGTGGAATCATGAAAATGGTGGACATAATAGCTATGCATGGGCTCTACAGTATAGATTTTCTTTCACCAGAGCTGGTCTGGCTCCTAATGGATGTCCAACAGCAGAGATCAACCCGGTATTATATCTGCAGGATGGGGAGGGGGGTGGTGTGGAACTAGACACTTCTTAGTGATAGGTTGATGGCACTGCAAATCAGTTAGCTGTGCTACTCTGTAAGAAACCATTGGGAGTAACGCTGACATTTCTAAGCAAATGGCATTGACAGCTTTGTTTGAAGATGTTTGCAAATCTGCTTAGGGGTAGGGAGGAGATTTCCTTACTTAGAAAAATTTAAATAAATAATAGTCATAAAGATAATAAAGCTGAGGGGCGCCTGGGTGGCTCAGTGGGTTAAAGCCTCTGCCTTCAGCTCAGGTCATGAACTCAGGGTCCTGGGATCGAGCCCCGCATCGGGTTCTCTGCTCAGCGGGGAACCTGCTTCCCTCTCTCTCTCTGCCTGGCTCTCTGCCTCCTTGTGATCTCTCTCTGTCAAATAAATAAATAAAATCTTAAAAAAAATAATAAAGCTGATATCACCCTTCAATCCTGGAGCTATTTCAGAATAATTAAAAAAACAGCCCCTACTGGGATGCCGAAGTGGCTGGTCAGTTAAGCATCTGCCTTCGGCCCAGGTCATGATCTCAGGGTCCTGGCATTGAGCCCTGTGTCGTGTCCAGCTCCCTGCTCAGCAGGGAGTCTGTTTCTCCCTGTCCCCCTGCTCAAGTTCTCTCTCTCTCTCTCTCTCTCAAATAAATAAAATCTTTGTTAAAAAAATGTCTCCACTGGGTTGGAAGGCAGACTTGTTTCCTGACCAGTATAATAACGTCTCTCTCCAGAGGGCAGGTTTGCTAGCATTCCTCTTTTGAGATTGACGGTTTCCTAAACTCGGTGTTCTTCATCTGTGTTACAGACCTATTGTGTGCATTGTGTTCACCTGCATCACCTCCATGGTGCTTGGGGGGCAAAGGGAACCAATGGAAACATGAGGTTCATGCTGCCTTGCTATGCTGTGAACAATATCTATCTAAATCGATTTGGGCTTGTCTCCTTACCAGCTGAATCTATGGAAGTATTGCAAATCTACCTCTTAGGGACTGTTTGACCACATGACAACTCTCCGATTTCCAAACTTAATGCCTTAAGGCTATAATCATTAATTATTTCTCACAAAACCACAGATTGGGCAATTCCTCTGGTCTTGGTTGGGCTCCCTCATGCATCTGTGGTCAGATGGTGGATCAGCTGGGGTGGGCTGGTTTAAGATGGCCTCAGCTTGGTCACTTGGTTTGTTTCATCTGGTCACCCAATATCCAGCAGTCTAGGTTGGAATGATTCTCATGGCAATGGTAGGGTTCCAAAATCAAACAAAATGTCTGGAGAATGTGTATGTAGATGGACCTAAGGCCTAGCTAGAAAACTGTCATGCTGTCACTTCTGCCATTTTCTTTCTTTTTTTTTTTAATATTTTATTTATTTATTTGACAGAGATCACAAGTAGGCAGAGAGGCAGGCAGAGATAGAGGAGGAAGCAGGCTCTCCACTGAGCAGAGAGCCCGATGCAGGGCTTGATCCCAGG